>NC_073639.1:32452651-32755681 GCF_029407905.1 Bubalus kerabau | reverse complement strand
TAATCTTAAGGGATCTGATTTAAGACATACCTAAATGGCCTAGTGGATTTCCATACTTTCTTCAATTTAAGGCTGAATTTTGCAAAATTTTGTGGCTCATGATCCACAGTCAGCTCCAGGTTTTGTTTTTACTGACTGTGTGGAACTTATCTATCTTTGGCTGCAAAGAACATAGTCAATCTCATTTTGGTATTAACCATCTAGTGATGTCCATGTGTAGAGCCATCTCTCATGTTGTTGGAAAAGGGTATTTGCTATGACCATCGTGTTCTTTTGACAAAACTGTTAGCCTTTAACCTGCTTCATTATATACTCCAAGGTCAAACTTGCCTGTTATTCCAGGTGTCTCTTGACTTCCTACTTTTGCATTCCAGTCCCCTATGATGAAAATGACATCTTTTTTTGATGTTAATTCCAAAAGGTCTTGTAGATCTTCATAACTGGTCAATTTCAGCTTCTTGACATCATTGGTTGGAGCTTAGACTTGGATTACTGTGATACTGAATGGTTTGCCTTGAGAACAAACGAAGATCATTCTGTCAGTTTTGAGGTTGCATCCAAGTACTGCATTTTGGATTCTTTTTTTGACTATGAGGTCTACTGCATTTCTTCTAAGGTATTCTTGCCCACAGTAGTAGATATAGTGGTTATCTGAATTAAATTCACCCGTTCCCATCCAATTTACTTTGTTGTTTCCTAAGATGTTGGTGTTCAATCTTGCCATCTCCTTGACTTGACTATGTCCAATTTACCTTGATTTATGGACCTAACATTCCAGCTTCCTATACAGTATTATTTTTACAGCATCAGACTTTACTTTCACCATCAGACATATCCACAGCTGGGCATCAGGCTTGCTTTGGCCCAGCCACTTCATTCTTATTGGTGTGCTTTGTGCTCAGTTGCTCAGTTGTGTCAGACTCTGTGACACTATGGAGTGTAGCCTGCCATGGTTATTCTGTCCATGGAATATTCCAGGCAAGGATACTGGAGCAGGTTGCCATATCCTGTTCCAGGTGATCTTCCTGACCTAGGGATTGAACCCAAATCCCTTGCATTGCCAGGCAGATTCTTTACCACTGATCCACCTGGGAAAGTATTTGCCCTCTGCTCATCTCTAGTAGTATATTTGACACCTTATGACCGGGAGGGCTTATCTTCTGGCATCATATATTTTGCCTTTTCATACTGTCCATGGGGTTCTCTAGGCAAGAATACCAAAGTGGATTGCTGTTTCCTTCTCCAGTGGACCTTGTTTTGTCAGAACTCTTCACTATGACCTGTCTTAGATTGCCTTGCATGGCATGGCCCATAGCTTCATTGAGTTACAGAAGCCCTTTTGCCACGACAAGATTTTGACCCATGAAGGGGTTCATGGACTGTAGTACACCAGACTCTCCTGTCCACAGAATTTCCAGGCATGAATACTGGAATGAGTTCCCATTTCCTTCTCCAGGAGATCTTCTTGACCCAGGGATTGAACCCATGTCTTCTGCATTGGCAGGCAGATTCTTTACTACTGAGCCAGCAGGGAAGCCTGTGACCCACTTTAATTCTTCCTAATTCCCACAGAGCTTTCTTTGAGTGCCACATAAGGATATTTTCTATTGTCTAATGATCTAGGACCCATTTGCAGTTGACTACAACCCAGAGTCTGCAAATATCTAAATGATCCTGTGAGATTAGAAGCCTAATTCCTCTCCCAACTGCTAACCTGTCTCTCAACTCTGCCAAATAACCAGATTTGCCTTTCTAGGCAAGGTTTTTTCCTATCAGCAAGGCAGATTCAAGGTTTTTTCCTATCAGCCAAGCAGATGGCTGCCAATTTCCGAACAGTAACATGGCCCTCAAGGCAGGAACTCCCATTAGTAAACCAGGCAGCTGCTTGTCTTGACTAGGGAGACAATCAGAGGGCTTGGACGACTGAGCTGTATAGGGAAGGGAGATCTTCAGAGGGCTTCCTCATTGGCTCTATGAGCAAGTTTCTCTCGTATTCAGTGCACTCACCCCGAACTTCCCACCTAGTGCCCTCTTCCATGTAGCATTGCCTGCTGGTCTGCTTTGCTGTGATGCCTTTTCTCTATTTAATATCTCTCTGGCATCATCCAAGGCAGGACTGATATCTAGCCTCAGAATTATTTGATGTCCTTCTTTGATTGAGAACAGTTGGACCAAAACCCAGTAACAAGACAGCAGCTCTGTTTCAGGTGGGTTTTAATGAGGAGCTGCATCTTAGTTTTCAAATCCAAATCCAAGAGGTCTTTGCTGAGTAGCCCTATTTGATTTCTCCCGAAGACTTCACATTTATATATATTCTAGGAGGCGAATACTCTTATATAATCTGAGCAGTCGCATTACAAAGTTGGGCTCCCTGCACCATTATCTTCTGCAAATCTTTTTTTTTTTTTTCCATAGGACCCCACTTAAAATAAGATTTATTTTCGATGACTTTGTGATAGCAATAGTCTTACAGGAGCAGTGTGATTTTACCAAAACTCAAATAACCCTCCTAGCTGTGAGTTTCTTGCTTGCTAGAGGTAATAACTTGTTTCTTACAGTTTAAAGAATGTGTTTGGTTGTTTCTGGAATTTCTGATTGGGCTCGATTTAAATTTTAGCTGGATTTATCAGCTATCCTCTTCGTCATTAAAGTGACTGTGGTTCTTAACTCCTCTTGACCTTTTTCCTCCGAGGAGTCAATTAGCATAATAGCATCTATGTAGTGCATTAACTTGTTCTTAATGGTGGTTTAGTACACATCCTGAGTCACTAAATTTTGGCAATATGCCAGGAAATGTAATTTGCTGTACAGTGAATTTACCCTGGTTTCTATTCCATGAAAATGCAAACTGTGTCTGGTTGGATTCTCAATTTGGAATTGATAAAAAGGCATTGTGTTAGATATTAGATTATATCTAATTTAATAGATAAATGGCATAACATGCTGCCTTGGCTTGTCACACTTCTTATATAGTTTTTGCATATTAGATGTAACTGAAGCAACCAGAGGAACCACCTTGTTTGATCCTTGACGAACTGTTATTTACCTTCAGGAACCTTCTGCTTGTATAGTAGCAAGGACTGTTAAAAAGGGGGTTAGTGGGAATCAAAACTCCTTAGTCAAAACACCTTAACCCTTTCCTTAATTGGAACAATGGTCTACTGTTGCCCTCCTAGAATTCTGTACTGCTAGTGTTAGTACAATTCTATCGGTTCTCATTTAGCATGAAATGCTAATTAAAACTAATTAAAACAGGGTGAGGAGTGAACTTAGGCAATGTTCCCTGTAAAAGAATAAAGGCAACAGGCTCCATGTTTTCAGCTACAGGAAAGCGGGGCTATATTTTAGTCAATAAACATCTTCCTTTTATATTCAGATTATTACATTGATTATGTGACATTTTCCAAGGACCCTTACCCCACAAATCCAAATCTATGATATTTCATCATAAGCAATCTTAAACCAACCAAATACATCCTGCTAAAAGCATTCTGCTGACAAGGAAATTCTTGCTAGCAAGTATAATTTCACCAGATTTTTCGTGATTTGATTTATAAGGAGATTTGACTGTTGTGGCTCACATGGTGAAGAATCCACCTGAGTTTGATCCCTGGGTCAAGAAGATCCCCTGGAGAAAGGTATTACAGCCCACTCCAGTATTCTTGCCTGGAGAATCCTACGGACAGAGGAGCCTGGCAGGCTGCCGTCCAGGGCTTACACAGAGTTGGACATGACTGAAGCGACCTAGCACACATGCACTTTCTTTTTACTTAGGACATCTTTCACCATATAAAAGAAGAAAGTGGATTGCTGTTTTGCTACCTAACTATTTATTTCATAAAGACTTTTGGATTTTTGCCAGTATATCTTTTGAATATGATCCTAAGAATAGTATTTTCTGAATCAAAAGGCAAATACATATACACTTTTGCTGGAAAATACAAAATTATGTGCCATAGGGAAATTTGCATTTCTACCATTAAAGTATGATAGTTTCTGTTATCCCACAGCTTCTCCAGCAGAGTATGCTATGCTTTGAAGATTTTGCTATTCTGATAGGTGAGAAATGGTATCTCAGATAATTTGCTTTTATGTTATTATAATCTTTTTGGACATCATCTTACTTTTGTCAGAATTTGACAGTGTTGATCATTTCTTCTGAGATGTCTCTCACTTGTCTTGGAGATATCACTTTCTCAGTTCTTCTAATTCTTTTTGGCTAGTTCCTTCCCTTTGCAAACTTTAAAAATGGACTTTGCCAAGCATCAATCTTTAGACCTCTTCTTTCTATTTTCTCCCTTGGTCACCTCAATCAGTATTGTGGTTTAAGCTATGTATATTTACTAATGATTCCCAAGTGTATGTTTTCATCCTTCTAATGTGTGCATGAACACATACACCTCTTCATATTGCCACTAAGTTATCTAAATAATTGTCTCATATTTGCATGTCCAAAACTAACTCTTTTTAGCCACCATACCTGATACTGCCTGAGTTATCCTAAATGGCAAGTCTTCCTGTAGTTCAGAATAAAATTTCTTTCTTATTTGACCAAAATCCTATTCATTGACAAATCTCATCATCTCCACTTTTGAAATATATCCAGATTCTCACTACGTCTTAACACTTTCATTACTACCACTCTAGCCCAAACCACTAACATCTAGCCTGGATTATTGTAACCTTGAGTTATTAGTCTTTGAATTGGTTTCCCTGCTTCTCCCCTTGCCCTACTCCCCTGCATCTGCACCACCAACCCTGTTTTTAAAAAAGAAGCCAGAGTCTTACTTTTTAAGAGCAACATTTTTCAGGTAAGATTTACATAAAATGAAATGTATTCATTTTAAATGTACAATTTGATTCCTTTAAAATATACCCTGTGCCTATCTGTGATCAATCCCTGATCCCCTACACAAGCAGCAACTACTCTATTTTGTGTTCCTACTGTTTTGCCTTTTCTAGAAATTTCATTTAATTAATTACTATGACTTCAGTCTTTTGGGTCTATGGTCTGTCACTGGCATGATGTTTTTGAAATTTATTCATTTTGTTGCATACATATATAGTTTGTTCCTTTATATTGTTCAGAAGTATTCCATTAAATGGATAGACTACAATTTATTGATTTACCTGTTGATGGACATTTGGGTTGCTTCCAGTTTCTACCTATTTTGATTAAAGGTGGTATGAACATTTGCATACACATATTTTTGCAACCATAAGCTGTTAATTCTCTTCAGTAAATATCTAACAGTAAAATTATTGGATCACATGGTAACTGTAATGTTTAGCTTTTAAGAATATGATAATTTGCAAAGTGGCTTTCCCATTTTATAGTACTGACAAAGAGTTCTAGTTGTTCCCCATTTTCACCAATCTTGATTTTGTCAGTTTTTAAAATTTTAGACTTTCAAGTGTCGGTGTGCTGGTTACTCAGTGTGGATGACCAGTGATTATGAATATCTTTTCATGTGCCTGTTGGCCATTCATATATTTTTTTATGAAGTGTCTGTTTAAATATTTTGCCTATTTTTGTTTGTCTTTTTATAATTGAAGTGTTTTAAAAATATATTCTGGATATAAATCCTTAGACAAATATATGTATTGCCAATACTTTCTCCTAGTCTTTGACTTGACTTTTTCATTTTCTTAAATGTATCTTTCAAAGGGTAGATGTTTTATAACTTCTACTCATTGAATTCACAATATGCTACCAGAATACATTATTTTATTCTTCTACCCACAATATGTTGTTTTATTTTTGCTTCTTTTAATCAATTATATTAAAAATATTTTTAAATAGAGAAAAGTATTTGTTTTATATTTCAAAAGTATTTGTTTTATATCTCCCCCCATATTTACCATTTCTAGCACTTTCATTCTTTTGAAATCAAAGATTTTGTTTTTCAATCTGGGCGTTATTCTCTTCTGCCTCAAAAACTTCCTTTAGTATTTTCTAGAGTTTAAATATGCTGGGAGAAATTCTCTCCAATTTTTCTTGTCAGAAAAATCTTTAATTTTTGAAAGATAGTTTCATTGAGCATGGAGCTCTAGGGTGACTTTGTCTTTCAGTATGATAAAGACATAATTTCATTGCCTTCTTATCTGCATAGTTGCTGATGAGATATGCTGTATTCTTATTTTTTTCTCTTTGTTTAATCATGTCTTCATTTCGTCACTCACTTTTGTGACTTTCCTTTTATCACTGAGTTTTGGCAGCTTGTTTATAATGTGCCATAGTATAGATTTCTTGACAGTTATCTTAACTGGGGTTGTGTTGAACTTCCTGAGTCTCTGAATTTGGAGTTTTAATAAAAATTGGGAAGATTTTAGCCATTATTTTTTTTAAGTGATGGAATTTATTTTTAAATTTAAATTTATTTATGTTTAATTGGAGGATAATCACTTTACAATATGGTGTTGGTTTCTGCCATGTATCAACGTGAATCAGCTATAGTTTATACATATGTCCCCTCCCTGATTGATTTTTAATTGGAAGGTAATTGCTTTACAGTTTAGTGTTGGTTTCTGCTGTACAACAATGTGAATCAGCTACAAGTGTACATGCATTCTCTCCCTCTAGAGCTTCCCTCCCTCCACCACCCTATTCCAGCCCTCTAGGTCATCACAGAATACTGCACCGAGCAGTTGTATAGCTGTTTCCCGCTAGCTATTTTACACGTGGTGGTGTACGTGTCAGTGCTACTCTCTCCATTTGTCCTACCCTCTCCTTCCTCCACTGTCTCCACAAGTCCATTCTCTACATCTGTGTCTCTATCCCTGCCCTGCAAATAGGTTCATCATTACCATTTTTCTCTGGAGTCCACATATATGTGTTAGTATACAACACTTGTGTCCTTCTTTCTGACTTAGTTCACTCTGTATAACTGGCTCTAGATTCATCCATCTCACTACAGCTGACTCAAATTCATTCCTTTTTATGGCTGAGTAATATTAGTTGTATATAGGTACCACAATTTCTCTATCTATTCATCTGTTGATGGACATTTAGGTTGCTTCTGTGGCCTGGCTATTATAATAAATAGTGGTACTATGAACATTGGGTTTCATATGTCTTTCTCAGGGTATATGCCTCGTTGTGGAATTGCTGGATCATATGATAATTTTATTCCTAGTTTATTTTTAAAGGAATCTCCATACTGTTTTCCATAGTGGCTGTATCAATTTACATTCCTACCAACAGTGAAAGAGGGTTCCATTTTCCTCACATCCTCTCCAGCATTTATTGTTTGTAGATTTTTTGATGAGTCATTCTAACCAGTGTGAGGTGTTACCGCATGACAATTTTGATTTGCATTTCTCTAATAATGAGCTATGCTGATAGCCATTAATTTTTTAAAATACCTTTTTTTAGTATTCCTTTCTCTCCTCAATCAAGCCTGCTTGATTTAGTTATGAGTGCTTGAAATTCTTTTCATTTCCTTTCCAATCTTTTCCTCTCTATTCTTTGTTTTAGAGAGTTATTATGGCTATGTCTTCACATTCACTAACCCTTTCTTTGCAGTTTCTAAGCTGCTGTCAGTTCCACCAGGTTTAATTTTCATTCCAGATATTGTAATAATTACCTATCAGTCCATATAAAAATTACTCCCCCAAATTAGCATCTTAAAATAGCATTTATTATCTCACAATTCCTATGGGTTAGGAATTTGAGAATGGCTTAACTGGGTGGTTCTGATTCAAGGTCTGTCATGAGATTGTAGTCAGGCAGCTAATAGGGGCTGCAGTCTCATCAGAAGGCTTGACCAGAGGATGATCTGCTTCCAGCCTCACTCAACTGGCTGCTGACACTCAGTTCCAGACCACATGTGCCTCTCCACAGAGCTGTGTCATGATGTGGCTGCTGACTTCCCTGAAAGCAAGCTGTCTAGGATCATAAGCGAGAATTGTGTACACAAGACAGAAGCTGAAGTCCTTTTATAACCTATTATAGGAAATGACATCCCGTTTCTCTACCAGATCGATCCTTTTGAAACTTTTAAAGTCTCTCCCTGTGCTGAGTTCTGGAAATGCTTCCAGGCCAACACCCTGGGTAATTCTGGGCTCAATTTGTTTCCCTTTTCTTATACTGGTGGTTGTCTATTTTCTGACAATGGTGGTTTCATATAATTTATTCAGTTTTTCTACTTGTTCGTGGCAGGACCCATAGCAAATCCCACATACAAGTCCCATAGCAATTACCTCTTCATAGGTAGAAGCACAACTGCCATCAGAGACTGATTCATAATGTGAGGTCATGCCATACCTCTGCTCAGCAACAGCAGCAGTTTGCCATTTCAGTTATTGGTCTCTATCATTTATCTCTCAGACCTCCTATGTGACTAGTGTTCTTCTCATATTCTCCATTTAAGCTTCATTAGTTCCCCAAATATAGTTAGCACTGTCTTGATGTAAGGACTTTGTTTTTGTTGTTAACACTGTCTAGAACACACATTCTGCAGATATATGTGGGACTGATTTCCTCGTCTGAATTTAAATCTTTGCTTAAATGTTACTTGGGCTTACACATAGGCTTTTTCTTATTATGTCATATAATGTAGCAAGTCCCCTCTTGTTCATTCTTTGTTTTACTCACTCTGATGTATTTTTATTAATACCACTTATCCCTGCATGTTTTTCTGGAACTCTCTTGCTTTTTTGATGATCCAACAGATGTTTGCAATTTGATCTCTGGTTTCTCTGCCTTTTCTAAATCCAGCTTGAACATCTGGAAGTTAATGGTTCACGTATTGCTGAAGCCTGGCTTGGAGAATTTTGAGCATTACTTTACTAGTGTGTGAGATGAGTGCAATTGTGCGGTAGTTTGAGCATTCTTTGGCATTGCCTTTCTTTGGGATTGGAATGAAAACTGAGCTTTTCCAGTCCTGTGGCCACTGCTGAGTTTTCCAAATTTGCTGGCATACAGAGTGCAGCAATTTAAGAGCATCGTTTTTTAGGTCTTTTTTTTTTCTTTTAGATCTTGAAATAGCTCAACTGGAATTCCATCACTTCCACTAGCTTTGTCTGTAGTGATGCTTCCCAAGGCCCACTTGACTTCATATTCCAGGTCTGGCTCTAGGTGAGTAATCACACCATTGTGGTTATCTGGGTCATGAAGATCGTTTTTGTACAGTTCTTCTGTGTATTCTTGCCCCCTCTTCTTAATATGTTCTGCTTCTCTTAAGTCCATACCATTTCTGTCCTTTATTGAGCCCATCTTTGCATGAAATGTTCCCTTGGTATCTCTAATTTTCTTGAAGAGATCTCTAGTCTTTCCCATTCTATTGTTTTCCTCTATTTGTTTGTATTGATCCCTGAGGAAGGCTTTCTTATGTCTCCTTGCTATTCTTTGGGACTCTGCATTCAGATGGGTTTATCTTTCCTTGTCTCCTTTGCCTTTAGCTTCTCTTCTTTTCTCAGCTATTTGAAAGCCTCCTCAGACAACCATTTTGCCTTTTTTGCATTTGTTTTTCTTGGGGATGGTCTTGATCCCTGCCTCCTGTACAATGTCATGAACCTCCATCCATAGTTCTCCAGGCAGTCTGTCTATCAGATCTAATCCCTTGAATCTATTTGTCACTTCCACTGTATAATCTCAGGGATTTGATTTAGGTAATACCTGAATGGTCTAGTGGTTTTCCCTACTTTCTTCAATATAAGTCTGAATTTGGCAATAAGGAGTTCATGATCTGAGTCCAGTCAACTCCCAGTCTTGTTTTTGCTGACTGTATAGAGCTTCTCCATCTTTGGCTGCAAAGAATATAATCAATCTGATTTCAGTATTGACCATTTGGTGATGTCCATATGTAGAATCTTCTCTTGTGTTGTTGGAAGAGGGTGTTTGCTATGACCAGCACATCCTCTTGGCAAAACTCTGTTAGCCTTTGCCCATATTTAAAAGCAGAGACATTATTTTGCCGACAAAGGCCTATCTAGTCAAAGTAATGGTTTTTCTAGTAGTCATGTATGGATGTGAGTGTTGGACTATAAATAAAGCTGAGTGCTGAAGAATCAATGTTTTTGAACTATGGTGTTGGAGAAGACTCTTGAGAGTCTCTTGGACTACAAAGAGATCAAACCAGTCAATCCTAAAGGAAATCAGTCCTGAATATTCATTGGAAGGACTGATGCTGAAACTGAAACTCCGATACTTTGGCCTCCTGATATGAAGAACTGACTCAATGGAAAAGACCCTGATGCTGGGCAAGACTGAAGGCAGGAGGAGAACGGGATGACAGAGGATGAGATGGTTGGACGGTATCACTGACTTGATGGACATGAGTTTGAGCAAGCTCTTGGAGTTGGTGATGGACAGGGATGCCCGGCGTGCCTCAGTCCATGGAGTCACAAAGAGTTGGACATGATTGAGTGAACTGAACTGATCCCTGCATGGCATATTAAATATTTTTTATTGTATGTTTATCCCCCTTACGCAAATATAAGCTCCAAGTGAGATGTTCCCCAGAATCATGCCTAATACAGTAAAACTAGACAAATTATTGTTGATTATTTGAATATGTAGCAGATAGGAATTTTCCTTTTATAATATGGATAAAGAAGTGTTACATTTCTTTATTTAATTAAAACAGATATCTATTCCCAGACCACACCTACCTGGCTGACAGAATACTATCATGTTTCAAGGGTCTTCTCATCTTTCCTAGGTGTTTCAAGAGTTCTAGGTGTTTCTAAGTCTTCCTTAGTGTAAAATATTTGTGGAAGTTTCTTCTATTCTTTCATCTACATAGGCTACCATTAGTATTTTGATGGTACAAACCACAGTGTTCCCTTAAACTCATGACTCAGCTGCTTCCTAGCCAAGCGTGAACACAGAAGTCTTTTTTTCTCTGTGGTCAGCCTCCTCAAGTTCTATCCCACCCAGTCAAAGGCTCTGTCACATCCCAGAGCTCTGCATAGTAGTGGCATGGGTTTCCACCTCCATAAGAAGATCCTCCAATTTCTAAACCTTTGTCTATAGTTCTCATTCAGAAAACTTTCTGACCACTCCCTCTTTCCATAAATAGGCCACTTAAGTGTTTCAGAGCCTAGTCTTATCTACCTTTACACATGCTCACACACATATGCACACACCAAAATGCAAGTGGTTCTTGGGAACTTCTACTTTAGGCCCTAGAATGCAAGAATAAATCAGTTCAGAACTATACCACATAGCCTGGCTATGTTCTGGTTGATGGGGATGGAAATTACCACATTAAAAAAAAATTCTCTCACAGAGTGGACAAATCTAAATTAATGCACCACAGTGTGTATGCCCAGCAGTGGAATTGCTGTATCATAAGGCAGTTCTATTTCCAGTTTTTTAAGGAATCTCCACACTGTTCTCCATAGTGGCTGTACTAGTTTGCATTCCCACCAACAGTGTAAGAGGGTTCCCTTTTCTCCACACCCTCTCCAGCATTTATTGCTTGTAGACTTTTGGATCGCAGCCATTCTGACTGGCGTGAAATGGTACCTCATAGTGGTTTTGATTTGCATTTCTCTGATAATGAGCGATGTTGAGCATCTTTTCATGTGTTTGTTAGCCATCTGTATGTCTTCTTTGGAGAAATGTCTATTTAGTTCTTTGGCCCATTTTTTGATTGGGTCATTTATTTTTCTAGAGTTGAGCTGTAGGAGTTGCTTGTATATTTTTGAGATTAGTTGTTTGTCAGTTGCTTCATTTGCTATTATTTTCTCCCATTCTGAAGGCTGCCTTTTCACCTTGCTAATAGTTTCCTTTGATGTGCAGAAGGAAACCAGAAGGGAAAGAGACACGTGTACCCCAATGTTCATTGCAGCACTGTTAATAATAGCCAGGACATGGAAGCAACCGAGATGTCCATCAGCAGATGAATGGATAAGAAAGCTGTGGTACATAAACACAATGGAGTATTACTCAGCCATTAAAAAGAATACATTTGAATCAGTTCTAATGAGGTGGATGAAACTGGAGCCTATTATACAGAGTGAAGTAAGCTAGAAAGAAAAACACCAATACAGTATACTAATGCATATATATGGAATTTAGAAAGATGGTAACAATAACCCTGTGTACGAGACAGCAAAAGAGACACTGATGTATAGAACAGTCTTATGGACTCTGTTGGAGAGGGAGAGGGTGGGAAGATTTGGGAGAATGGCATTGAAACATGTATAATATCATGTATGAAACGAGTTGCCAGTCCAGGTTCGATGCACGATACTGGATGCTTGGGGCTGGTGCACTGGGATGACCCAGAGGGATGGTATGGGGAGGGAGGAGGGAGGAGGGTTCAGGATGGGGAACACATGTATACCTGTGGCGGATTCATTTTGATATTTGGCAAAACTAATACAATATTGTAAAGTTTAAAAATAAAATAAAAATAAATAAATAAAATAAAATGAAACAACAAAAAGAATTAATGCACCAATAGAGTAATTGTCCCAGACACGTGTGAATGAATGATTGAAAGACTTCTTCTTAGAACATGCCCACATCCTATCCAACTTTCATTGTTCTGTTGCTAGTAAACGCCTTTCCAAAAATTTTATAAAACTTTGTTTCTCATGCCTTTCTTATTGCACTTTATCATTTTTGCACTTTGTGTTACATGTGCAAAGACATATATATATATATATATATATATATATATATATAAGTCTTATATATGTCAGTTGTTGTGCTTAGTTGCTCAGTCTTGTCCAACTCTTTGCCACCCCATGGACTGTAGCCTGCCAGGCTCCTCTGTCCATGGGAATTCTCCAGGCAAGAATAACTGGAGTGGGTTGCCATGCCCCACTACAAGGGATCTTCCCAAGCTCGGGATTGAAGCCAGGTCTCCCATACTGCAGTCAGATTCTTTACCGCCTGAACCATTCAGTTCAGATCAGTCACTCAGTCGTGTCTGACTCTTTGCAACCCCATGAATCGCAGTACGCCAGGCCTCCCTGTCTATCACCAACTCCAAGAGTTCACTCAAACTCACGTCCATCGAGTCGGTGATGCCATCCAGCCATCTCATCCTCTGTCATCCCCTTCTCCTCCTGCCCCTAATCCCTCCCAGCACCAGAGTCTTTTCCAATGAATCAGCTCTTCGTATGAGGTGGCCAAAGTATTGGAGTTTCAGCTTTAGCATCAGTCCTTCCAAAGAACACCCAGGGCTGATTTTCTTCAGAATGGACTGGTTGGATCTCCTTGCAGTCCAAGGGACTCTCAAGAGTTTTCTCCAGCACCACAGTTTAAAAGTATCAGTTCTTCGGTGCTCAGCTTTCTTCACAGTCCAAGTCTCACATCCATACATGACCACAGGAAAAACCATAGCCTTGACTAGACAGACCTTTGTCGGCAAAGTAATGTCTCTGCTTTTGAATATGCTATCTAGGTTGGCCATAACTTTCCTTCCAAGGAGTAAGTGTCTTTTAATTTCATGGCTGCAGTCACCATCTGCAGTGATTTGGGAGCCCAGAAAAATAAAGTCTGCCACTGTTTCCCCATCTATTTCCCATGAAGTGATGGGACCAGATGCCATGATCTTCATTTTCTGAATGTTGAGCTTTAAGCCAACTTTTTCACTCTCCTCTTTGACTTTCATCAAGAGGCTTTTTAGTTCCTCTTCACTTTCTGCCATAAGGGTGGTGTCATCTGCATATCTGAGGTGATTGATATTTCTCCCTGCAATCTTGATTCCAGCTTGTGTTTCTTCCAGTCCAGCATTTCTCATGATGTATTCTGCATATAAGTGAAATAAGCAGGATGACAATTCACAGCCTTGAGGTACTCCTTTTCCTATTTGGAACCAATCTGTTGTTCCATGTCCAGTTCTAACTGTTGCTTCCTGACCTGCATATAGGTTTCTCAAGACGCAGGTCAGGTGGTCTGGTATTGCCATGTCTTGAAGAATTTTCCACAGTTTATTGTGATCCACACAGTCAAAGGCTTTGGCATAGTCAAGAAAGCAGAAATAGATGTTTTTCCAGAACTCTCTTGCTTTTTGGATGATCCAGCGGATGTTGGCAATTTGATCTCTGGTTCCTCTGCCTTTTCTAAAACCAGCTTGAACATCTGGAATTTCACAGTTCACATATTGCTGAAGCCTGGCTTGGAGAATTTTGAGCATTACTTTACTAGCGTGTGAGATGAGTGCAACTGTGCAGTAGCTTGAGCATTCTTTGGCATTGCCTTTCTTTGGGATTGGAATGAAAACTGACCTTTTCCAGTCCTGTGGCCACTGCTGAGTTTTCCAAATTTGCTGGCATATTGAGTGCAGCACTTTCACAGCATCATCTTTTAGGATTTGGAATAGCTCAACTGGAATGCCATCACCTCCACTAGCTTTGTTCATAGTGATGCTTCCTAAGGCCCACTTGACTTCACATTCCAGGATGTCTGGCTCTAGGTCAGTGATCACACCATTGTCATTATCTTGGACATGAAGAAGTTTTTTGTGCAGTTCTTCTGTGTATTCTTGCCACCTCTTCTTAATATCTTCTGAACCATTCAGTTCAGTTCAGTTCAGTCGCTCAGTCGTGTCTGACTCTTTGCAACCCCATGAATAGCAGCACGCCAGGCCTTCCTGTCCATCACCAACACCTGGAGTTCACCCAGACTCACATCCATCGAGTCAGTGATGCCATCCAGCCATCTCATCCTCTGTCGTCCCCTTCTCCTCCTGCCCCCAATCCCTCCCAGCATCAGAGTCTTTTCCAAGGAGTCAACTCTTCGCATGAGGTGGAAAAGTACTGGAGTTTCAGCTTTAGCATCATTCCTTCCAAAGAAATCCAAGGGCTGATCTCCTTCAGAATGGACTGGTTGGATCTCCTTGCAGTCCAAGGGACTCTCAAGAGTCTTCTCCAACACCACAGTTCAAAAGCATCAATTCTTCGGTGCTCAGCTTTCTTCACAGTCCAACTCTCACATCCATACATGACCACAGGAAAAACCATAGCCTTGACTAGACGGACCTTTGTTGGCAAAGTAATGTCTCTGCTTTTCAATATGCTATCTAGGTTGGTCGTAACTTTCCTTCCTAGGAGTAAGCGTCTTTTAATTTCATGGCTGCAGTCACCATCTGCAGTGATTTTGGAGCCCCCCAAAACAAAGTCTGACACTGTTTCCACTGTTTCCCCATCTATTGCCCATGAAGTGATGGGACCGGATGCCATGATCTTCGTTTTCTGAACCATTAGGGAAGCCCATATATTCAGTGACCTGCCAACAAAACTGTGAGTTTCTCTGGGACATAATTTGTGCTAATTTGCCTTTTCCGTATTACAACATAAATATTTTGTTTCAGTAGGCCCTAGAAGTAATTTTGAATAAATGAAAATAATTTAATTAATGAACATGTAGTCCCAGTTTTAGTGTAGAAAATATAGTAAAGGTCATATTAAGGCTTCAGTCTGATTGTAAGTTAGTTGTTGCTGAAAATGCTTCCTTGAAACTTATACAAATTTTGAAAAATGGAACAGAGTTTTCTTTTCTTTCCACTAACAACATTCTCATAATATTTTAAAAGAACACACCACCTTAAAAAAGTGAGAATTTTTTGTATTGACTATATGTGGCCCTCTCCAAGTTAGGCTATATGATATTGGTCTTGTCACTTGCTCTGACTATATATTTGCTGCACTGATCTGTCACCATTATCAATAAACAACCACAACCAAGGACCACACTACTAAGGACAGTAAACATTAATCATAAATTTTCTAGTAAATAATGAAACTTAATGCCTTAACCTTGATAAGATATATTAACTTATAAATAATATTCAAAATATATTTCTCTTTTAAGTTTTTAAAAGTGAAGTTCATCCTGATCCTAACTCTTATTGTAGCATGTGGTGGAGGTCCTGCGTGCTGCTTTTTACCAAGGAGGTGTTGACTCCTTTCTTTCATTTTCTAACTGAGCAACTTCACTTTCACTTTTCACTTTCATGCATTGGAGAAGGAAATGGCAACCCACTCCAGTGTTCTTGCCTGGAGAATCCCAGGGACAGGGGAGCCTGGTGGGCTGCCGTCTATGGGGTCGCACAGAGTCAGACACGACTGAAGCGACTTAGCAGCAGCAGCAGCAGCAGGGATGTGACTCTTTGTTGTGTGTGTTCTCAGTGACTCAGTCATCTCTGACTCTTTGATGCTCCTTGGGCGTGAGCCCGCTAGGCTCCTCTGTCCATGGAATTTTCCAGGCAAGAATACTGGAGGGGATTGCCATTTCTTTCTCAAGGGCATCTTCCTGACCCAGGGATTGAACCCGTGTTGCTTTCATCTCCTACATTGGCAGGTGGATTCTTTAGCATTAGTGCCATCTGGCTATTTGCTAGGGAGGGTCATAGTTCTTCCTGTCCAATGAAAACTTTGCTTGAGTAGTTTTTTTTTTCTTTTTTTGCTATGTGTTTATAATAAAAATCAGTGCAGTAAAATTTCAAATAGATATTACAGAGAAATGGAATCTATTATACTGGTAAATATTTCTAATGATTAGAGTTTGAAATAAAGTTTTATTGTGAAAAGATTACATTTTTAGGATAAATTTTTTCAGGAGCTCCTGTAGGAAATTCTAAAAGAATTTTATTTCAAAAAATGAGAAAGAAAGCTGGATGCCAGAGATCCTTTTGTTAGTGAATAGTTGTGACAATAATTAAGAACTGTTAAAGAATGTTCAACATCAGACCTTGTGTCCATGATACATAGAGATTTGTATAGGTAAATCAGAGAGGTTTGATGTTCTGTTAAAAAAAAAAATCTACATTAAAGTCCAGTAATCTGGGACTTCCCTGGTGGCACAGTGGATAAGAATCTGCCTGCCAGTGCTGGGGTCACAGGTTTGATCCCTGGTTCAGGAGGATTCTACGTGCTGCACACAGAGCAACTAAGCCCATGTGCCATAACTACAGGGCCCGTGCTCTAGAGCCCATGAACTGCACCTGCTGAGCCCATGTGCTGCAGCTGCTGAAGCCTGCATGCCTAGAGCCTGTGCTCTGCAACAAGAGAAGCCCCCCTCAATGAAGCCCACCTCATACATGGCAACAAAGAGCAGCCCCCGTTCACTGCAACTAGAGAAAGCCCGCGCAAAGCAACGAAGACCCAGTGCAGCCAAAAAAATAAAAAATAAAAAAAAAATCCAGTAGTTTGAGTCAAAACTGGAGCACATCTATTACTCTTGATTTTATTTAAGACCATGTGTAGACTCAGAAAGAAAAAGCAAGTATATGACAAGCAAAAAGAGAACTTTCACCTAAAAGCCTAAGTGTTTTAAAGTTATCTCATATTTTTGTTGTGATCTTGGAGTCTTTCAGAAATATTTTGCATATTAAAGGTAATTACAGGTTGGCTTCAGAAGAGTAAATAAGAGTGAATGGACATCATTTGCATTTGTGTGCAAATTATGACAATTCCATCTTTTTTCTTCCTCCTTAATTACAAAGAATCAAGTTTAAGTCTTGAATAGGCATTCGGTATTGAGTGTATTCTGTCCAAATATGAAAACATGTCTCTGTTCTCTAAATATGCTTTCATAAAATTTTTTTTACCATATCACAGCCTCACTCCAACTCATATTACATGGGACAGAAAAATTAATGGGATGCTTTGGAGTGACTTTTTTTCATTCTCTGGGCTCCTGGCTTTATATAAACATAGGATGCAAGACTTCTAGAAATTCATGAGTTTCTATTCTTCAAAGATTAAAAGTTTTTAAATGATCATTTTCTCTTCTACTTTTTTTTCTGTAACAGATTTTTTTTATTAGTTATGTGTCTTTTCTTTGTTTAAAATTTTGTGTTTTTAAATTTTCTTGCATTAATCTCAAGCTTTTCTTCTAAGATTTTCTAAGCAACATCAAAATGCAAGACACAAATATTGACATAATTTTAACTGTAATTGTTTATTGACTACCCAAAGACTTGGAGACAGCCTTGAAAATTGTTTATAAAAATCCCCATGCCTATTTATAAAGATGAGGTGTGATAAGGAACCCTGGAGAAAGAAATGGCAACCCACTCCAGTATTCTAAGAATACTCCATGGACAGAGGAGCCTGGCAGGCTACAGTCCATGGGGTCACAAAGAGTCAGACACAACTGAGCAACTAACACACAAGATAAGGAAATATTTGCACCAAAGGGAGCACTGTCAATTTTATTTTACAAACACATATAAATAGTGTTAGATACTTTAATGTATCTGTTATTGCATAATGTACAAAAATTCTTAGTATATGTTAAGTACCCTGTAACTAATAATCTATTCATAGCTATTGAATAACTACTATTTGCCAAGTACTTTATGTGTTCTTACTTAGTTCCTCATAAAAACCTTATCAGAGGGATATTATCATTATCCCTATTTTATGGATGAGAAAACAGAGGCTCAAAAAAGTTATATAATTTGAGCAAGGTCAAATAACTGATTGATAAACATATTAAATAAAATATTAATGCCAGTGACTATGTATATAGTTTTCTGAAATTCACTTCTCAAAAACTGAATTTGTTCATTGTGAAAGAAAATTTTAAATACCAAGGTCTCTAGTTTTACAGAACTATATTATAACACCATCAAAGAGACTGACACGTTTCAATTGCCTATAACATGGGAGCTCATGATTATGAAGTAAATGAATTGGCAAGTACCAGACTAGGTTCCACCACCAGTGCCAGCAGTCCTGCTGGGCCACTGAATTCCATACCCATCCTGCATCACCAGATGGCAATGTTGTTTGTATTAATTCAATTATTGGGAGTGAGGCTTTGAGTCTTGTGGCTTTGACGTTATCTAAACAATGGCAATCGGAGAAGGCAATGGCACCCCACTCCAGTACTCTTGCCTGGAAAATCCCATGGATGGAGGAGCCTGATAGGCTGCAGTCCATGGGGTCGCTAAAAGTTGGATACGACTGAGCGACTTCACTTTCACTTTTCACTTTCATGCATTGGAGAAGGAAATGGCAACCCACTCCAGTGTTCTTGCCTGGAGAATCCCAGGGATGGGGGAGCCTGGTGGGCTGCCATCTATGGGGTCACACAGAGTCGGACACGACTGAAGTGACTTAGCAGCAGCAAACAATGGCAATGGCTCCAGTAATCTGTCAGTTAATTGGCACCCTTTCCTTGGTCCAATCCAGAGAGACTGGTCACAGGAATATTGGGGAAATGGGAACCACCTTCTGCCTTGTTTGCCCACATGACTTTCACTGTGATCCCATCTTCTTTACTTTACCCTCTCTGTTATGTCATTGCTCTATTTCCCCTTCTTCTCTCCCATATGTAGCACAACAGAAAACCTTAACCTGCTTTCCTTTGAGCAGGGAGGATGGCTAGGGTGAGGAGAAAAAACCAACAGCCAATCCTTCTGTACTAAAATTTGCTTTGGGGTTGAGAGGGTTATGGCAGGGTTTTTCAGTTCTTCAAAATTAGGAAACAAAAAGTCTTCTTTTAATACAAAATACTAAATTTCAGGTTATCATGGCATTCACTAATTCTTTTATTTTCCTTTATGTAGTCTTAATATACTTTCAGCTTAATATATTGACAACCCTTAATCTATATTACCATTAAACATTGCTAACTGGCTCACCTGAACAAGGGAAGGGGAGAAACTTGCTGTCTTGGAGAACATTTTATCCATTTATGCATAACCCACATTTAACTTCTAAAACATCTAGAACATTAATTAGATTTGCAGTGAGGCAAACAGAAAGTGGTA
Organism: Bubalus kerabau; assembly: GCF_029407905.1. Taxonomy (NCBI): domain Eukaryota; kingdom Metazoa; phylum Chordata; class Mammalia; order Artiodactyla; family Bovidae; genus Bubalus; species Bubalus kerabau. The sequence continues at coordinate 32,735,996 of NC_073639.1, read as the reverse complement.
GAAGGGCAGGCAAACCTCATATATTAGGTATTAGCTGGTGGCCTTTGAGAGCTCAGAGAATACACAATTATGCTGTACATTGCATATTACTTTTTCATTAATATCTTTGAATGCCAATGAAGAGCAGCTGATTGTAGCTCCTTTAAACTTTACCTCTTTTCCTCCTTCAGTTTGACCTCATACCTCAAGTCATAATTTATTTCACTGACTGTTATTGCAAAAGTATTTTAACTGGTAATTCCAATGGGATAGGTCACTTTCAGTGGCTCTCAATTATACCGCTTGAAACTCATAGTAATAGCACAGTATCACTGTGCCAATAGCTGAGGAAATAATGGAATTCTAAATAGTTATCCAACAGGTTGGTCTAGAAATAAAGCTGTTTATCCAAAACCAAATCTATTCCAATTTAATGCAAGGTGATATATACCTTTATATATATATCAGAAGTCTTTGTTAAAATGTGAAAATACACTTATGAATTTATACAACTTTGGCAGTTATCTGAGCTGAACCCTACCAATTTGCTAGAATTATTTTGAAATAATTATTGCATATTCATAACTTAAGCCTTGGATGTTGGACTCTCACCATCAAATAATTCCTGAAACAGCATTTAGAACCATTTTAACACAGTGTTTTTCTAGAACATTGTTTCTTACTGCTTTTTGCCACTAGATGGAAGAAGCAGGTTAACAAAATGATATTTTTGGTGTTTTATTCAACTCTACCCAGAAACAACCACAACACTATGTTTAAAATAATGACAGTCTCAGCATTCTGTTTTATTTTTAGTGAAGTATTTCTTTTCATGTACATACTAGATCTAAAAAGTGTATTTCTTTTGTATTTTTATAGAGATTAATTTTCTTTTTATTTTTTTAAAGGACTTAAATTTTCGAAAACAACCAAGAAGGAAAGCAACTGCTATTGGAAGAGAAGAGGTAAGAATTATAATAAGATATTGGTATATAAAAAATAGATATGTGGTGCCGGGGTCCAGCCCCATCAGATCCAGGGAGTTCGAAGTGGGGACGGCGTCGGTGAGGATCAGGATACAATAGCTTCAATTAGATATCAATTAAAGATGTAAAGAGTAATAGAATGAGGATAGCTCAGTAGGAAAATTCAGTGGAGAAAAGAGGCTGAGTAGCTTGGTTTACACGGGAAACCAATAAAGCTTCAAGACAAGAAGCTTGCACCACTTACGTAGGCTGCAGGCATCCTTCCGTTCTCCCGAAGGAGAGGAGACACTGAGGCCTCCCCGGTCGGATCTTAGAAGCCCAGGCAAAATTAGTAAGCTTGGTGGGTTCCACGCTCCAGATGGAGACTCAGCCAGAGTGAGAGAGAGGGCGACATGGGGAGACCAGTATTTCGAGAAACTGATCCCAATTCTTTATTTTCCATGGTCTACTTTTATACACTGAGATGTTATGCAAAAGTCACGTGGGGTCAGCAGTCCTGGTTTTTATCAAAGTCAGGTGCTTCATACAAATGTATACAGAGGTCTTAGGGGTGTTACATCATCTTCTGGCCAGGGTGCCTGCTGACAATTTATGACCCTCTCCTTGTGACAGCGGTCAGTCAACCAGGACACTTATTTCTCCAGGGGTGATTATTCTTAAAACAGACGCCACCCAAATAAAGTTACATTCCTATAGAGTTAGGGTGTAGTGGGTTTTAGTTAAGGAAAGAATTTACTTAGCCTAAGGTCTAATGTGATTAATATCAAAAGTTAATACTTATTTCTATATATTCATTAATGTGTGTAAGGGCAGGGGATGTGGAGACTTAGCGACAAACATTGGTTCAACAAATGAAAAACCCTTCACCAATACAATTTCTAATCAGCCCACTATACTTATACTAATGGTTTTCTAACTTTTCTAAGGAACCTGTTTTTAGAAGGTTTAAATCATCTCGTGCCTCTCATGGTTGGGAGGCTGTGAGCAATCACATGTGGCTGGACAAGCCTGTCAGGCAGGCTAGAGAACCTTCAGAGGAGTTTGTAGGTTAAAACACTCTTGTCACGCCCAGGAATTTTTATTAACTGGAGCTCTAATTTAACTCGTTCTCCAAAAGAGGTGGTGGGGGACAGCCCCCTGTAAAGTCAGAGGTGTAGGTGAGAGCACAAAGTAGTAAAGTAGGCAGGCTCTGGTTATGGGGGTAGATGCTCGAGGATTTCCAGGGGGACTCCTGAGGCTCCATCCCACCTTTGCGTATGTTGAGCCTCCTTCCTCATGACCTTTGCCACGGGTGGAGTGCCTCATGCTGGCCCCCGTCAATGTGGCAAAGTAATTCTTCATGTGCATTACTGTCCAATAAATAACAATCCTCATTCGTGTAATTATTCTTTTGTGCCACAAATGCTTACTGAGCAGTTGGCACACTGAAGACACTAAACAAAGTGCTGAGAAACACACAGGGATGACTTAAGAGCAGTAATTGCTTATAACAATTTTACATTCTACAGGGGAGTTGAGCAAGATTCATTTATGCATCATTTAAAATAAGGTAAAAATGGATAAATACTAGAAATACAGGTACAATATTTTGGACATAGAAGAAGTGTAGGTTTGGAGGGTCACTTTAATCTGAGGAGAGCAGGAATCACTTCATGAAGAAACTAGAATTAAGAGGGACAGTTGATGTGGAAGGGGCAGAGAATGGCTTTCCTATGATAGAGGCAGAATGAGCAAAGGCACAGAGCAGGAAATAGCAGGTTAAAAGCATGTATAGTGTATAGTGATGAAAGGACCGTGCATTTTAAAAAGCAACTTAAATGTTTATATAGTTAAGACATTGTAAAATGTAGTTTTTGAGCAAATGATAGATATAGGAAGGTGCTAAAGCACAGTGTAGGAGGGTAGGCATTCCAGAAAAGTGAAGCTTCAGCTTAGAAACAGAAGATCGCTCAAGATGCAGTAGCCTGTAATGAGAACACTAGCATCCATCTGATGCCAGTGTTTTATCAAATGTAGCTTTACTGTGCATGTGGGTCTGTAAATTGGTAGGAAGACTCCATAAGAGAATGATGAATTCTGACGTATGAGGGCAACTTCCTGCAGCTTCTATTGTTCTTCACCGCTCTGCACATGTTAGAAAGGAGAACAAGGTGGTAAACAGTGTCATTTGACTCCCAAAACTAGTATTTAATGTTTGGAATAACACATAGTACTCCCTACCTTTATACCTAGTGTCTACCAATGTGAATGATCAAAGATTTCTATTCCAGCTGTCGAAGGCAATGAGCTTGAACCCTGATGTTATGAGTGGCTATAAAGTTATCTAGCTTTTAAATCCAACCACAGAATTTGATTTTATGACCTCCTGTGGAACTATAGCCACAGGTTAACTAAAGGTTATGAAGTAATATTTCCTTTTTATGGTTTTGAATTCATTGCCTTGTAATTTCAGAGATCACCTTGTTCTACTGTAGGACAAGCTTCATGGTGTTATAATTTTGTACAGCTCAATGAGGATCTTGTAACTGTTTTCCAAATTCAGATTCTATATTATTCCTATAATATTATTTGTATCTACTTCATCATTCTTTTAATTGCTAGAAACGTATGTAGGAGACCTTAATATAGTTTTTAGCTTATAGTTCCTACTTTTTCTATTTCTTGTTTATAAGTAAGGTATAATTAAAACTTAAAATTAAATATTGTTTTTTATCTTGATGGGAGTAAAAATGCTATGCATTGTCTTATTTAAATTTGGTAAGTATGTGATCATACACAGGATTACTAAATTACCTGGTATGTAATGTACATATATATTTTTATATATTTATATTTCAGATGAATAAATTCAGATTATAAACAGCCTCACCATTTTATTCTACAAAGCAACATTTTGGTAATAGCTAAATATATTCATATTTCCCCAAATTAAAAATAGTAGCCTTGGTTATTTTAACACACATATAAAATATTAGCTTTGTTTATATCTCATTAAATAAAGCTGATAATTTTATTTTATTGATACTTAATGTGCTTTATAAAATATAAACTAATTCCCCTGCAAAGAGAATGACGTCATTTTGATTTTATGACTTTTTTGCCCCTCTACAGTTAAATCTTAAAAAAATTATAACTCACTAGTAGTATTGGATCTGAAAAAATAGAACTTCAAAAGTACTTATTAGAGGGATAAAAAATGGCTGTAGAAGCCTACATTAATTACTGGCTTTCTTTTAGGACTGTGTCTACATAAGCAAGATAGAGAATAGAGGTACTTATCTGAAAAGAGCTGGGCAAAAATTTTAAGCCCTGTAATTGAAGCAATGATACAGTAAGGAGTTTGCATCCTGCTTATCCAGACCGTGTATTTATATTGATTCCATTGGCTTAGCATAATTCCGTTTAACTCTCTGTAACTCTTTACTCTTACAGATATCAGTAGAAAATCTAAAAATAAAATTTTCTAATTTGATACAACCTCACCCTACCTTTAATGCTTGGTTTCCTATTATTTGTCACATGAAAATCATTGGCGATTTTCCTATAGAGACCTTTCTTTTTTAAAATCTGACAAGACAAGTTTATATGGCTTAATAAAACATGCCTGTTAAAAGTGTTATTTGCTCTTTATTAACTTTTAGAAGTTTATTTCTTCCAGTTTAGAATAATGTAGTTTTGCCTTTCAGGAGTCATAGCATTTTTGGCCAAATTACATCTCTTTGTTACTACAGGTAATATAATATTCCTTTGTGGAAATCTGATTAAAACAAAACTCATGAGTCCAAATTTTGTTCTTTGTAGTGCTGGCATCAAATGGGAATTTCATAAATTTAATAGAAAGAAGACAGTTGAGAATTTGGTAAACATCAAGCTATTTTAGGAAGGGAACTACATCATAATTATATCAGCAGTTGAGCATAAGGGTACCTCAAACCGTAGTGTATGGTGTTGTGTTGTTTTGTTTTTGCATTTAAGTTTTTCTGTATATACAAAGTGGGTTTAACAAAATAGGTATCTCACTTCAAAAGTTTCATAATGGAGATCGTTTGAATACTAGAATAAAAAATATGTGCTTCTTGTTCACACATATTCATTTTATTTTGTTTGATAAATTTTCTTGTTGGCATTTGATATTTGTAAACTATATAACAAAACAACTAAAATTTCCTACAAAATTATGATTATTTTGAAATTTTGAATTTTTACTAAAGATGATATTTTTTACTGAAATTTCCAAGTTGCCAGAATGCCTTTGACCATTTTGGGATATTACAAAAAACATTGTTTATAAGAAAAGAAAAAAAGAAACTTCAACATAGTACGTTTAAAAATTTTTCCCTTTTTTTTTTAAGCAAAAGGAGCTCAGAGATAGACATAGTTTGAGAATATTTAGGAGCAGAAGAACAATATCATCACTGAATATATGGAGTTTTAAACTTTGGTGCAGTTAAGTTTCTTTTTTTTTATGATGAGATTGTTTTCTAAATGGTTATTTAAACCTATAGCATTGGATGTTTACATTAATTTATGCCTGGCTCAAAATTTTGCTTTCTTTCCTTCCATCAGAATCACTTTGGCTAATTTTCTTTACATAATGAGGAATGAATAATTGAGAAGGCGTGAGTGTATCTGCAGCAGCAGCAGAGTGTATCTAACACTAGGAGATTCAAGAAGTATTATGTTGTAGAGAGGGAATAAAGAGTCCCGTTACTGAATTGAGTTCAATTCTATTCTTTAAGATCCTTTCTCTTACAGACATTTCACAAAATCATTTGAAATAAAGACTGTAACTTTGAAAACAGACTTACCCGTGTAGTTAGGGGAAATTGGAATAGAAAAATGAATTCTGAATAAGGCTTCAGATTTCTTAAAAGTATTTTTGTTCTTCTATATATTCTTCAGAGTGATTCTTCTAAAGCATAAACCTTGTCAGTAAATTCTCTGCTTAGAACGTAGCAGTGGTTTCCAATGGCTTCAGCATAAACTCTAATGTAAGCCCCCAGGATCTGCACCCACTTCTATCAGCAACATTTCTCTCACTGTATCCTCCTGCCACCCACCATGCACCTTCCATTCCTTTTATATCTCATCTCTCATCTGCTTTCAGCTTTCACAGTGCTCTGTGCTTTTATTCAAGCAGTTTTCTCCATTCATAATCACCCTTGCAGCCTTTCCTTTTCTGTTCCTACATGTCTTTCAATTGTATTAATAACGTCTGTGAACTTTGCTGGCACTCTCAACTCTTTCAGTTCCCACCGTCAGAACTAGAGGCTCCCTACCCTGTGCTCCCATATTTCTGTTATAGCACTTCCACAGTTTTCTTGCGTGTTGTTCACAGTTCTCTTTCCCACTAGATTGTGAGTTACCTATGGGCAAGGAAAGTGTCTTCTTTTTGTAGTTCTAACATCAGCACAGAAAAGCAGATGGTGGTTACACAAGAAATGTTTGTATTATTAATTAATAGTTAATAAACATTTAATGTATACCCAGGTAAGAGGAACACACTAAGATATTCTTTGAGGGGGATACATATATTATTGGAGAAGGAAATGACAACTCACTCCAGCATTCTTGCTTGGAGAATCCCATAGACAGAGATGCCTGGCAGGCTACAGTCCATAGGGTTGCAAGAGTCAGATATGACTTAGCGACTAAACCGCCACCACATATATTATACATACAGTGTAATAAATGCTGACTAATTAATGTCATTATTTTCTGTTCTCAAAAATCTTGAAATTGAAGTAGACAAAACAAACATCCAGAATAAACTATCCAAGATAGTTATATTCAACATATATATTTTCCTTTCTTGTGCAGCCCAAGTCTTAGGAGGCATTTTCTGACTACTACAACCTATATTTATCTCCGTGTTTCCATTACTTTTCTCTTATCCAGTCAGGTTCTAAATGTATGCTTCATTGAACTGTTCATTGGGCTTTAGATGTGCATTTTGTCTTTCTTTATGAGTATAAAGATTATATGTTCTTTTAGTTCAGGGGTTACATCTGCTACTTTGATTTTTTTTTCCTGCAGAATCTAGTGAGAAGCTGCACACACAATATGTTCTCAAAAATTATTTATGGAATGCGTAGGGGTTCAGAATGAGCCTCCTCAGAAGGTGTCGCTTTTGTATGGAGATTGTTTTGAGCTGGGGGCAGTTGAGTCTCTGTAGGTTCAAGAGAAACTACTGCCTTTCCTTTACCACCTATAAGAATTTGAATTAGGAATTTTTCCTAGAAAAGAGTTTTTGCCAGAGGTAAAATTTATCTAAGTAGCTTTATCTATATGGCAGGGCAAAGATCTAATTGTTAAACTTCTGCTCTTCCTCGTATTGTCCTATGAATAAGCCTCCTATCCTTGGAAGCCCCAAGCTCCTATCCCAGTTCTTAGGTGAGGATGGCATCTGTACCTCATTTTACCTTTCAGTCTTTGAGCCTCTCATGTATGGGAGGTTCCCATTAAATTTGTTTTTCTCCTATTAAACTGTCTCATGGCAATTTAATTCTTAGATCAATAAGAAGAACCTAGAAGGGTAAAGGAAAGTTTTCTTCTTCCCCAACAAATGAATAAAAGCAAATTCACATGTTTGAACACTGTAAATGCTACATAAATAAAGGTACCTGTGTGTTGAGTCACAAAAAGCAATTCCTCAAAGTATTTTTTATATAAATTTTGCTGTGGGTGAATACCACACAAAAATATTTTACTGCAATTAGTATAATTCCTTAAAATGTAATGGGGGTGTTGATTGCCTTGAGGTTATTAGTAAAAATAATGTTATTTCAATTTAATTTGATAAAGACCAAGGAGGCTAGTCCCATCACTTCGTGGGAAATAGATGGGGAAACAGTGGAAACAGTGGCAGACTTTATTTTTTTGGGTTCCAAAATCACTGCAGATGGTGACTGCAGCCATGAAATTAAAAGACACTTACTCCTTGGAAGAAAAGTTATGACCAACCTAGATAGCATATTGAAAAGCAGAGACATTACTTTGCCAACAAAGGTCCGTCTAGTCAAGGCTATGGTTTTTCCTGTGGTCATGTATGGATGTGAGAGTTGGACTGTGAAGAAGGCTGAGTGCTGAAGAATTAATGCTTTTGAACTGTGGTGTTGGAGAAGACTCCTGAGAGTCCCTTGGACTGCAAGGAGATTCAACCAGTCCATTCTGAAGGAGATCAGCCCTGGGATTTCTTTGGAAGGAATGATGCTAAAGCTGAAGCTCCAGTGTTTTGGCCACCTCATGTGAAGAGTCGACTGATTGGAAAAGACTCTGATGCTGGGAGAGATTGGGGGCAGGAGGAGAAGGGGACGACAGAGGATGAGATGGCTGGATGGCATCGCTGACTCGATGGACATGAGTCTGAGTGAACTCCGGGAGTTGGTGATGGACAGGGAGGCCTGGCGTGCTGGAATTCATGGGGTCGCAAAGAGTCAGACATGACTGAGCGACTGAACTGAACTGAACTGAAGGAGACTAGAAAGACGTTGCTTTACTTATATCACGGGACTTGGTCTTCTGTCTTGTTTTGACCAATGGAATGTGGAATTACCACAAAGAGGCACAATTTACCCAGTGCTGCACAGTTTGCCTGTGACTCTCAAGTTTAAGTCCAAGACTTACTGAGGGACCTGAATGTTCCTTTCTTTGATGATTACCCCCAGCACCACCAGGTGAAGCTGGACAACCTTTTGATGGACTCTGGGAGTCTGAAGGTAAAAAATTTTCTATTTTGAGTGCCAAAGCTGAGAGAAATAGAGAGCACGTGCTGTGATATATGGCAGTGCTCTTTTACAGTATCTGTTAATCCTCTCAGAGTTTCCAAAGACCTGATGCTATTCATCCTGAGTATCTGAAAATTCAGTGACATGGAAAGCTGGAGTCAAAATTGTGTGACCTAGAATTGAAATTTTTTGAATAAACAGTCTGTATCTGATAGGCACTTAAGAAAATTATTTCTGAAACAGTACTAACAATTCACGTGAAAACATTAGCTTAAGAAGTAAATATAGATAATTGATTTGTTCGGCTGTTGAGTGGCATTTTTAAAGCATGCATCCTTAAATTTAGTTGACAGTGTTTAAGTTTTGTTGTTGCTGCTGTTGTTTAGTCGCTAAGTTGTGTCCCACTCTTTGCGACCCTATGGATTGTAACCTGCCAGGCTCCCCGGCCATGGGATTATCCTGGCAAGAATGCTGGAGTGGGTTGCCATTTCCCCCTCCAGAGGATCTTCCTGACCCAGGGATTGATCCCGTGTCTCCTGCTTGGCAGGCTAATTATTTACCACTGAGCCACCTGGGAATCTTTTTTTAAGTTCTAAGAACTATAAAATTATATCTTTAAAAATTTTTAGTAGTATTGTTACTCTTATTTCTAAAAAACATAGCTGTATATTTTGAGAAAGATTTTTCATCCAGATATTTTATGTTTTTTTAATTTATAAATTTCATTGAATAAGTCATGGAAAACAAAGTGATTTTTCATTGAATCATAGTGTATTGGAACTCTACCTGTAGGAGTCTAAAAGCCTGACTACCCTTGAACATATCTGTGTCTACATCTGAGTTCTCTTGACTCGAAGTCTGGAAACTTCCAAGATATGCTATTGTCCTGTTTAAAAAATTCATTTCTTCAACTATTTAGAATTTAAAAGAGTAGAAATTCTTTCTATGGAATCTGTCTTTAAACCATATTTACAACTTTGTTGTGAACCTGGAAACCTGAATATGTCCTTTCTTTACCCCAGACGTCCCATGCCTAAATGTGTACTTGTCCAGATTTGATCATCCTCACACACAATCACTTTTATTTCTGACTTTCCAGTTTATGTTACTCTCCAAGTTACCAGCCTTGAGATCCTGATGTTATCATTGACCTCTTCATTTTTTCACCCCACAAACAGTTATCAAATCCTATAATCATATTTTTGGGGTAAGTTATGACCAACCTAGATAGCATATTCAAAAGCAGAGACATTACTTTGCCGACAAAGGTTCGTCTAGTCAAGGCTATGGTTTTTCCTGTGGTCATGTATGGATGTGAGAGTTGGACTGTGAAGAAAGCTGAGCGCCGAAGAATCGATGCTTTTGAACTGTGGTGTTGGAGAAGACTCTTGAGAGTCCCTTGGACTGCAAGGAGATCCGGCCAGTCCATTCTGAAAGAGATCAGCCCTGGGATTTCTTTGGAAGGAATGATGCTAAAGCTGAAGCTCCAGTGTTTTGGCCACCTCATGTGAAGAGTTGACTGATTGGAAAAGACTCTGATGCTGGGAGGGATTGGGGGCAGGAGGAGAAGGGGACGACAGAGGATGAGATGGCTGGATGGCATCACTGACTCGATGGACGTGAGTCTGGGTGAACTCTGGGAGTTGGTGATGGACAGGGAGGCCTGGCGTGCTGCAATTCATGGGGTCGCAAAGAGTCAGACACGACTGAGCGACTGAACTGAACTGAACTAGAATATACTCCTTTATTCCTGTCCTCAGCATGAGTTCTTGAGGACTGTCTGGACCATTACAGTCTGCCTTCCACTGGTGTTTCTGCCCCTAGGGTCTCTCTGATCCTGCTTATCCCACATACAGTGACCCGGCTGGTGATCCTAAAACACCACTTTGATTATGTTACTCTATTTTTTTTTTTTAAAAGATTAATAGCTCCATTTTGCTTGCAAAGTTAAGCCCCAAATTGTTAGACTGCTGCTCAAGGCCTTTGATTGGCTGCTCTGCAAACTATTCAATTACTATTCTTCCAGAAATCTCTGTCTCAACCAAGCAGGTCCGCTCATTTTAACTTAAATGAGTTGAATCTTTGACAACATAGAATTTTCCTTTCTTCCTGCTTACCCAAATCTTTCCTTTTCAATCCTACCAAAATATCACCTCCTCTGTGAAGCCTTCTAAGATAATCCCGTTCATGGTGATTACTCTACCTTTTGAATTCCTATAATGTATTTTGCTGTGCCATTCATTTAGAAATTTATTATATACTGCTTCATGGCATTTACATAACCCCAAAATGAATTTTGAATTTTTTCTAATGTTTTTTTACTGCTGTTTAAATTCTTAGACAATGTCTTGTTTCCCTTGTCATATTTAAAACAAATAAAATTTAAAACAAACAAAAAAAAAGGGCAAGGATGCGTATTTTCTGTCCCCTGAGTGGATTTACTGTATAGCTAATGAAATTTTAGCACCTTACTTGCATGGATCTCTTCTAAGATTCCATGTCTAATATTGTTTTCATAATTTTGAATTTTTTTCGGACAGGGTCCTGTCAAAATATATACATTTTTAGCTCCATAAACCTTGGGTCTAACTCTGAATGGGAATGATGTTGTTGTTGTTCAGTTGCTAAGTCATAGCTGACTCTTTGCGACCCCATGGACTATAACACGCCAGGCTCCTCTGTCCTCTACTCTCTTCCAGAGTTTGCTCAAATTCATGTCCATTGAATTGGTGATGCCATCCAACCATCTCATCCTCTGTCGCCTTCTCCTTTTGCCTTCAATCTTTCCCAGCATCAGGGTCTTTTCTAATGAGTCAGCTCTTTGCATTAGGTTTCCAATCAGAATGGCAGCTAACAGTTAATACTCATTTTGGGCTCCCCTGGTGACTTAGTTGGTAAACAACCTGCCAGCCAACGCAGGAGACATGAGTTCAATCCCTGGGTAGGGAAGGTCCCCTGAGAAGGGCATGGCAACCTACTCTAGTATTCTTGCCTGGAGAATCCCACGAACAGAGGAGCCTGGCAGGCTACAGTTCATGGGGTCACAAGAGTCAGACATGACTTAGCCAGTAACCAAAAATCAGCAAACAATATTCATTTTGTGCTAATGTTGAGGCACTGTTTTGCTATCGTATTTCTATTTAGCTACAAATAGAAAGAACTCCCCTCCTCTGTTCCACTCAAACTGCATTATAAGGAATCTCCACACTGTTCTCCATAGTGGCTGTACTAGTTTGCATTCCCACCAACAGTGTAAGAGGGTTCCCTTTTCTCCACACCCTCTCCAGCCTTAAAAAACTGGAAATAGACCTGCCTTATGATCCAGCAATCCCACTGCTGGGCATACACACTGAGGAAACCAGAAGGGAAAGAGACACGAGTACCCCAATGTTCATCGCAGCACTGTTTATAATAGCCAGGACATGGAAGCAACCTAGATGCCCATCAGCAGATGAATGGATAAGAAAGCTGTGGTACATATACACAATGGAGTATTATTCAGCCATTAAAAAGAATACATTTGAATCAGTTCTAATGAGGTGGATGAAACTGGAGCCTATTATACAGAGTGAAGTAAGCCAGAAAGAAAAACACCAACACAGTATACTAACGCATATATATGGAATTTAGAAAGATGGTAACAATAAGCCTGTGTACGAGACAGCAAAAGAGACACTGATGTATAGAACAGTCTTATGGACTCTGTGGGAGAGGGAGAGGGTGGGAAGATTTGGGAGAATGGCATTGAAACATGTAAAATATCATATATGAAATGAGTTGCCAGTCCAGGTTCGATGCACGATACTGGATGCTTGGGGCTGGTGCAGTGGGACGACCCAGAGGGATGGAATGGGGAGGGAGGAGGGAGGAGGGTTCAGGATGGGGAACACATGTATACCTGTGGCGGATTCATTTTGATATTTGGAAAAACTAATACAGTTATGTAAAGTTTAAAAATAAAATAAAATTAAAAAAAAAACTGCATTATAATAAATTATGTTAATTTCCAAATTTGCAAGAACAAAGGATAGAGAAATTCAGCAGAAGCAAGTGCATACAGAGTAGGAGAAGATACAAGATCTCTTCAAGCAAGTTCCTTTGGCCCCTGAAGTCTTGGCCGAGACATAGTCGCAGCAGGGTGTCAGTCATGAAGGCCCTGAGAAGATGAATGATTTTGTTATGCTGTGGCCTTTTATGATTAGGATTTATGTTAGCTCTCAAGAGCTGATAGTAGCAATGTGAAAGTCACTGAGTTGTGTCCAACTCTTTGTGACCCCATGGACTGTAGCTCCCCAGGCTCCTCTGTTCATGGGATTCTCCAGTCAAGAGTACTGGAGTGGGTTGCCATTCTCTTCTCCAGGGGATCTTCCTGACCCAGGGATTGAACACTTGTCTCCTGCATTGCAGGCAGATTCTTTACTGTCTGAGCCACCAGGCAAGCATATACTAGCAATAATGTGTCTTTAACTAGAAATATTTGGAGACATCTGAATTCTCCTGCTTCTCAAGTCCTACGTGGCATCAGAAGGTCACAGCCTTATTGGGGTGGAGGTGGAAGATTGGAGACACTGCAGTGTACAGAATGCCCTGAGCAGAATCTCTTTCCCCTGCTTGACAGCATTCTGGCAAGCACTTTACAAGTATCGATCCATTTAATCCTCACTGCAGTCCTATGAGATAGTTATGATTACTATCACCATTTTACAAGTGAGGAAGCAGAGGCTCAGAGAAGTTCATTATCTTGCCTGTGATAACTTTGGGCATAAGTAATGGATCTGGTACTCAAAAGGCCAGGTTATCTGATTTTAGAACCAGACTTTTTAGCATTCCTTACTAGATTGATTATAGTAAATGAATTAGTTTGTATTTATAAAAATTATTTTTGAAATTGTCTTTTTATTTACTTTCATCCCTCAAGTCTGTTCACTGATATTAATTTTGAAAAATAGCTGAGGGGAAAAAAAAAGGTTCTAGTGAGATAAGTTTGGAAAACACTGTAAACTCTAATGGTCCCTTGGAGAGTCACCATGAATATTAGCATATTCAGTTCAGTTCAGTTCAGTCGCTCAGTCGTGTTCAACTCTTTGCGACCCCATGAATCGCAGCATGCCAAACCTCCTTGTCCATCACCAACTCCTGGAGTTTACTCAAACTCATGTCCATAGAGTCGGTGATGCCATCCAGCCATCTCATCCTCTGTCGTCCCCTTCTCCTCCTGCCCCCAATCCCTCCCAACATCAGAGTCTTTTCCAATGAGTCAACTCTTCTCATGAGGTGGCCAAAGTATTGGAGCTTCAGCTTTAGCATCAGTCCTTCCAATGAACACCCAGGACTGATCTCCTTTAATATGGACTGGTTGGATCTCCTTGCAGTCCAAGGGACTCTCAGGAGTCTTCTCCAACACCACAGTTCAAAAGCATCAATTCTTCGGCGCTCAGCTTTCTTCACAGTCCAACTCTCGCATCCATATATTACCACTGGTAAAACCATAGCCTTGACTAGACGGACCTTTGTTGGCAAAGTAATGTCTCTGCTTTTCAATATGCTATCTAGGTTGGTCATAACTTTTCTTCCAAGGAGTAAGCGTCTTTTAATTTCATGGCTGCAGTCACCATCTGCAGTGATTTTGGAGCCCCCAAAAATAAAGTTGCCACTGTTTCCGCTGTTTCCCCATCTATTTCCCATGAAGTGATGGGACCAGATGCCATGATCTTCGTTTTCTGAATGTTGAGCTTTAAGCCCACTTTTTCACTCTCCACTTTCACTTTCATCAAGAGGCTTTTTAGTTCCTCTTCACTTTCTGCCATAAGGGTGATGTCATCTGCATATCTGAGGTTATTGATATTTCTCCTGGCAAGCTTGATTCCAGCTTGTGCTTCTTCGTAATTCCCAAATCCTTCAGAAGATAAATCTGTTTCATATTATTAACCTGACATACTCAAACATATTTTATACTCATATATATGTATATACATAAATATATATGATATATATATATATACTAATAACAACAATGGCAACTACTATTTATTGAGTACCTACTATGTCCCCAACACTATTCTAAAAGTTTCACATATTAGTCCTATGACATAGACACTGTCTTTACCTCTGTTTGACAAATTAGGAAACTGAAGCATAAGGCATTTGACAGTTTTGTCCAAGGTCACAAAAGTGGTTTAGGTTGAACTTGAAGTCAAATAACTGTGCTGAACTTGTGCTTAGTCACTCAGTTGTGTCCAACTCTTTGCAACTCTGTAGACTCTAGTCCATCAAACTCCTCTGTCCGTGGGATTTTTCAGGAAGGAATGCTTAAGTGCGTTGGCATTTCTGCCTCTAGGGGATCTTCCTAACACAGGGATCAAACCCACATCTCCTGTGCATCCTGCATTGCAGGTAGGTTCTTTACCTGCTGAGCCACATATTATAGAAGAATAGAGAAGCCCACATTTAATACCTACCATCTGAGGTCGCAAAGAGTTGGACACAACTGAGTGATTAGTACTTTCACTTTCATCTATGGAAATGCTATGGAATGAGTTTTTCAGTGAAATTACTTTGGGAAACAATTGAAACAGAATGTTTTGTATGGACAAAAGATAAATTACTTTAAAATTTAATGTTCACAGGTCTTGAGATGTTACATTGAATTTTCTAAAATAGTTTATAGTAATGCTGAATATAAACTTTAATTTTATAGGTATTTTTTAGAATAGTGTTGGGGACATAGTAGGTACTCAATAAATAGTAGTTGCCATTGTTGTTATTAGTATATAAGGTACTGGATCCATTCTTCAGGATGTGATTCTTTATAATTGTTTACTTTCTTGACTCTTTTTGGATTAAATTTCTCAATATGATGATTGTTTTTTATTTGCAGTTGTTGAATTGTGTTTTTGAACAGCAAGGTTAAACAGTATCTAGAGGTGGAACTCTGCCTATAAGTTCTCTTTTAATACACACAGGCTGATTGCTGCTTTAGGTTAGCTTTCCAAATAGTTTTTAAAAATTATTAATGTGTCAGACATTCTATTTGGTTTGCAAACTGATGAGTCCCAACCATATTTGTTATTGTAGACACTATACAAAGTTAGAAGCACTAAAGTAGATAGACTAACCACTTTGTGAAACTAGTCTCACAGGTCTCAGAATTATAGAGAGCTTCTGGTATACTTATGATACCCAATTTTTTAGGGTATTTATAACTCTAATTCAACTCTGCTAAGTAACTTCTGTATACACACACACACCTTACACTTTATAGACTTCATCTTTAAGTTAACAAGCAAAGTTTAGAAGATAATTTCCTAATGAGATGAGTTCTGAAGTATTGAGTTCCAAAGTATTTGTTTCAAAGTTTTAAAATTTAAAGCCATCTATTTAACTCCATCCAGGGCATTACAATTTCTACACAAAGTCTATACAAGAGTATAGGGATTCTTCTGGCCCTTACTATACTGGACAAACAATGTTGATATCTGTAAAGATGCTCAGTCAAGCAGTATGGTTTAAGAGATGCATTATATGGAGATAACTTTAAAGAAACAAAGAAAGAATTCTTTAGATAGTCATTTTAGATTATAAAATATAATTTTACTACACTTAAAAAACACTGAACCACAATCAGTCTATTTGAATAACTTCACATTCTGCCTGGTAAAAAGGCTATACTGGACTTTTCTCTATGACAGCCAGTCATCTAAGGATGTACTTCTCCTCTTCAGAGTAACCTCATCCACAGGTTTTTCTCTCTTTCTTTTGGTAAAAGTTGTTCTTTAAAGTGCTTATTCATGTCTGTCCTCTTATCTCAAGTCTTGTTTTATGATTTTCTTAGTTGTAACAAGTTAGCAAATTCAGTTAGGATTGGCTGAGTCACTGAACCTGTAATTTTTTTTTTAATCACATTTTGTGTGTCTTTCTCATTTGATAATAAAAAGAAAGCATGTACATTAAAAACACTTAGGAAATAATATAAAGCACATATACAAATAAAAATCAATACTGTAATACTGCTACCCAGGTGAAGTCACTGTTCACCTTTGGATGTATATAATCAGATATATAAGTAGCTAAATATTATCAGAAGGTTGGTTTTTTTGTTTGTTTGTTTGTTTGGAGGATTTTTGCTTATAGCGTGTTTTTACAATTTTGAATTTAACTGTTTATATTCAGAATGCTTCTCATAGTCATAGTACATGCCTGGCCTTCTAAATATTTGAGCATGATTTCTCTAGAGTCATAATGCAGATTTTTTTTTTTGAGCATATTATCATATTGTCATAGAAAATCAGCAGAAGCAATCAGCATTAGATTCTTTCTGTCTCAAGTCCCATACTCCCAGTCAGGTAATTTGCTCTCCATTGCTTCCTTTTCCTTAGAGGAAAATGGGCAAGCAGTAGAGGGAACCTACTCTACTAGAGGGAACCTGCCATGCTACTCTTGGCTTTAGCATCACTAACATTGCTAAAATGCTTCATCAGTTTGGATGTGTGCACCTTAACTTTTGTGCATCTGATGGGCAGTTCTGATCCTTATTTTTTTCACTGAAGCAAAGTATGAGATGAGGAAATAAGCCAATCAATGAGGCATTTAAAAGCACTGTATTGCTGTTTCCAAATCATGCTGGTGAAACCTAAGATCTGCCAATTGCCTCATCAGTTGTTATAGACAATAACAGCAACAACAATGACTAACAAAACTATAATGCTTATCTTGTGTCAGATGCTATCCTGAGCACTTTTCACATCCTAAATCCTTTCAGTTCAGTTCAGTCACTCAGTCATGTCCAACTCTTTGCAACCCCATGAATCACAGCACGCCAGGCCTCCCTGTCCATCACCAACTCCCGGAGTTCACTCAGACTCACGTCCATCAAGTCAGTGCTGCCATCCAGCCATCTCATCCAATGTCGTCCCCTTCTTCTCCTGCCCCCAATCCCTCCCAGCATCAGAGTCTTTTCCAATGAGTCAACTCTTCGCATGAGGTGGCCAAAGTACTGGAGTTTCAGCTTTAGCATCATTCCTTCCAAAGAAATCCAAGGGCTGATCTCCTTCAGAATGAACTGGTTGGATCTCCTCACAGTCCAAGGGACTCTCAAGAGTCTTCTCCAACACCATAGTTCAAAAGCATCAATTCTTCGGCACTCAGCTTTCTTCACAGTCCAACTCTCACATCCATATATGACCACTGGAAAAACCATAGCCTTGACTAGACGAACCTTTGTTGGCAAAGTAATGTCTTTGCTTTTGAATATGCTATCTAGGTTGGTCATAACTTTTCTTCCAAGGAGTAAGCGTCTTTTAATTTCATGGCTGCAGTCACCATCTGCAGCGATTTTGGAGCCCTCCAAAATAAAGTCTGACACTGTTTCCACTGTTTCCCCATCTATTTCCCATGAAGTGATGGGACCAGATGCCATGATCTTTGTTTTCTGAATGTTGAGTTTTAAGCCAACTTTTCCACTCTGCTCTTTCACCTTCATCAAGAGGTTTTTTAGTTCCTCTTCACTTTCTGCCATAAGGGTGATGTCATCTGCATATCTGAGATTATTGATATTTCTCCCAGCAATCTTGATTCCAGCTTGTGTTTCTTCCAGTCCAGGATTTCTCATGATGTACTCTGCATAGAAGTTAAATAAGCTGGGTGACAATATACAGCCTTGACGTACTTCTTTTCCTATTTGGAACCAGTCTGTTGTTCCATGTCCAGTTCTAACTGTTGCTTCCTGACCTGCATGCAAATTTCTTAAGAGGCAGGTCAGGTGGTCTGGTATTCCCATCTCTTTCAGAATTTTCCACAGTTTATTGTGATCCACACAGTCAAAGGCTTTGGCATAGCCCTACCATAATCCATTTTACAGGTGAGGAAAGTGAAAGTGAAAGTCGCTCAGTCATGTCTGACTCTTTGTGACCCCATGGACTATACAGTCCATGAAATTCTCCAGGCCCGAATACTGGAGTGGGTAGCCTTTCCTTTCCCAGAGGATCTTCCCAAACCAGGGATTGAACCCAGGTCTCCCGCATTGCAGGTGGATTCTTTACCAACTGAGCCACAAAGGAAGCCATATATCTATTGAATAACTTGACCAAGGTTTCACAGATAGTAAGTAACAGAGGCTAAACTTGAATCTGAGCAGTCTGGTTTTAAAGTCCATGCTTTTTAATCCCGATGCTGCTTCTGTTGATAACATAAAAATTATATTAACTTGAGTTACTAAGATAATTTCTTCAAAATGAATCACTTATTTTCTTCACTCTTATTGTGTGGACATTTGCATCTCAGCAAGAATAGTTCAATGAGTACAACCGATATGTTTTGCAGTTTTAATCATATAAATGCATAAAATATTAAAAACAGTAAACAAAAAAAATTATGTCCAAAGTTGAAAATCTTGAGTATTTATAAGACTTTATATATTTTGATTCATAATTTATACTGTGCCTGTAGATATTCTGTGACTAAGTAAATTGAAAGTCTCCTGTTCAGCAAAATTCTTTTATGTATAAGTGAAAGAAATACAACTCAAGTAAATTTGAGTAGAAAGAATTGTTGACTCAGATGTTTCAGAAGATCAGAGGTGAACTAGCTGGCCTGCTTCAGTTTGCTTCAATCCAAAGATTAGAGTGATGTCAAAGAGTATTTCTCTCTTGCTGTTTTCTCTTTACACCTTCATGTCCTACCCACCACCAGCCCTTTCCATTCATCTCTAAATCCCTTCAACATCTATGTGTATCTGCCTCACTCTTTCATCTTGTAGAGATGGGCTTCCTTTAGGAGATGGTGCTGAGGGAGGTGACTCAGGTAGTTGAAAATCTGCAGCAGTCCTAACTTGGCCAACTTAAAGGAAACAGGTTTCTTCTTCTCGCTTCAGTCTGTAAGGAGGCTGTGATCCTGTCACTGCCAGCTCTGCCGGAACCACATAATTCAAGGTGTAAGGAATTGTTCTTCAAAAGCAGAGAAGGTTCTGGGGGAAATGGAGAAGGAAAATCTCGCAGAGTTGACTAGTGATCATTTTCTCTACACATCTCCAGCAAGTCATTATACAGCCCTCAAATATAAATCCTTATGGGTTATTCAAATTATTCATGTTTTCTTTCTTTTTTTCTCCACCTGGAACACTACCTTTTGGCAAATTTTCTGGAGTGCTGAATGGAGAAATAAATATACATAAGCTATTTTGCCATGTATCATGAACTACTAAAGTATGTTGTTGGGAGATAAGATTGACATTATTAGCATTTTCTTCTGTTGAAAGAATATGTCTTATGTAGTCCCAAGATTAATTTAAAAAATCAAGAATCACTTTGGATTTTCAAGTTTTTATGTGTTAAGACTTCTCTGAATTTTTTTTAACAGATATGCTTCATTAACTTACCACACTTATTGCCACTTTAAAGATTTTATTATTCAGATTATATAAAGGTAGACATTTTACTCTAAGTAGTTATTGCCTGCCTATATTGTCTTTGTAAGGCGGCATCTTGGAAGGAGCTAGATTGCCTTAAAATACTAGAAGTCCTGCTTCATTTAATCTTAATATAGCATTTGTCCATGTAGTTTATAATTCTCAAAATGAAAGTCTACAATAAATAAAATGAAATGTTTTGCTATAAAAATGTCTTTATTGCTGATTAATTTATTTAAAAACACACTTTTTCCTTAATACCTACTGTGTTTCAGGCATTGTTTTAGGCACTGGAGAGACAGTAATGAAAAAATAGGCAAATCTTTCCTCATAGGATGTTTATTCAATGAATTATAGTACATAGGTTATAATATGAGTGGTTGTATATTGACATTATTTTATAGGTACTGTGAACAGTAGCCACACGACTGGGAAAAGTCAGTTTTCATTCCAGTCCCAAAGAAGGGCAATACCAAAGAAGGTTCAAACAACCATACAATTAAACTCATTTCATATGCTAGCAAGGTTAACTCAAAATCTTTCAAGCTAGGCTTTAGCAATACATGATCCAAGAACTTCCAGATGTACAAGCTGGGTTTCAAAGAGGCAAAGGTATCAAAGATCAAATTGCAAACATTCTTTAGATCATGGAGAAAGCAAGAGAGTTCCAGAAAAACATCTACTTCTGCTTCATTGACTATGTTAAAGCCTTTGACTATGTGGATCACAACAAACCGTGGAAGATTCTTTAAGAGATGGGCATACCAGACCACCTTACCTGTCTCTTTAGAAACCGGTATTTGAGTCAAGAAGCAACAGTTAGAAATGGACCTGAAACAACTCACTGGTTTAAAATTGGGTAAGGCATATGACAAAGCTGTATATTGTTACTGTGCTTATTTAACTTCTATGCAGAGAACATCATGGGAAATGCTAGACTGAATGAAACACAAGCTGGAATCAAGATTTCTGGGAGAAGTATCAACAACTTCAGATATGCAGATGATACCAGTCTAATGGCAGAAAGCAAAGAGGAACTAAAGAACTCTTGATGAGGGTGAAAGAGGAGACTGAAAAAGCTGGCTAGAAAGCCAACATTCAAAAAACTAAGATCATAGCATGTGGTCCCATCACTTCATGGAAAATAGAAGGGGGAAAGTGGAAGCAGTGACAGATTTTCTTTTCCTGAGCTCCAAAATCACTGCAGATGGTGACTACAGCCATGAAATTAAGAGACACTTGCTCCTTGGAAGAAAAGCTATGATAAACCTAGACAGCATATTAAAAAGCAGAGACATCATTTTGCCAAAGGTCCATATAGTCAAATCTATGTTTTATCTGGTAGTCATGTATAAATGTGAGAGTTGGGCCATAAAGAAGGCTGAGCACCAAAGAATTGATCTTCTGAACTGTGGTGCTGGAGAAGACTCTTGAGAGTCCCTTGGACTGCAAGGAGTTAAAACCAGTCAATCTTAAAGGAAATCAATTTGGAATATTCATTGGAAGGACTGATGCTGAAGTTTAAGTTCTAATACTTTGGCCACATGATGAAAAGAGCTGACTTATTGGAAAAAACCCTGATGCTGGGAAAGACTGAAGGCAAAAGGAGAATGGGGTGGCAGAGGATGAGATGGTTACAGAGCATCACCAACTCAATGGACATGAATCTGAGCAAACTCCAGGAGACAGTGGAGGACAAAGGAGCCTGGCATGCTGCAGTCCATGAGGTCACAAAGAGTCAGACATGACTTAGTGACTGAACAACAACAAATGTGATCAACTTATAAATAACATTTGTTGAGAACTTCTCATATGCTAGGCTTTGTTAATCATGTACATATTACCTTACTGTCTTCACCTGGGCAGTAAGTATTGTCATCAATGAGAACTGACTCATTGGAAAAGACCCTGATGCTGAGAAAGATTGAAGGCAGGAGGATAAATGGGTGACAGAGGATGAGATCGTTGGGTGGCATCACTGACTACATGGACATGAGTTTGAGCAAGCTCTGGGAGTTGGTGATGGACAGGGAAGCCTGGTGTGCTGCAGTCCATGGGGTTGCAAAGAGTCAGACACGACTGAGCAACTGAACTGATATGAAACTTGGTATTGCATAAAAATGATAACTAAAGTAAATATTTTCTAGCTACTCAGATGTATTTCCCAGTTATCTTCATTGGTTCTGAAAGTTGCCCTTTTCTTACCTCTTCCTTTTCTTTTCCTCATTCTCTCTGGCCATTTTGTCCTGCCTCCTACTTTCTCTTCCTTGTCCTAACTTTTCTTTTCCTATCTTGCATAGAATTGTAGAATATTGGGGCTGGAAGAAACTTTGAGGGACATCTATTTAAAAGTTTTATTTAGTTTTGAAATCTCTTCCACCTGGTTGTTGGAGCAAAGATTTTTGTCTAGGCTTTGATAGAAAAGATATAGTATTGGAAGGACAGTAGCCTCTAAAGACTGCCATAGTTAGAAGGTAATTTTCCATATTTAGTTGAAACTCGTTCTATATACTTGCTAGATGCTGTTCCCATTTTTGCCTTTTAGATGAACAAAAGCAAGTTTTATTTCTCATCTATGTGATTGATAAGTTGGGCAAAAACCTAATCACAGGGCCACATCTAGCTGCAAAGGAGGCTGGAAAATGTCACCTCTAGCCAGGCAGTCACAGGCCAGCTAAACTCTATTGTATCTATTTTTAAAATATAGCAAGAGAGAATAGATACTGATGGATAGTTAGCAGTCATGCTGCATGTATGAAACAGACATCACGTTCTGTGTTCTTTGATGTGACGGTCATTAGATATGGCCACTAGAGGAGACCCAGGAGAAGTTCAGAAAAATAAAGTTTCTTATACTCATTGGTCCTAGAAACAGAAGACATGGCATACCATGAAGAGCAACATGGGAAAGCACTGGCATGGGGCAGTAGCCAGAAGGGGTGGGGGGTGGTGTTGTAGATTGGCATTTCCTGAGAAAAAGTCAAGGCAGGGCAGTGTGAACAGGTCAGGTTTGGCTTGTTTGGAAAACTTTTCCAGGCTGTAAGCTATAAGGGTGGTCCCTAATTACCTGATACCTGGCCCTGGGATGATTCAAGCAGAGGAATACTGCCTCCTGGGTGGTGTGGCCAGGCAGAGAGAGCGAAGTCTCTGGATTGATTCCTTTACATATCAAAGGCAAGCTGGGAGCAAAATGAGGTATTATTACCTCATACCTGTTAGAATGGTTGTTATCAAAAAGACTAGAAATAACAAGTGTTGGCAAGGATATGGAGAAAAAAGAACCCTTGTGTACTTGTGGTGAGAATGTAAATTGGTACAGCTACTTTAAAAAACAGTATGGATATTTCTCAAAAAGTTAAAAGTAGAACTACTATATGACTTAACAATTCCACTTCCACTTCTGGGTGTTTATCTGAAGGAAATGAAAAAAACTGATTTGAAAAAAATTATGCACATGCATGTATGTGTATGTCCCCATGTTCATTGCCACATTATGGTAGTCAAGACATGGAAGCAATCTAGATGTCCATTGATGGATGAAAGATGTGGCATATATCTACAAAGGATATTATTTAGTCATAAAAAGAATGAAATCTTACCATTTGTGAAACGATGAATGGACCTTGAGGACATTATACTAAGTGTAATAAGTCAGGCAGTGAAAGACAAATACCTGATAAAATATTGACCTACCTATCTGTCTAGATAGAAAGATGGAGAGAGAGAGAGAGATAATCTAAGCTCACAGATATAGAAAATGGATTGGTGGTCTCCAGAGGTGGAGAGTAGGTGAGGTCGATGAAATGGATGAACTTTTTTTTTTTTTAGTTTAAATAAATTGAATGTTTTTTTTTTTTTAATGAAGAAAAAGAACAAAATCATATTAAGATGCACTTTTGTATTTATTTTCTAAAAAGTGTGAATTCATATGCCTTAGATTGTTTGTAGAGTGTCAGTGAAGTGGTGGAGAAATGTATAAAGCATATACAATTTTAAAGAAAACATTATTTTTACCAGTCACTATAAATGATTTCTGCTGGGCTTCCAGGTAGCTCAGTGGTAAAGAATCTACCTTCAATGCAGGAGACATGTGTTTGATCTCTGGATTAGGAAGATCCCCTGGAGAAGGAAATGGCAGCCCACTCCAGTATTCCTGCCTGGGAAATCCCATGGACAGAGGAGCCTGGCAAACTACAGTCCATGGGGTAGCAAAAGAATCAGACATGTCTTAGCAACTAAGCAACAACAACAAATAAATGATTTCTTAAAAATATAAATAGTACACATCACTATAAGAATTAAACATGTAGGCCAAATAGTGCTAAATAGAGTGTCTTTCTTTTTTGTCCATTATTACAAGTGAGCAAGTAAAATTTAAAGAAATTAAGTATTAAAATTCTTCAATTTAATTTGTTTATGTTACAACGTTGAATACAATTAATCTACTTTTAGTTTCTAATCTTAAAGACATCATTATCAAGAACCTGAATTCTTAAGAGATACTTCTAAGATATTCATTCCTTAACATTGTTGATGAGGCAGTTTCTCGTTTGACCTTGTAAATATGACATTTGGCAATGTCGTATTAATATGTACTTAATTCATACTTTGGTTGAAATGCACACATCTCTTGTATGAAAGGCAGTAAATAAACTGAGGCCAAACTGATCCTGATAAGTTGCCATATCTGACCATTTTGTGAGCAGAACACTTTAGCATATTTTGAAAAGAGTGTTAAACATTATTAACATGAACCTATATAGTGTTAGTCGTTCAGTCATGTCTAACTTTGCGACCTCACTGACTGTAGTCCACCAGGCTCCCATATCCATGGAATTCTCCAGGCAAGAATACTGGAGTGGGTAGTCATTCCCTTCTCCAAGGGATCTTCCTGATCCAGGGATCAAACCTGAGTCTCTTGCATTGCAGGCAGATTCTTTACCATCTGAGCTACCAGGGAAGCCCTGAATCTATATAACTGGTCTTGAAATTAATATTCTTTTATCTGACAATTTCTCAATTAATAGAAACAGCTGAAAATTTAGGTGAAGTTTAGAGATATAGCCAATGTTTAGCATACTTTTAATAGTAGGTTGAAGAAATTATGTATGGATGGATGTGAGAGCAGGACTGTGAAGAAAGCTGAGTGCCTAAGAATCTATGCTTTTGAACTGTGGTGTTGGAGAAGACTCTTGAGGGTCCCTTGGACTGCAAGGGGATCCAACCAGTCCATTCTAAAGGAGATCAGCCCTGGGTGTTCTTTGGAAGGAGTGATGCTAAAGCTGAAACTCCAGTACTTTGGCCACCTCATGCGAAGAGTTGACTCATTGGAAAAGACTCTGATGTTGGGAGGGATTGGGGGCAGGAGGAGAAGGGGATGCCAGAGGATGAGATGGCTGGATGGCATCACCGACTCGATGGACGTGAGTTTGAGTGAACTCCAGGAGTTGGTGATGGACAGGGAGGCCTGGTGTGCTGCAATTCATGGGGTCGCAAAGAGTCAGACACGACTGAGTGACTAAACTGAACTGAACTGAGGAAATTTATAAAGCCTACACAAATGGAGAAAGACAAACCTTTTTAAACTGTGTAAATGTTAAGGGTTCTGGTTCCCACTGTCACTCATTTTTTGCTTTAGTCTATTAAGTAGCCTGCAGTTTTCTGAGAATGAGATACTGGAAAATAACAAATAATATTAGATAAAAATTAAAATTGGATGACATTTTAATTTCAAAATGCCTGAACTATCAGCCTAATTTCAGCACTATCATTATGATTCTCTTTATTTCCTTAGGCAAAGACAGCACCTGGTCCTACTGCTCTCCAACGATGATGCATTTGCAGTGAGTACTACAAATCTTTGCTGAATCAAATCAGCCTTTGTTTTTACAGTGACTATATTTTAAAATGTAGGATTAAATGACTTTGGAGATTAGAATATTTATATATTTCATGTTTAACTTTTATTTTCTTCTCAAAGTTAGGAGAAGAGGAAGCAAATAAGAGAGTTCAAAGGTTTGAGTAGGGCTGAAGTGTATGAGGCTAATGTTTGTGTGTGTCTGTATATATGTATATACATATGTATATGTGTGTGTGTATGTATATGTATGTATATATTATGTCATATCACTGGTGTGGCTGGTTTATGGGTGGATAATTAATATGGATCAGTAATTGTTGTTTTACGTGTGCTCTTGCACATTGGATTTAATAATGATCACTACTCTTCTGGGATTAAAGGTTCTACTCCATTCTCTAAAAAGGAGCAGCAGAGAATACTGTGTGTTTAATTAGAAAATTTTCTGTTAACTGAGGACATGTTCGAATGAAGAAGAAGAAATTCTTTTAAGTGAATAAATTTCAAAATAACTGAAAACTACAGAAAATGATAACACCAGCCACTGAAATTTAACATTTCCCATGTAGATTTGACACATATTAAAAATAAATCCTTATAGACACAGCTGATACCCATCTCTTATCCCTTACCCTTTTTTTCCTCCTTTCTTCTTCCTATCTTTTTCAGTTTTTTTGACTTTCACTATTCTAAAGTCAGTCTACATCATTTCCATAGCATTTTCTTGCCTTTTTAAATGTCTGTATCCATAAAAAATCTTTTAAAAATATTTTTAAAAGTTTAAAAAATGGTATATTCTTCTTACTAAATTGTGAAGAGGTGCTAATATGTTTTTGTAAATACAATCTAGGGCAAAAGTCAAATATTTTCCAAATTCATATATTTTGCAATTTTTCACAGTTTTATTCTAATAGATAAAATCAGTGTGTTCCTCAATGATGAACAATCAAGTGGTTTCTCTTCATTTTTTAAAAGCAATTATATCAATAAATAATTATTTGTAAAATGCCCACGATTCAAAAATCTACTGAAAGGCTTTATAGAACTGAATACAATATACCTTTGACCCATTATTTCTCACTTCAGTCTTAGTCCATTGGCAACTGCTTTCAGGAATTTATTTTCATATTTAAAATACTTGGTGTGTGTTTTGGTAATTCTTTTGAATCATTAAGAAAAGACACAGTAGATGATGTATCTTTTTTTTTCCTAATAGAAATACATTCAGACATAAGCTTTTTGTTGCCAAAGATATCTCAGTCCAAGGGTGCTAAAAAGGCCAGGATTAGAGGTTTGATGGATATGTTGGCCAGTTATCCTGTGTGGCCCATGACTATAGATTACAACCCTAACTCTTGTAAGCTTTTCACCTGTGTATTCTATCGGTTTGAAACTTGAGAAAATGGGGAGGCAAGGGAAAAACCAGAAGCTTGTTGTAAAATTGCTAACAGGGGTAGAAATATGGGACTTAGGAGCTGAAATAATGACCCACCTATAAAAAGTATAACACACTACTGAGGAATTCTTCTCCAGCTCTAGAAACAAAATTCTTAGCAAAGGACTGAATCAATCCACTGTAGAGACAGTGGTCTTATCACTGGATTTTAGAAAAAATTGCTCACTCTACTGGGTTTTCCTCGTGGCTCAGATGGTAAAGAATCTGCCTACAATGCAGGAGACCCTGGTTCAAACCCTGGATCAGGAACATCCCCTGGAGAAGGGAATGGCTACCCACTCCAGTATTCTTGCCTGGAGAATCCCATGGACAAGGAGTCTGGTGGGCTGCAAACCATGGGGTCACAAAAAGTCAGACACAACCAAGTGACTAACACTATTGGGAAGGCTTGTTTTACTTTGTTATTTAAATTTTGGAGCTAGTGGAGATAAAAAATGATTCAAGATCTATTGTTTAAGAAAAAGTCATTGGAGACTTTTTGAATTAGTGGACATTTGAATTATTGATCTTACATTGTAAAATATTTCCAGGATTGTTTTTTAAAACTGGTAGTGAGTAGAAAAATTTATTAAGACTCAGTTCAGTTCAGTCACTCAGTTGTGTCTGACTCTTTGTGACCCCATGAATTGCAGCACGCCAGGCCTCCCTGTCCATCACCAACTCCCAGAGTTTACCCAAATTCATGTCCATTGAGTCGGTGATGCCATCCAGCCATCTCATCCTCTGGCGTCCCCTTCTCCTCCTGCCCCCAATCCCTCCCAGCATCAGGGTCTTTTCCAATGAGTCACTCTTCGAATGAGGTGGCCAAAGTTTTGGAGTTTCAGCTTCAGCATCAGTCCTTCCAATGAACAGCCAGGACTGATGTCCTTTAGAATGGACTGGTTGGATTTCCTTGTAGTCCAAGGGACTCTCAAGAGTCTTCTCCAACACCACAGTTCAAAAGCATCAATTCTTTGGCGCTCAGCTTTCTTTACAGTCCAACTCTCACATCCATACATGACCACTGGAAAAACCATAGCCTTGACTAGACAGACCTTTGTTGGCAAAGTAATGTCTCTGCTTTTTGGGTAGCAATTTTTAAAAAGAGTTTAAGAAGGAAGTAGTAATCTTTTCTTAATGGTAAAAGAATAATTTATTATCTGTCATTTGTCATTTGTTTCCCTCAGAACCATGCCCATATATAGCTCTACGTTATTTAAACAATCATTTTTTTTTTTTTGTGGTAAGAACAAAGAACATAGGGTCTACTCTCTTAAATTTTTAAGTGTATAACATGTTATTGTTGACTGTAGATACAGTGTGGTACAGCAGACCCCTGGAGCTTATTCATCTTGCTAAACTGAAACTTTATGCTTATTGGTTAGTAATTCCCCATTTCTAAATCTCCCAGCACCTGGGTTTTACTCTTTGATCCTATGAAGTTGACTATGTTAGATACCTCATGTAAATGGAACCATATCACATTTGTCTTTCTGTGACTGACTTAGCATTATTTCATTTAGCATAATGTCCTCAAGATTCATCCATGTTGTCACATATTGCAGACTTTCCTTCTTTTTAAAAGTCTGAGTATTATTTACTGTATGTGTATATACCACATTTTCTTTATTCATTCATGGAGGAGAATTATCTTAAGAGAAACAGCAAGACGTACAAAAGATTGACTTACCTTTTGAATTTTCTTAGATCACCTCTGTCCAGTAGAAATTTCTGTGATGTTGGGAAATGTTCTGCATATGCTCTGCCCTAAATG
The DNA here is from genome assembly GCF_029407905.1 of Bubalus kerabau. Lineage (NCBI taxonomy): Eukaryota > Metazoa > Chordata > Mammalia > Artiodactyla > Bovidae > Bubalus > Bubalus kerabau. Next base: position 32,706,837 of record NC_073639.1, on the reverse strand, counting down.
GTAGCTACTAGCCACATGACTGGAGAAGGCAATGGCAACCCACTCCAGTACTCTTGCCTAGAAAATCCCATGGACGGAGGAGCCTGGTGGGCTGCAGTCCATGGGGTCGAGAAGAGTCAGACACGACTGAGAGACTTCCCTTTCACTTTTCACTTTCATGCGTTGGAGAAGGAAATGGCAACCCACACCAGTGTTCTTGCCTGGAGAATCCCAGGGACAGCGGAGCCTGGTGGGCTTCCGTCTATGGGGTCACACAGAGTTGGACACGACTGAAGAGACTTAGCAGCAGCAGCAGCAGCACCACATAACATGTGCCTAGTGCAACTGAGAAACTCAAGTTTAACTTTAATTTTAATTAATTCAGATTTAAGGTTAAATTGCTAGGTATGGCTGATCTCTACCATATTGAACAGTGAAGTTCTAGGAAAAGTATCACATAGATAGAGGTATGGCATCTTCTCTTTTCTTTTAAATGTAATTGTGCTTTTTGATCTTTAATATGTCTGAAAAGATATGAATATAGCTAGCATTCCAGTTGTGAAAGTGGAAAGGAGAGATAAGTTCTAAATGAAGTGTTTTTTTTTATTTTATCTTATTTTTATTGTTTAATTTTTAATTTTTAATATTTTTTTAAATTTTATTTATTTATTTTTAATTTAATTTTATTTTTAAACTTTACATAATTGTATTAGTTTTGCCAAATATCAAAATGAATCCGCCACAGGTATACATGTGTTCCCCATCCTGAACCCTCTTCCCTCCTCCCTCCCCATTCCATCCCTCTGGGTCGTCCCACTGCACCAGCCCCAAGCATCCAGTATCGTGCATCGAACCTGGACTGGCAACTCGTTTCATACATGATATTTTACATGTTTCAATGCCATTCTCCCAAATCTTCCCACCCTCTCTCTCTCCCACAGAGTCCATAAGACTGTTCTATACATCAGTGTCTCTTTTGCTGTCTCGTACACAGGCTTATTGTTACCATCTTTCTAAATTCCATATATATGCATTAGTATACTGTATTGGTGTTTTTCTTTCTGGCTTACTTCACTCTGTATAATAGGCTCCAGTTTCATCCACCTCATTAGAACTGATTCAAATGTATTCTTTTTAATGGCTGAGTAATACTCCATTGTGTATATGTACCACAGCTTGCTTATCCATTCATCTGCTGATGGACATCTAGGTTGCTTCCATGTCCTGGCTATTATAAACAGTGCTGTGATGAACATTGGGGTACACGTGTCTCTTTCCCTTCTGGTTTCCTCAGTGTGTATGCCCAGCAGTGGGATTGCTGGATCATAAGGCAGTTCTATTTCCAGTTTTTTAAGGAATCTCCACACTGTTCTCCATAGTGGCTGTACTAGTTTGCATTCCCACCAACAGTGTAAGAGGGTTCCCTTTTTTCCACACCCTCTTCCAGCATTTATTGCTTGTTGACTTTTGGATCGCAGCCATTCTGACTGGCGTGAAATGGTACCTCATAGTGGTTTTGATTTGCATTTCTCTGATAATGAGTGATGTTGAGCATCTTTTCATGTGTTTGTTAGCCATCTGTATGTCTTCTTTGGAGAAATGTCTATTTAGTTCTTTGGCCCATTTTTTGATTGGGTCATTTATTTTTCTAGAGTTGAGCTTTAGGAGTTGCTTGTATATTCTAAATGAAGTGTTTTAAAAAAATAATCTATGTGTTGTTTGAGAAATACTTAATACAAAATATGCTGCTGGTTTAACACCCTTAAATTACATATATATGTGCATATAAATGTACAATATGGTTAAAAATTTGAAATTTTGTATTCATACTGTTATATAATATAAAGATATACTACTAACTTAATACCATTAAATTGTGTGTATCTATACTCATAGGCTGGAGAAGGCAATGGCACCCCACTCCAGTACTCTTGCCTGGAAAATCCCATGGATGGAGGAGCCTGGTAGGCTGCAGTCCATGGGGTCACTAAGAGTCGGATACAACTGAGCGACTTCCCTTTCACTTTTCACTTTCCTGCATTGGAGAAGGAAATGGCAACCCACTCCAGTGTTCTTGCCTGGAGAATCCCAGGGACGGGGGAGCTTGATGGGCTGCCGTATATGGGGTCGCACACAGTTGGACATGACTGAAGCGATTTAGCAGCAGGAGCAGCATACTCATAGGCACATGATATGTATTATATCTGATAAAGATTATAAAAACTAAAATAAAATCTAAATGATGTGGGTATCATTAATGAAAATTAAGGAGTAATTTGAAATTTTGGTGATCTTATGCACATTTATATTCTCTATCAATAAAGAAGAATTCAGAGTAATTAGGGTAGAGGAAAAACAAAGGGGGGTGACAGAGGGAAAGACCCATGAAATAACTTGGGTCTTCAAGACAGGATGCTGGTTGATAAAGTGTGAAGAAGGGATAAAAGGAACAAAACAATCTTGAAATCTATCCTTTTGAGTCTTTTGAGTTAGGATGAACCAGAATTGACAGGCCTGTTTCACTAATGAGAATTAAAATTTTTTTTTTGGCTGTGTTCCAAAAATGAAAATGCATTAATTGACCATTGATATTCTTATAAAGTAAGACCAAAAGGATTGAGGTAGAATTTTCTACAAGGTAAATGATGCACATTGGAGTTAAATGGACATGGGTACGAATTCCAGCCAACTCTGTTGCTTCCTTGCTGTGTGACTTTAGTGACCTAACCTTTCTGACACTCAGTTTCCTAATCTGTGAATTAGAGAGAATAAAACAATCACTTCAAAGGCTTTGGAGATGATGAAATGAAACAATGAATGTCAGGCACTACATTAGATATTTAATACATCTCTTCAAATGGTATTAATTACTGATGAAAATATTAAAAGGAATATAAATTAGAAGAAACAGCAATGCATATTTCATGTGTTGCATTTCAAGTATGGTGATGAAAATGTGACTTAGAAAATACTTACAGAAAAGAGATACTATCCAAATACAGATGAATGGAGGTATGGGAAACTCCTGAAGGAAAAGTGTGAAATTTATGAAATTTGAAGTAAGGAGGTTATTAAAGAAAATGTGAAATTTTTATTATAATTTAAAATCTCAGGAGAAAAGTTACTGAAATGGAGAAAATGATGCTTTAAAAAAAGATTTATGGAGTGGGAAGGAAGCCTGAGTTGATGGGAAGTAGAAATGAAGAAAATGCTTGGTTGTAGAATGCCCAAATACTTTTAGGCTTTCTGGGAACAAGGCAAAGATAAAATAATCCATCATGATCACTGAGGTCCTGCTACATAAGGGATTAACTCCAGAAAAGACCAGTTTGAAGGGTTTTTTCATACACTATAGTATCCCAGTGATAAAATAAGAAATTTTTAAGAAGTGGCAGGAAATAAAAAATCAATAAGACACATATATGCTTTATTATCTACTGTGTAAAGAGCTTTTTCCTAATTCTCTCCATAATGTGTGGAGAGAGCTCCTTTTCCTTAAATGTGTTTCTCAGAATCTTGTATTTTGGTTTTTATCTATTGAAGCTATCTTGGTCAACAGATTTAATGGAGTTTTCTCATCTTCCTGATTTCTGTGCAGCATGTGACACTAATGACCCTTTCTTTCTTCTTGAGATTCATTTCAGAGTTCTTCTAGTTCTTTGATTAGTCCTTTGCGATGTCATTGTTTTCTTTTTTCCTGGTCCTCCAAGTATGTCTTCTCTTTCTTTCTGCTGTTAGATCTCTTGTGTTTTACATTGCCCACTATGGCCATCTGATCCTCTTCCATGCCTTCAACCTTAATTTCTATTCATATTTCTCTAATATATGTATATCTGTGCCTAACTTTTCTCCAGAGTGCTAGTCCTACATTCCTAGTAAATCTCATTGTGTATCTGCATGTGGATATCCTGACAGCAACTCAAACTTAACATTCCTGAAACTGACTTATCAATTTCCAGGTTTTGGTTGAGCATCTCTATCTAAAGTTGCCCCATTATCTTCTAAATCAAGCAGACAGGAAACTTCTGCCATCTTTGTTGCATCTCTCTCGCTTATTATGTACCATTAGTTGCCACATCTTGTAACCTTGCAGAATTTTGCTATTTAGCAACTGTTAAGTAGTGTGAATGACCACTGAATGGAATTGCTCTATACTGAACCAAACAGCAAATAATGACTAGAAGGTCCATTAGAACCCTAAGCATTGCCTGATAGCAGGTCAGTCACGTGAGGGGATGAGTATTGGAAATAAAACTTGGCTGGACCATTAAAGTAGAAAGTTATGGAAGACAGAGAGAGGGCCACAGCCCAGGAAACTAAGCGTCCACACAATCTCCAGCCTCTAGACAACTGCTGTGCTGGAGCATGCCTCTCAGAATAGAGTCCTCTGTGTAGCTTTGTTCGAGTTCTCTGCATAGCAGTGTCTCTGTAAACATTTTTGAATAACTTAACAGACTCTCAGTGCTATTTGGATATGAATAGGATAAGAGGAAAACATTCAATTAAAAAGTTACAGATATGATTTCTTTAATTTTATCCCACCCCCACTATAAAACATTTGAAAGGAAGTGATTTAAAGAGCAAGCTGGGCCTTGTGAGCGGCCCAAATAACATATAGTGTAGTGCAGTATTTTGTCACCTCCCTACTTTTTGTAACTAGTGACTGCATTTTGTCAGCTGTTTTCCTAAACCATACATCTCAAGGTTACATTTTGGTCATTTGTTTTTTTGAGCTGCCTGTCCTTCCCCAGTGGATTGATAACAATACAGAAAGGCCCATTTGTGCAGTGTCTTTTTTTTTTTTTTAAGTAAAGCAAATGAATTTTTGCATGTTGCCTTACTGACAAGTTTGCAAATTGCCAATCTTTGCTCTTTTTTCTCCCTCCCAATTTTTCATGGTAGTAATTAAGGACTGTAAATTTCACTTTATCACTTGTGTTAGGAATAGTAGCATAAATCATAGTAATAGCACCGTTTATTTCAGTAATGCCAGCCTGCCTGCAAATCACTTGTAAATTGGTTCCATGGATGTACCTCTATCAAATTAATCAAAAACCACCTACTTACATTTCCTGAGATTATTTCAAAGGCCTAGTACAGTGAAGAAGAAAGACCATTGCTGACCTTTCCATTTTTATTTATTTGTGAATTCTGAATGGCTCGTGCATGTATTTTCATTTTGAATCTTGGCGAACATCTAACTGAGCTTTTTATATAGTGCTTTTTTTTTTTTTAAATCACAGGTTGGGATTTGTGCCCCAAGTAATTTACTTGCCAGATGGTCCTACTGTGGTTTATACATAGTCATAATAATGTTTGATTGGACATAAAATTGTTAACCATTAAAGAATTTGTGAGAAGTAATACTTTTCTGCTGGAAAAAGATTTTTCAATTGAGCATAATTGTTTTCAACTTTGGGAAGCTAGGCAGCAGTCCCTTATGTTTGTCCCCTAGTACCCAAGAAGGTGGTATCAGTGTGTTATTCTGAATTTGGAGGGAAAAAAAAGAATCTTTCCTTATGTGTTTTCCTTATATTCCTGCTTATGCTTTCTGGACAATAGCTAAGACAACTCCAGTTCACACGAAGCTGACTCCAGTGTACTGTTTACCTAACATGCTGAGTTCTATCCTGGATATGGTGTCTTCTTTGGGAATTTCCTGATGTACATTATTCATGTCCAGCTTACTTCTTATTTATTGATCTCCTGCCCTAAGAGGAGAAAGAGAAGTTTAAATTTAGCAATAGCTTATTCTTACCCTAAGTCAAACGTTCTTAGTGGAAAAAATACAGGTTATTTATTTTAATTTTACATTTGGAATTACAAGGATGAGATAAAATCAAGTTCTAGGGCTCAGATAATAAAAATATAATAATAAACATGATCTATAACTTTATATTTATATGCATACTTTCCTTCTATTTCTGCTTCTGATATATAACTTGGTTTTGAGAAACTGTTATCTGTATGCAGATTCAATATTTCAGTGAGTTTTTTCTTGTAGAGTCTTTAAGGTTAGCATAAGAAATCAAAAATAAGTATAGGGATCTTAACTTTCATAAACAGTTTGCTTTTGCATTTAATTTAAAAGATAATGACAAATTTCCTATAAATTCTTATAGTTTTAGTATCTAGTTTTAATCTCTGTGTATTTTCCACTCTAGTTTTTACTGTTAAATAGTCTATATTGAAGATTTCACACTTGGGAAGTTGGAATAATCTTTAAAGCAAATCCACTTGCTATTTTTTTCTCTTCTCCTTGGATGAACATGTAATTGGCAATACTTTACTTCAAAGAATTTCTTTTATTAGAAAAAGAAGAGAGAGAAGCAACAGATGGCCTTGAATCTTGCTATTCTCTAAAAGAAATTAAATAAATAAAGAAATAAATATTTTATTTCTATGTAGCAAAATCAGAAAGCCCAGAGTGAGTTTGATACATTTTGAAATCCTGTTAAATAATTCTTTCAGTAACTATTTTATCCTTTAGTCCTATGTATGTACATATGCAGTAATTCTCATGGAGAAAAAAATCTTTGGAGAGCAGTGGATTAAAATATCAGAATATTAAGTAGAGATTTTAAAGAGTGACAATTATAATTATTATGAATTCTTTCATGTGTGTGGAAGAAGCTAGTATTGAAAGCATCTGAAAGCATACCCATGAAATAAATATTTGCTATCTGTATATCATATATTAAAACTATATTTGTAAACTTATTTATAAATATATATGTTTAAAGCATATTTTCATTGTCTAGTTTTTCAGTAACCCACTTTGTCATATAAGTGTGAGAGAGAATAAATTAAAATAATTTAGCCACAGGAAATTTTTTTAGCCTGTTAGATTTACTTTATTTATAAGACTTTAAGATAGTTCAGTGCTGCTTCTTAAAGATAAACCCAATAAAATTAAATCTTGAAAGCCATCACATTTAACAATAAACCAGTGATTAACTGATAAGTTCTCAAAGATGGTGAAATAATGATCTTTCCTTCTATTCCTTTCACCTCTATTCTCTTCTAAAATAAATCATTTCCAGACTGTCAACAAGCATGAGAAATTTCTAACTAAAGACCTTTCTCTCTTGAAGACACTGAAAAGAGGCTTAAAGTGAAAAGTGCCGTAACTACAATAGTAAGTGCATTCTACCAAGAATAAATAAAAATTGCAAAGCTTGACAGTGAAGAGAACAGAGGGGAATTCAAGTGACTAAACCTCAAATAAAGGATTATCCTTGTTTGTGAGGAATCTGTTCCAGTAAGAAATTGATCTAGAAACCTCTGCATACAAAAAGAGCTGGGCAGTTTTCTGAGTTGTAGGGAAACTGCCACTGAGACCAGTCATCCTAACTGGACAGTGATCTGCCTACAAGTCTTCAGGTCCCAGCAATAGACATCTGCCTTGGCCTTGACAGTTTGGCCTTAGGTCTATTTATTTAGACAGCAGCTGTCCTAAATCAATGACACTCACACAGTGATTAAAATAAATTTGGTACTATATTTTTACAGCTCTATTAACTTTACCATTTGACTTTCTGTTTTGTAAAAGGGGGAAAATGAAAATTGAGAACTGTGCGTATGACTGTTTAAGTGCATGCCAACCAGATTAAAATCCCATCAGCAGATGTAGAGATAACTGAACCAAAGTGACAGATTTAACACTGCTGTCTGTTTATGTGTCAGATAGAGTTAAATGTTTTGCTGAATTCTTAAAATGGTTTGGCTCTGTAGTATCTAGCATAATCAACACTGAAAACTGGAGCACGATTTTGTCTTACTATGTGGAAAAGGCTATGTGCACTTGAGGATCAAGAAAATTGCTATTGAAAGTGGTATGTTAAAAAAATGTGTTTGATTAATTAAAACAAAGTTGCCTATTTGAATATATTTGTTAGGAGGAAATGAAATCATTAATTCATTTATTTACCAGACTTTCGCTGAGTACTCTTTATGGGTCAGATTCTGTTAGGGGCGGAAGAGACAAAGTCAAATAACATGTAGTTTCTGCCCTTTTGGAGCTTTTGCTACAGTGACATGTATCCGCTTTTTCAAAATGTTTTGTTAATATTGATTGGATTTCTTAAAAACAAGTTTTCTCTGAATTTTTTTTTTTTTTTTGGTATATGTTTTCTTTATATCTACTTTAAATATCTCTTCTTCTGCTTTGAAATAAAAATAGAGCGAAACAACAGAAGAGAAAATAAAACAACAAACAACACCAAGCCAAGCTACTACACTGAGAGTCTACAAAGTAAGGAATCCCGCTAGCTCTGAAAGGAAGAAAAACTTTTTTCTTCTATATTAAAGACTGTACTGTACCTTTTCTTTGAGGATGGTTCTTTATGTTAGAAGTTCATTGATATATGAGTGTCACCTGCAAAATCTGCTGTATTGTTTAATGCATTTCACATTTTTAGCTGTAGGTGTATACAGTTTTTACAGGCTTCCTAGGTGACTCAGTGGTAAAGTGTCTACCTACCAATGCAGGTGATGTGGGTTTGATCCTTGAGTGGAGAAGATCCCCTGGAGGAAGAATGGCAACCCACTCCAGTATCCATGCCTGGGAAATCCTATGGATAGAGGTGCCTGGCAGTCTACAGTTCATAGGGTCGCAAAGGAGTGAGATATGACTCAGTGATTAAACAACAACAATATAGTTTAGTAGGACACTATTATGTAGGTTGAAATAAAAAGAATTTGATGTCTTTATGAGAACCATTACAATCCTTCCCAAATTATAAATACTACTTTTTGAGGAAAGAAAATAGGCTATTAAACTGCACTGAAATCATCAATGTCAACTTTCAACTTTGCTGGCTTGGGTTTACCTGTATTTAGTTTTATGAGTTCTACTCTGATTGAACACCCCTGACATCATATATGGGGTTTGACAAATATGAGGATTCACAGGCTAATTCGGTTATTCAACAAATATTTTGTGAGCATTTACCATGTACAGGGTGTTATTCTTGTGACTGGGGTTATATGTGTGAACAGGAGTCTAAGCTCTTTTCTTCAGTGAGCTCATATTCCAGGGAAAGTCCTGACTAGCAAAGAGTTCAGGTGGAGAAATTCCTAATAATTCTGTCCCACAGAATGAGTTATCTGTCTTCAGGAAATAAAACACTGTGGTGTAGGACTTAGTATCTCATACATTTACTCTTTTAACTTATGCTTAGGATGCACTCCAGTGTTCTTGCGTGGAGAATCCCAGGGACGGGGGAGCCTGATGGGCTGCTGTCTCTGGGGTTGCACAGAGTTGGACACGACTGAAGCGACTTAGCAGCAACAGCAGCAGCAGGGTGCACCTACTGTGTCCAAGGCTATATTCTAAGCATTGGATCCTCTCTTAATATTCAGATTTAGGAGATCTTGAATGTCTCCTATGAACTTGTATTTTTATAATTACCTTACAATCATACAGTTTTTTTTAATGACCACTTTAATCAGTTCATTTTGAATGTAAATAATCTTAGCTAGGATTGTAGTAAGAGCTACGTGGCAGAAAATTCTTAGTGGGAAGCAATAGCTAGTACACTATGATGATGCCTTCTAAAATATGTTGCTAATTGATTAAAAAAAAAAACTGTTGTATGTATTTTTCTTTTTTAGCCATGCCACTTGGCTTGCAGGATCTTAGTTCCCCAACCAGGGATCAAACCCTGGGCTCCTGGCAGTAGAAGCATGGAGTCTAAACCACGCTGGGCTGCCAGGGAATTCCTTATTGTAATCTTAATCAAGCAAAGTTGATGGCCAACATGGTGTTTCAGGGGGAATACTGGAGATATTTACTGATTTTCTTGCTGAAATGATAATTCCCTCCTTAAAAAGAAACTGTAGGAATGCCTCAGTTTGCATCTCTGGTTCTACTCAGATGCTTAAACAAGGAATTCCTTGAAATTACAGAAATGGTCACCATAAACCTTGAAGAGATTGGCCTGAAATATTTTTGAGGACCAGATTTTAATGTGGTTTCTGAATCAAGTTTAAATTTTTCCAATTAAAAAAATCAATCAATGAGAAGTTCAGTAGGAAAAACTGGGGTTTGAGAGGGTAGGTGGCAAGCTGATGATTTTGAGGCTTGGGATATCAAGGGAATGCCTTTGTGATAGCGTATAAGTAGTACATTGGTTCCCTCTTCCAGCTAGTAGATGGAATCTTTTGCTTCACCACTCAGAGCAAAATTTAAAGAATTTAGCAGCAGAATATCTAAATATTGGGAGGTAGCACAATGGACAAGGGGGGAAGAGCACAGAAGTGCTACCTCAATCTATAAGTGTCTTCACAATTTTTCTTAGAATCTTGCCTTCTGCCTATTATAACAGGAAGATCACATGAAAGAGTCACTTTGGGAAGCGAGAAAGATGATACTGTGAAAAATTAAGGATGTTAAATCAACCACAGTCATGTGGTTTTCCCTGTGAATAGATATTTCAGTTCAGTTGCTCAGTCATGTCCGACTCTTTGCGACCCCATTGACTGCAGTGTACCAGTCTTCCCTGTTCATCACTAACTCCTGGAGACTGCTCAAACTCATGTCCATCGAGTCGGTGATGCCATCCAACCATCTCATACTCTGCCATCCTCTTCTCCTCCTACCTTTAATTTTTCCCAGCATCAGGGTCTTTTCCAATGAGTCAGTTCTATCACATCAGGTGGCCAAAGTATTGGAGCTTCAGCTTCAGCATCAGTCCTTCCAATGAATATTCAGGATTGATATTTGCATGAAATCTTTCCCAGCATCAGGGTCTTTTCCAACGAGTTATTTCTTTGCATCAGGTGGCCAAAGTACTGGAATTTCAGCTTCAGTATCAGTCCTTCCAATGAATATTCAGGACTGATTTCCTTTAGGATTGAGTGGTTGGATCTCCTTGCAGTCCAAGGGACTCTCAAGAGTTTTCTCCAACACCATGGTTCAAAAGCATCAATTCTTCGGCACTCAGCTTTCTTTATGGTCCAACTCTCACTTGCATACATGACTACTGGAAAAACCATAGTTTTGACTAGACGGACCTTTGTTGGCAAAGTAATGTTTCTGCTTTTAGTATGCTGTCTAGGTTGGTCATAGCTTTTCTTACAAGGAGCAAACATCTTTCAATTTCATGGCTGCAGTCACCATCTGCAGTGATTTTGGAGCTCAAAAATAGGAAGTCTCTCACTGTTTCCATTGTTTCCCCATCTATTTGCCATGAAGTGATGGGACCAGATCCCATGATCTTAGTTTTCTGAATGTTGAGTTTTAAGCCAGTTTTTTCTCTCTCTTCTCTCATTTTCATCAAGAGGCTCTTTAGTTCTTCTTCTCTTTTGCCATAAGGGTGGTGTCATTTGCATACCTGAAGTTATTGATATTTCTCCCAGCAATCTTGATTCCAGCTTATGCTTCATCCAGGCTGGCATTTTGCATGATGTACTCTGCACAGAAGTTAAATAAGCAGGGTGACAACATACAGCCTTGACATACTCCTTTCCCGATTTGAAACCATATTATTCCAAATGTTCTGTTGTTCCATGTCCAGTTCTAACTGTTGCTTCTTGACCTGCATACAGATTTCTCAGAAGGCAGGTAAGGTGGGCTGATATTCCCATCTCCTGAAGAATTTTCCACACTTGTTGTGACCAATCAGTCAAAGGCTTTGGCGTAGACAATAAAGCAGAAGTGGGTTTTTTCAGGAAACTCTCTTGCTTTTTTGATGATCCGCTAGATGTTGGCAATTTGAGCTCTGGTTCCTCTGCCTTTTCTAAATCCAGCTTGAACATCTGGAAGTTCACAGTTCACATACTGTTGAAGCCTGGCTTGGAGAATTTTGAGCATTGCTTTGCTAGTGTGTAAGATGAGTGCAATTGCGTGGTACTTTGAACATTCTTTGGCATTGCCTTTCTTTGGGATTGGAATGAAAACTGACCTTTTCCAGTCCTGTGGTCACTGCTGAGTTTTCCAAATTCGCTGGCATATTGAGTGTAGCACTTTAAGAGCATCATCGTTTAGGATTTGAAATAGCTCAACTGGAATTCCATCACCTCCACTAGCTTTGTTTGTAGTGATGGTATGATCTTAGCCACAGTCAGCTCCCGGTCTTGTTTTTGCTGACTGTATAGTGCTTCTCCATCTTCAACTGCCAAGGATATATATAATCAGTCTGATTTCAGTATTGATCATCTGGTGATGTCCATTTGTAGAGTCATCTCTTGTGTTGTTGGAAGATGGTGTTTGCTGTGATCAGTATGTTCTCTTGGCTAAACTCTGTTAGCCTTTGCCTTGCTTTATTTTGTATTCCAAGGCCAATCTTGCCTGTTATTCCAGGTATCTCTTGACTTCCTGCTTTTGCATTTCAGTCCTCTATGATGAAAAGGACGTCTTTTTTTGGTGCTAGTTCTAGAAGGTTTGGTAGGTCATCATAGAACCGTTCAACTTCAGCTTCTTTGGCATTTGTGGTTAAGCCATAGACTTGAATTACCATGATACTGAATGGTTTCCCTTGGAAATGAACAGAAATCTTTCTGTCATTTTTGAGATTGTACCCAGGTACTGCATTTTGGATTCTTTTCTTGACTATAAGTGCTATTCCATTTCTTCTAAGGGATTCTTGCCCACATTAATAGATATAATGGTCATCTGGATTAAATTCACCCATTCCAGCCCATTTTAGTTTACCAGTTCCTAAAATGTTGATGTTCACTGTTGCCAGTCTCTTGTTTGACCACTTCAGCTTCTAAGATACTTCAGTATATTCATTTATTATTTGGCCTAATGCTCATTAGTCATTCTAAAAATGTTCAGTATTGTTAAGTGTTAAATGTGCTAGACAATGGGCACATGCTGGTGTACAGGGTAGATTAGACTTCCTCTTTGACCTCTTAGAATTATATTTTTCTCATACAGAAAGGAATAACAGATAATAAAAAGTTTATTCAGCTGAACAGTGGTTTACTGGTATAGTCTGAGTTCTAAACACTAATTTGTTTTTCTGTAATACTTTCAGAAAATAAAAAATGGCATCCTGTTCTTCTCTTAGTAAATGGTAAAGAGTCTCTTCTATGAATGTAGCTAAAATGTCAGCTCTGTGAGGACAGGGACTTTGTTTTGTTGACACCATCTGCCCAGTTCCTTGAAAAGATCTGTTGCATGGCAGGCACTTATTAAATACTCACTGTATGACAATCAGGAGCTTGATAAAGTCAGGAATTAATTTAAGCTTCTTGATACAGAAGCAGGTGGAATGAGAAAAATAATGGTATTCTATTTGGATCCTAGGGGCTTCCCCAGTGGCTCAATGGTAAAAATCCACTTGCAGTGCAAGAGATGTGGGTTTGATCCCTGGGTCAGGAAGATTTCCTGAAGAAGGAAATGGCCACCCACTCCAGCCTTCTTGCCTGGGAAATCCTATGGACAGAGAAGCCTGGCAGTCTACAGTCCCTGGAGTTGCAGAGTCAGACAAAACTGAATAACTCAACAACAATTTAGATCCTAAGATTTGTTGGTGTTCAGTGGGCTCAGATCTTTATAAAAAATATATATTTGTAAATGACTTTTGGAAAAATGAAATCCCAGTTAATGGTTGGTTGTTATGGTAACACTTCTCATCTTCAAATGTATCAAGAAATTACAGTCATAATGGAGAACTTACAGAAATGTCTGTTTTGAAAGGAAGTCAGACAAGTTACTTGAGATTATCCTAGCAGAAGAATAATATATTGAATTCCAATAATTTCACAGTGGACCCTTTATCCTAAAAGTTCTCCTTAAAAACAATTCTGAAAGGGAGACAACTATTGGCAGCTCTATGCAGTTACAATAGAGCCAATTCCAGAGGGGTAAAATTCCTCACCTACTTTCTTCTCCAGATGCAAAATAGACCATCAAGGGAAATCACTATGACCAGCAGATTGTGTTTATCAGACACCATAGATTTTGGTTTATGGATCTCTTCATAGAAATTGTCAGTTGTTCTGTGGACAACATTGTTACAGCAGTTCCCTGAAGAGTTTTTTTTTTTAATTGAATTGTCTTGATCTCTGAGGGAATGGAGTTGGAAAGCAGAGAAGATAATTTGGCTCTTGACTATCACTGTTTTCCAAATGGGTAATTTTTAAAATAGGATTGTCAGTGATTCTGGCTGACTTAAGTTAATATTAGATTCTTCATTAAGGGTTGACAGGAACTGTCTGGGAACAAAGGAAGGAAGTCTATGGAGAGAGAATCTGTGTTAAAAAGGAATCCAATATTCTCTATTTGGGACATGGATTGTTTCCAAAGCCTATCTCTGTTTTGCCTTATCCCTGTTAAAAGATTATATTAATACGCATTAATGAGATGAACCATTTAAAAAGGTAAAAATTGATGTCAGTAGAAAATTACTAAAAATTACAAAACTGATAAAATAGTTGTTGATGAATGCATTATAATAGCCAATATAATAAATATAATCAGATTCTGAAATAGTGACAAAGAATGAAATGACTAACTCAAACAGGTAGGGGCATATAAAATCCATTAGAGGTTATCTCCGTGATTCAGGTCAGGTTCATTTGGGTATGGTGACTGCTACAGGTCTCCATTGTCTAGGTTTGCTTGCCAGGGATCTGCATAGATATTAACAACTAAAATAGAGATAGGGCTAATGAGCACACAAAGTAGTTTCCCTTACTTTTCCTTAGAACTCCAAGCATGAAGTACCAATACTTAGGTCTTCAGTATCATTATGCCCTTATAAAAATTAGCTGTTTGTACAATATGATCTGACATTTTATATATTAGTGAAAGTGAGAGTGTTAGTTGCTCAGTGGTCCCCTGACTCTGCAACCCCATGGACTATAGCCCACCATGGAATTTTCATGGAAATTTCCATGGAATTTTCCAGGCATGAATACTGGAGTGGGTTGCCATTCCCTTCACCAGAAGATTTTCCTGACCCAGGGATCAAACCCGGGTCTCCTACACTGCAGGCAGATTCTTTATCATCTGAGCCACCAGGGAAGCCAATAACAGACAATAAATATTTTCAACTTTTTATAAATAATAAAACTGTGAATGGGGTGAATACTCAGTGGCATTACTAATGGGTTTTCAGCTTAGGAGCCATGAGTTACAAGCTTGCCTTATCAAAAGCATATCATTTTTGTCTAATTTAAACTTAGGTTCTATTTGTTTAATATATTAATTCTGCCAGTTGAAAATTATTGCTTTTTTGATTATTAACTCCAAACTATGAAAGAAAGAGCTGAGTTTACAATTTAAAATCAGTGCTACCTGGAAACAGTGGAATGGGATTCTGTTTCTTCCTTGGGAATATTTTCCACCTGGTATGGATAAAATGCAGAGAAGGCAATGGCACCCCACTCCAGTACTCTTGCCTGGAAAATCCCATGGATGGAGGAGCCTGGTAGGCTGTAGTCCATGGGGTCGCTAAGAGTCGGACACGACTGAGCGACTTCCCTTTCACTTTTCACTTTCATGCATTGGAGAAGGAAATGGCAACCCACTCCAGTGTTCTTGCCTGGAGAATCCCAGGGACGGGGGAGCCTGGTGGGCTGCCATCTATGGGGTTGCACAGAGTCGGACACGACTGAAGTGACTTAGCAGCAGCATGGATAAAATGAATTTATATGCAATTCATGGATCAGGGATTAGAAGATTCAATACCACATGAAGAAATTGAGGATGGACAAGGCCTAACTTGTGAGTATGCAAATAATTTGATTATGTATTTATTTTCAGATTTTATCTTTAATAAATTGTGAGAGGGAGATACGAGCTTTAACTACAACTCCTTAAGTTTTTTTTTAATATGCCAGAAGGATTTTCACTGCATTTCTGGTGATTAAAATAAGTAGCTCTATTCACATATACTGAGATTTTTTCCAAATTTATTTAAAAACACTTTCTGGTTTATACTATGAGAGCTAATTGGAACTAAAAATGCCAAGGAACAATTTTAAATTATTTAGGCTCTCTAAGTTATAGAATTAAATCTAACAAGTAACCTTTATGTTTTATAGTATTTTATGTTTTATAATATATTTATAAACATATATAATATGTTTATATTATTTTCTCAACCCTCCACAAGGGAAGCCCAACCCTCCATAACTCCAACCCAATTCCACATATGGTTTACTTTTTGCAAATATTCCCTATGTATTATATTTTATAGATATTTGAAATTTTTGGTTTGATACCTGCTCATTTCAGATGCTACACATTTAAGGGAAAGATGCTTTAAACATTCATCATTTTTTCACAGTGCCTAAAATTTAAAAACTACACATACATGTAAAATTATAAATATTCAAGTATGTGTAATATAATATATATATATATATATCTTTTTGTGTTCTTTATGTATAGCACAAGTGAATTATTTTTAACATTTTTGCTTGACCTGCTTTTTATACTCTTTAACAACTCCATTATTTGCTTCAACTCCCACCTAATTGGAAATGAATCTACATAGCAGTCAACTTGAATCAACTTCCTTTAGGCTGTGCTAGGCACTCTACAGGTCTGTATGATTTCTGTTTGCTTTTATGAATGATAATAGTGACTTTACCACTGGTAGTAAAAGCTTGCATACTTTGATAACACATAGGTAAAGCTCATTCTACAGGAGTGTTGAATGAATGAAACTATTGGATTGGCCAAAAAGTCCATTTGGGTTTTCCATATGGTATGAAAAACCTGAACAAAGTTTTTGGCCAACCCAATGCTTAATCAGTATACAGTATGTCTGTGTGAGTTGAATGAACGTGTTTTGTAGTAACCAGGGATTCACAGAAACTGCCAATAAGACATGAGAGGATACCTTTGTTGTTGCATGGTAAACCTCAGATTCAGACCATCCTGACATATCTTAAAATGTGAATTCAACAAACTGATCATATAAAATTTTTTAGGTGAGATTTGAATTAAAAAAAAAGTTGTATATAATCATTAATTAGCATAGAAATAATGATTTCTTACTCCTCAATGAATACTATAGCAA
Organism: Bubalus kerabau; assembly: GCF_029407905.1. Lineage (NCBI taxonomy): Eukaryota > Metazoa > Chordata > Mammalia > Artiodactyla > Bovidae > Bubalus > Bubalus kerabau. Next base: position 32,689,876 of record NC_073639.1, on the reverse strand, counting down.
GTTCTATACATGTATACCAGAGATCAAATTGCCAACATCCGCTTGATCATGGAAAAAGCAAGAGAGTTCCAGAAAAACATCTATTTCTGCTTTATTGACTATACCAAAGCCTTTGACTGTGTGGATCACAATCAACTGTGGAAAATTCTGAAAGAGATGGGAATACCAGACCACCTGATCTGCCTCTTGAGAAATGTGTATGCAGGTCAGGAAGCAACAGTTAGAACTGAACATGGAACAACAGACTGGTTCCAAATAGGAAAAGGAGTACGTCAAGGTATGTCAAGGTACATCAAGTACATCAAGGCTGTATATTGTCACCCTGCTTATTTAACTTATATGCAGAGTACATCATGAGAAACACTGGACTGGAAGAAACACAAGCTGGAATCAAGATTGCCGGGAGAAATATCAATAACCTCAGATATGCAGATGACACCACCCTTATGGCAGAAAGTGAAGAGGAACTAAAAAGCCTCTTGATGAAACTGAAAGTGGAGAGTGAAAAAGTTGGCTTAAAGCTCAAGATTCAGAAAATGAAGATCATGGCATCTGGTCCCATCACTTCATGGGAAACAGATGGGGAAACAGTGGAAACAGTGGCAGACTTTGTTTTTGGGGGCTCCCAAATCACTGCAGATGTTGACTGCAGCCATGAAATTAAAAGACGCTTACTCCTTGGAAGGAAGGTTATGACCAACCTAGATAGCATATTCAAAAGCAAAGACATTACTTTGCCAACAAAGGTTTGTCTAGTCAAGGCTATAGTTTTTCCTGTGGTCATATATGTATGTGAGAGTTGGACTGTGAAGAAGGCTGAGCGCCGAAGAATTGATGCTTTTGAACTGTGGTGTTGGAGAAGACTCTTGAGAGTCCCTTGGACTGCAAGGACATCCAACCAGTCCATTCTGAAGGAGATCAGCCCTGGGATTTCTATGGAAGGAATGATGCTAAAGCTGAAACTCCAGTACTTTGGCCACCTCATGCGAAGAGTTGACTCATTGGAAAAGACTCTGATGCTGGGAGTTGGGGGCAAGAGGAGAAGGGGATGCCAGAGGATGAGATGGCTGGATGGCATCACTGACTGGATGGACGTGAGTCTGGGTGAACTCCGGGAGTTTGTGATGGACAGGGAGGCCTGGCGTGCTGCGATTCATGGGGTTGCAAAGAGTCGGACATGACTGAGCGACTGATTTCATCTGATCTTATCTGTACATGTATACATGAGAAAAATATTTTAAAAAGATCTAATTCATTATTATATCATTAAAAATAATATAACCAATATATTAATGAACAGTTTTAAAATTAATTTATTTATTTTAATTGGAGGCTAATTACTTTACAATATTTTAGTGGTTTTTGCCATACACTGACATGAATCAGCCATAGGTGTACATGTGTCCCCATCTTGAACCCCTTCCCACCTCCCTCCCCATCCCATCCCTCAGGGTTGTCCCAGTGCAGCAGCTTTGAGTGCCCTGTCTCATGAATTGAACTTGGACTGGTGGTCTTGTGTGCATTTTTCTTTAAATTTTATTTAATGAATAATAAAAACATGGTGGTGTCTTTAATACTTAAAATTTGACTTTTTCTTTTTCTATATGACCTGAAGCCATCGCCTTGAGTATTTTAAAACTTTCAACCTGAAGTGGATTATGGGAGATGACTGGGGAGCAGCCAGACTCGGAGATGTGGAAAGAGCTTTCCTGTGATCCTTTACCTTCTGACAACACAGGTTATAACTCATGAAGAAAGGCACTTAACACTCCATGTACCACCACCTTTTGGCCTCAGCTGGACAGCTGAAGTAAAATCATTGTCTGCTACCGCTGTAAGTGTTCCAACAACATGCCAGAAATAAATCATTTAATTGAACAGGGCTTTTATGCTTTATCTTTTACTAATAATGATTTTTAAAAAAATAAATGATAAGAGAAAATAATTGTTTGGATGTTTCTTTCCCATCAACTCATCCTTTCTGGCAAGTTTTTTGTTCCCTGAAATAGAGCTTTTGAAAATTAAGACAGATTATGATACGTTTCTGTTAAAATGCCAGTCATACACTGCATAGTGCTGAGACCTGAAGTAGAAAAATGAACTGCTGCAAATTTTGCCCTTAAGGAAAATAGTGCTTTTTTCAATGCTTTGAAAATACTTCTCAGTGTTACACTTTAATATATTATTTATTTTCTAAATACGGCAATTTTCTTGTAGGGATGGCATTGCAGGTCATCTGTCAGAATAAATGCTAACCTAGCCTAAAATACTCTGAGAAATATTGGTTTAGTGGATTAAAGTAAGTCCACTAGTCATTACATTATTAAATTACTGGGCACTTGTTGGATTCAGAAATGTTTTGTATGTTAAAAGTATATCTTTCTCCAGCCTCCAGCACTTTCACTGAGTCTCTGAGGAATCAGTTTATTTATGGTGGCAACAATAGTTGATTTTGAGACCTTAAGCTTAAAGATAAACTATTTCTTTTCTGCATCAGCCGTTGAATTTGGGTGTCATGGAAAAGTAGAACAGGATAATAGTACCACACAGTTGCCCATGTAACTCGTGGGCAGAGATTCTTTGTTGCCCTGGAGAGAAGAGGAATCCGATCCTAAAAAATTTACCTATTCTCTCGTTTGCCTCTCTAAAAACAGTTTGGGGTTATTTATAAATTAAATCCTTGTTTAGTTAAAACTTGTTCTAAATAACACAGTGTAGTTCTAATCTTGTGGCAACTTCATAATCCGTTCTGGGGATTACAAAAGTGAATATTCTTAACAATATTGAGGACAATTCTTAACAAAAATGAGGACAATAACAAACGAAAAAACTCGAAGAAATTTAATGAATAACAACTTAACTTGGAAACTTAAATGTAGTAACTAACTCACATCCTGAAAGAATGAATGAAAAAATAAACTCCATGATTTCTGAGCTCTTAATTATGGTAAACCAGTTCAGATTATAAATTCAAAATTCCCAGTGCTTCATACTTAAGTTTGAAAATGTACTATAGTTTAAATATATGGTGCAGTGTAATTTAAGTGTGAATCCACCCCTCCAGACCTCCAGCCTTAGCTAGAGGGAAAATAGCATATTCTCATGTCCTGACTCATCAAAGGCCAGTTTTCAGGTGTTTTGATGGTTAAATCTGTCTAGTGAGTATCCATCAATTTTATACAAAGATTTCTCTGTAGGCTGCCTTGCTTCTGCAAATGGGAGTTTGGGAACTTTAAATGAAAGAGTGTATAAAGTTTTCTTTGCTGAGTGTTATTAACTGAGGGACTCTGGATTAATTTAGCAGCCAGGTCTGTTCTTTCAGCCATAAGCCATGCTGTCAGAGAAACTTAATTACACTTTAAGTGGGATGCAAATGAGTTGTGACACTACATCATTTCACATGAAAGGTTCATTACTTACATTAACTTGCACAATGCCTGCTCCTAAACCTAGACTCATTACAATATTCCTGGGATTATTTTTTTTTTTTAACATAGCTAAATACAAATAGGGTTTTAACTTTTAATAGCCTGTTTCTTTTTTAATATTTAAGACTACAAGTGTTCACTTTATTAAATGATTATGAACTGAACTTCTAGATACATAAATATATAAAGGCTGGCAGAAAAAAAAAGTTTTATCAGTTTACTGCTCAATAGCGCATTCTCAGGACCCGATTATTCTTTAAAGTAACTTTATATCAGTAACTTCTTTAGCACTAATATCCATGACTTGAAACAGGAAATTTAGCAAGCTTTAAAATCAGAAGTCCGAGGAGTTTTATCTCTAGGGCTTAACAGATTTTTCTGAGGCTCTGTTGGGTGATTTGGGGTGAGGAAACATAAACATAAAAATACATTTTATATTGATAATTGAAAGCTTGAGTGGTGGGGATAAATCAGTCATGACTATCTGACAATGTATTAGGACAAGTAAAACAATATATTTGATCCTATTCTGAAGAAATGGTTCTGGAATTCTAAGGGGAGAGAGAGTTCATTTTAGATTCATACCTCTGTTCTTTGATGTGGTAATAAGAGTTTTAGAGAAAATTAGTTGTTTTCTTCCTAACATAATCAGTTACTACAATCAGTCTTTGGTGCTTGACAAATTTGTCCTCAAGGATTGGTAGCAGGAAAAACAACAGTAGCAGATTTTTGTCACTTACGCTCTTGGCAAAGTACTTTACTTGTATTAGCTCATTTAATACACACACATAAAAGCCCTGTGAGGCAGGTACTCTGTCCCCATTTTAGAAATGACAAAACAGAAAAAGAGAGGGATTAAGCAAGTTGCCCAGAGTCTCAACGGTGTGAGAGCCAGGGTTCAAACCTACTCATTCTATTTGTAAAGCTCCTGCTTTTAACCACTATGGCATACCACCTATGTTGTACAAAGGATTTTTATATTTATTAAATATAATCAAAAATATTTTAAGATAAGTAGATGACAAAGTCCACAGAAATCATAGTGGAGAACAGATCTTCATTCCGTTAAGTGAAGAATGTGATTTTTAAAAAAATTGAAGTACAGTTGATTTACCATGTCATAGAGCAACATGATATAATTCATATTGTGTCTATTTATTCAAGTAAATCCCTAGGGTTTAGAATCAAAGTTTTGTTATAGTTTTTTAAGATTTTTTTTTTGGATGTAGACCATTTTTAAAGTCTTTATTGAATTTGTTACAATATTGTTTCTGTTTTATGTTTTGATTTTTTAGGTGCGATGTGGGGTCTTAGCTCCCTGACCAAGGATCAAACTTGTACCTCATGCATGGGAAGGAAGTCTTAACTGCCGGACTTCCAGGGAAGTCCCCAAATTTTATTATAATTTAATATACCAGCCATCAGATGCTGTTTCATCTTAAGGCACAAGTCTGTCTTTTTCCTAATGAATAGTTCATGGTATTTATTACAAATAGACTTTGATATCAAACTGGAACAGATATGGAAAGGCGAATTATATTCTTCATTGCAAATTTATAGAATAAGGTAAAACCATGTAATGCCCTGAGCTGCTTCACTATAATTTAATATACTGAACTTGTAGTTAGTTTACTAGTAGTTTGGTGTTTGAGGGAATTACACAATTTTTAAATCCAAATTTACCCCCTCATAACATGACCATTCTATCTTTTAAATTATAGGAAATATGCTCCTAAATTGAGGATAATATGTATGTATTGAAATTTATATTCCTTATTGTGCCAGTCATCAGTTTACTGCCTCTCAGCTTCAAATTCATCCTGTATTGCCTGACTCTGCAGTCAAGAAACCATCCTGTAACCATTTCTCACTTTCAACAGGCGCAGCCGTTCAGCTATGACAATAGAGGGCAGTGGAGAGACATTGTAAGAGAAAGGAGTTTTTGCTCCTCTCTCTGATGCTGTCTGTCTTTTATTTGCTTTCTCCTACATGGCTTTCAGCAATGCATGAAGGGAGTAAGCATCCAGGTGTAACCACCGCCCACCACCCCACCCCCCCACCCCGCCACCACTAGCTACAGTCCTCAAGCACCACTGTTTCTTGGGGAAAGTGCATTCCTGGCTCTCATCAGGTGACTGTCTCATTGCCAGTATGAACACTATGCCCCTTGACCAAAATGTTCATGAAAACACATCTGTAGTTGGGGAAGAATATGAGCATTTTAGAAGTAGGAGAAACCTTAGAAATCATCTAGTCTAACCCTTCCTTTTTGTAGGAATCCAGAGAGGTTTATTCCATGTATTGTCACACCTTTTATGTAGCTTGTAACACTTTTAAATCTTCCCTTTCAGGGTTTATATTTTAAATAATGACACTACTTATAATTATTTAAAACATTCCATTTGAATAGCAAAAGAGATTTTATTTATCTTGAATTTCAACGAGTATTTATTGACTTTCTACAGATTCTCCAAGTGTTTTATGGACTACAAGAATAAAAAGGAGACACATTTTCTATGCTAAAACAAAATATAAAAAACCCTAATGAAGCAGTATACCAAGGTAGAATATGGTAAAATCCACAAGAGTTATCCTCCAATTAAAAATTACTTTATAAAACCGCAAGAGTTATGCAGAAAGAGACTGGAAATCATATTTGGGGCAATAAGGGAGTACTTTCATGAACACTATAGACATATAAACAGGGTGGGTAGGGTCTAAGAGTTAGACTTAAGGAGAGGGGAATAAGAGTATATGGATAATTTAAAGCATAAACAAAGTTTCAGAGGCAGAAAAATGTTTCACACTGGGATGTCAAATGCCCTCTAGCTTGTTTTATTGTGGGCATAGGCTAGTTATAGGAGAATAATGGAAAAACTTGGCAAAATTACAAATTTTTGAATTTTCATAGATCATGACACATGGTATTTCAATAAAAATCAAGAAAATGTAAGATGAGATGAATAAATGAGTTAATCATAATTATATTCATATAAATTCAAATTGCATGAATTAAACAATAGAACTTTGAAAGAAACAAAATTCTTCATGTTTGACCTCTGAAAAGAGCCTTAAAAAGAGCTAAGTTGTTTGGATATGACAATATAAAGACTTCTCACTGAATTATATATGAAAAATTTGGTTTCATTTTTAATAATCCTAAAATTATTTTCTCCATCATTGAATGTTAAACATAATATCCGATATTGACTTATATTAAAGAAAGTTAAAGGGCTTCATTTTCTGGATGGGGGGGATTAGATAACCTAAACAGCTTTCAATTTTTGTAAATCTAGAAGATTTTTTGGAGAAGGAAATGGCAACCCACTCCAGTATTCTTGCCTGGAGAATCCCATGGACAGAAGACCCTGGAGGGCTACAGTCCATGGTGTTACAAAGAGTCAGACATGACTAAGCTACTAACACACAGAAGATTTTTAATACATATAATACATATAATAGAACATAAAAACTGTTCATTTATATGCCCAAAAGGTAATTTGAAAAATTCCAAAGGAGATAAATGATGAGGAAACAAAGCCCCAGAACAAAAACTAATGTGGAAGCTGCCTTGGGAGGTGGGGATGGGGGTTGGGGTTGGTTCCATCTCTCAGTTCTCAGGAGCTGGAATTTAATGGCCCTATGGGGACAGAAAATGACACTGTGCATACATGAATCAGGGAGTTGAAAATGAAATAGAAAATAAAATGAAAAACTATTGAAGATGTGCAACACCAGTGAAAAAGTCAGGGGTGAACTTGAAAAATATCTACTCACTGGTACAGACTGTAAAATAAGCAACTTGCCAGTTTCAGCCTGAGCTGGGAGATGGGGTAGCAGAATTTTCCTCTGAGAGTTTACAGATGCAGGCCTACCTTCACATTCATTAAAATTGAGTTACATCAAATAATGTAGATAATCTCAAAAGTATAACTTTGCATATATACATACAGAGCATAAATATAGTATACTGATGCTGCTGTTTAGCTGCTCAGTCATGTCCGACTCCTTGCAACTGAATGGACTGTAGCCCACCAGGCTCCTCTGTCCATGGGATTCTCCAGGCAAGAATACTGGAGTAGTTGCCATTTCCTTCTCCAGGGGATCTTCCCAACCCAGGGACTGTACCTGGGTCTCCTGCATTGCAGGTGGATTTTTTACCGACTGAACCACCAGGGAAGCCCATAATATACTACTATTTTATAAAGAATAGACATATGCAAGATGGTACTTATTGTATACACATATGAAATTAAAAGACGCTTACTCCTTGGAAGGAAAGTTATGACCAACCTAGATAGCATATTCAAAAGCAGAGACATTACTTTGCCAACAAAGGTCCATCTAGTCAAGGCTATGGTTTTTCCTGTGGTCATGTATGGATGTGAGAGTTGGACTGTGAAGAAGGCTGAGCGCCGAAGAATTGATGCTTTTGAACTGTGGTGTTGGAGAAGACTTGAGAGTCCCTTGAACTGCAAGGAGATCCAACCAGTCCATTCTGAAGGAGATCAGCCCTGGGAGTTCTTTGGAAGGAATGATGCTAAAGCTGAAGCTCCAGTACATTGGCCACCTCATGCGAAGAGTTGACTCATTGGAAAAGACTCTGATGCTGGGAGTTGGGGGCAGGAGGAGAAGGGGACGACAGAGGATGAGATGGATGGATGACATCACTGACTTGATGGATGTGAGTCTGTGTGAACTCCTGGAGTTTGTGATGGACAGGGAGGCCTGGCGTGCTGCGATTCATGGGGTCGCCAAGAGTCGGACACGACTGAGCAACTGAACTGAACTGATAGTTTATAGGTAAAATTAAAAGACCATGATTAGAAGTAATAAATATCAAACATGCGAGAGAAAGGGGGATTAATGAATTTTTCTTAAACTGAGAGTATGTTAAAAAATGCTTTAAGGAGACAATTTAGGTGATACAAACAAAATTTCTTAACACTTGAGGAAGCAAACAGTCTCTATTCAGAGAACTGCAAAATGGGGTGGAAGGCAGAAAGCTGTGATAGGATAAAAAATAAAGGACAAGGAAGTGAAAAATAGAAAATATCTAATTGGCTATGGCCACATAGTCAACCTTGTTTGAAATAAGAAGGGAAAGGAAAATAACTATAGGGCCCAGAGCTGGCTTCATTCTGGGGACTGGCTGACTGACTATCCTGCTTTTCTAGTCAAGTGGAACATTTATAGGAACATGAAAGTTCACCTTAGTTTCAGTTTGCTGACTTGATACCCCAGGCAGGAGCACTCTGTCTTGGGCCTAGAAAGTTATACAATGGGTGGTAGATATTTATTATATCTGTACTTTAAAATATAGCTGAAATATTTATAATGTTAATTAAAACAACTGACAGAATCTTTTTTTAAATTTATTTTTTATTGAAGGATAATTGTTTTACAGAATTTTGTTGTGTTCTGTCAAACATCAAAATGAATCAGCCATAGGTATACATATATCTGCTCTCTTTTGAACCTTCCTCCCATCTCCCACCCATCCCACCCCTCTAGAGTGATACAGAGCCCCTGTTTGAGTTTCCTGAGCCATACAGCAAATTCTCATTTCTATTTTACATGTAGTAATATAAGTTTCCATGTAGCTCCTTCCATACATCTCACCCTCTCCTCTCCTCTCCCCATGTCCATAAGCCTATTCTCTATGTCTGTTTCTCCATTGCTGCCCTGTAAATAAATTCTTCAGTACCATTTTTCTAGATTCCGTATATATACATTAAAATATGATATTTATCTTTCTCTTTCTCACTTCACTCTGTATAATAGGTTCCAGTTCATCTACCTCATCAGAACTGACTCAAATGCGTTCCTTTTTATGGCTGTGTAATATTCCATTCTGTATATGTACCACGACTTCTTTATCCATTCATCTGTCGATAGACATCTAGGTTGCTTTCATGTTCTAGCTATTGTAAATAGTGCTGCAATTAACAATGGGATATATGTGTCATTTTAAATTTTGGTTTCCTCAGGGTATATGCCTAGGAGTGGGATTTCTGGGTCATATGGTGGTTTCATTCCTAGTTTTTAAAGGAATCTCCATACTGTCTACCATAGTGGCTGTATCAATTTATATTCCCACCAACAGTGGAAGAGCGTTCTGTTTTCTCCACATCCTCTCCAGCATTTATTGTTTGTAGGCTTTTTGATAGCAGCCATTCTGACCAGTGTGACATGATATCTCATTGTAGTTTTAATTTGCATTTCTCTAAAATGAGCGATGTTGAGCATCTTTTCATGTTTGTTAGCCATCTGCATGTCTTCTTTGGAGACATGTCTATTTAAGACTTTTCCCCACTTTTTGATTGGGTTGTTTATTTTTCTGTCATTGAGTTGTATGAGCTGCTTATATATTTTGGAAATTAATCCTTTGTCAGTTGTTTCATTTGCTATTATTTTCTCCCATTCTGAGGGTTGTCTTTTCACCTTGCTTATAGTTTCCTTTGCTGTTCCAAAGCTTCTAAGTTTAATTAGGTCCCACTTGTTTACTTTTGTTTTTATTTCCATTACTCGAGGAGGTGGGTCATAGAGAATCTTGCTTTGATTTATGTCATCAAGTGTTCTGCCTATGTTTTCCTCTAAGAGGTTTATAGTTTCTGGTCTTACATTTAGGTCTTTAATCCATTTTGAATTTATCTTTGTGTATGGTGTTAGGAACTGTTCTAATTTCATTCTTTTACACATAGCTGTCCAGTTTTCCCAGCACCATTTATTGAAAAGACTGTCTTTGTCCTATTGTATTTTTTTGCCTCTTTTGTAAAAAAACAAGGTACCCATAGGTGCATGGGTTTATTTCTGGGCTTTCTATTTTGTTCCATTGGTCTATATTTCTGGTTTTGTGTCAGTACCATACTGTCTTGATGACTGTAGCTTTGTAGTATAATCTGAAGTCAGAAAGATTGATTCCTCCAGCTCCATTCTTCTTTCTCAGGATTTCTGTGGCTATCTGGGGTCTTTTGTGTTTACATTTGAATTGTGAAATTTTTTGTTCTAATTCTGTGAAAAATGCCATTGGTTATTTAATAGGGATCACATTGAATCTGTAGATTGTGTTAGGTAGTATAGTCATTTTCACAATATTGATTCTTCCTACCCAGGAACATGGAATATCTCTCCATCTGTTTTTGTCATCTTTGATTTCTTTCATTAGTGTCTTATAATTTTCCATGTACAGTTCTTTTGTCTCCTTAGGTAAGTTTATTCCTAGATATTTAATTCTTTTTGTCACAATGGTGAATGGAATTGATTCCTTAATTTCTCTTTCTGACTTTTCATTGTTGGTATATAGAAATGAAAGTAATTTCTGTGTATTGATTTTGTATCCTGCAACTTTGCTAAATTCACTGATTAGCTCTAATAATTTTCTGATACTATCTTTAGGGTTTTCTATGTACAGTATCATGTTATCTGCAAACAGAGAGCTTTACTTCCTCTTTTCCAATCTGGATTCCTTTTTTTTTTTTTTGGTAATGGAAAGACATTTTTTAATCATGGCCTGGAAGACTTAGTATTGTTGAGATGATAGCATTACATAAAATGGTACACAGATTCAATGTAATTTCCACTAAAACCCCAATGACATTTTTTGCAGAAATAAAAAACCCATTCCAAAATTCATGTGGAATGTTAATGGGCCTCAAATAGCTTAAATAATTTTTAAAAGGCAAAGCTAGAGATTTATACTTCCAGATTTCAAAGTTTACCACAAAGTTGAAGCAATCAAAATATTGTGTATTGGCTTATGGAAATATAAATAACAGAGACTAGAATAAAAAACCCACAATAAACCCTCTCATATATAGTTAAATGATTTTGACAAAGGTGCTACAGCCATTGTGTGGTAGAAAGGACTCTTTTCAACAAACAGTCCTGGAAAAACTGGATGTCTACATGCAAAAGAATGAAATTGGTCCTTTTCTTATACCATGTTTAAAAATTAATGCAGAATGGATCAAAAACCTATATGTAAACTATAAAAGTACTGAAGAAAAGCATATGGCAATACTTTCTTGTATATGACAGAAAAAGCATAGGCAACAAAAGAAACAAATATATCAGTTGGACATTACCAAAATTTAAGCTTTTGTGTAAAATTCAAAACTATCAAGAGAGTGAAAAGGTAGTCCACAGAATGGGATAAAGTATTTGCAAATCCTTTAAGAGATTAATATCCAGAATACACAAAGAACCCCTAAAACTCAACAACCACCACTGCAATTAAAAACTGGGCAAAGTACCTTTCCCAACTGTACAGGACACAGCCATTTGCTTATCGTGTCCAGAGTACTGGTAAGTACATCACTGTAGAGGCTGGGGGAGTAGCAGATAGAACTCCTGGATAGTATTAAAGAGACACAAATCCTAACCACATCAGGGACTGCATCAAAAAGCCCACCCATGAGTCACTGGTGATACCTTGCCAATGATCCCCCACCTCCAGCACTCTGCTTGCTTTACTCATATACTACCACACCCTGTGTCTGGCTCCTGGTGCACATTCCTGATGGTGACTGAAGTGAGCTCTGGCAGATGACTAGTGGGGACTCACAGAAAATCAGACTGACTCTGCAGGTCAGGGAGAGACCAGAAACTTTAAGTTGTCTTTTTTTATTTTTAAGTTTTAAGTCTGTCCTTGGTTAAGCAAAAACGTGGCTGTTGGCACCCGTGTGTATATTGCAACAATAAGAGAAGGCATATAAGCTTAAGAATTCAGCCAAAAGAGGGAGCAGGAAGCCTGGAGCAGATGTAGCCAAAGAATCTGATAAATCCTGAGAATTCCTAGCAGAATGATGGAAGGTATTCCTCTCCAAAAAGTGAAAGTGAAAGTTGCTCAGTAGAGTTCGACTCTGTGACCCCATGGACTATACAGTCCATGAAACTCTTTAAAAAAAAAAAATTTAATTAATTAATCTTAATTGGGGGCTAATTACTTTACAATATTGTGGTGGTTTTGGCCATGCATAGACATGAATCAGCCATGGGTGTACATGTGTCCCCCATCCTGAACCCTGCTCCTACCTCCCTCCCTAACCCATCCCTCAGGGTGGTCCTGTTTTTGGCTTTGAGGACCCTGTTTCATGCATCGAACTTGGACTGGTAATCTATTTCACATATGGTAATACACACATTTCAATGCTATTCTTTCAAATCATCCCACCCTTGCTTTCTCCCACAGAGTCCAAAAGTCCATTTTTTACATCTGTGTCTCTTTTGCTGTCTCACATATAGGGTTATCATTACCATCTTTCTAAATTCCATATATACATGTTAATATACTGTATTGGTGTTTTTCTTTCTGACTTAATTTGTATAATAGGCTCCAGTTTCATTCAACTCATTAGCACTGATTCAAATGCATTCTTTTTAATAGCTGAGTAAAATTCCATTGTGTATATGAACCATATATACAATTTTCTTAAATTTCTTAAATATTTCAATTTTCTTAAATTTACTGAGGTTTGCTTTGTGACCTAAGATGTAGTCTATCCTGGAGAATGTTCTATGTGCACTTGAGAAGAAGGTGTATCCTGCATTTGGATGGAATGTCCTGAGGATATCAATGAGATCCATTTCATCTAATATATCATCTAAGGCTTGTGTTTCCTTATTAATTTTCTGTTTTGATGATTGGTCCATTGGTGTGAGTGGGGTGTTAAAGTCTCCTACTGTTATTGTGTTACTGTCAATTCCTCCTTTTATGTTTGTTAGAGTTTGTCTTATGTATTGAGCTACTCCTATGTTGGGTGCATAGATATTTACAATTGTTATGGTTTCCTCTCGGATTGATCCCTTGGTCATTGTGTAGTGTCCTTCCTTATCTCTTGTAATACTCTTTAAGATCTATTTTGTCTGATATGAGGATTGGTACTCCAGCTTTCTCTTGCTTCCCATTTGCATGGAATATATTTTTCCATCCTCTCACTCTCAGTCTATATGAATCTTTAGGTCTGAAGTGGGTTTATAGACAGCATATATATGGGTCATGTTTTTGTATCCATTCAGCAATCTGTGTCTTATGGTTGTAGCATTTAACCCATTTACATTTAAAGTAATTATTGATATATATGTTCCTATTGCCATTTTCTTAATTCTTTGGGGTTGATCTGTAGATCCTTTTACTTCTCTTGTATTTCTTGACTATATAAGTCTCTTTAACATTTGTTGTAAAGCTGGTGTGACTGTACTGAATTCTCTTCTGCTTGCCTGAAAAGCTTTTTATTTCTCCATCAATTTTGAATGAGCTCCTTTTTGGGTAAAGTAATCTTGGCTGTAGATTTTTCCCTTTCAGTACTTTAAATATATCCTGCCAGTCCCCTCTGGCCTGCAAAGTTTCTGCTGAAAGATCAGCTGTTGAGAGTATGGAGTTTCCCTTGTATGTTACTTGTTGCTTTTCCCTCACTTCTTTTAATATTCTTTCTTTGTGTTTAGTCTTTGTTAGTTGGATTGGTATGTGTGTTGGTGTATTTCTCCTTGGGTTTATCCTGTATGGGACTCTTTGTGCCTCTTGGACTGTATTGACTATTTCCTTTCCCATGTTGGGGAAATTTTCAACTCTAATCTCTTTAAAAATTTTCTCACACACTTTCTTTATCTCTTCTTCTTCTAGGTCCCCTATAATTTGAATATTGGTGTGTTTGATATTATCTCAGAGGTTTCTGAGACTATCCTCAGTTCTTTTCATTCTTTTTACTTTATTCTATTCTTCAGAAGTTATTTCTACCATTTTATCTTCCAGCTCACTGATTTGTTCTTCTGCTTCAGGTGTTCTGCTATTGATTCTTTCTAGAGTATTTTTAATTTTAGTAATTGTGTTGTTTGTCTCTGTATGTTTATTCTTTAATTCTTCTAGGTCTTTGTTAATTGGTTTGTGCATTTTCTCCATTCTGTTTTCAAGGTTTTTGATCATCTTTACTATCATTATTCTGAATTCTTTTTAAGGTAGTTTGCCTAGTTCCTCTTCATTTATTTGGACTTCTGTGTTTCTAGTTTGTTCCTTCACTTGTGTAGTATTTCTCTGCCTTTTCATTATTATTATTATTTTTTAACTTCTTGTGTTTGCGGTCTCCTTTTCCCAGGCTTAAAGTTTGAAGTCTTTCTTCCTTTTGGTTTCTTCCCTCCTAAGGTTGGTCCAGTGGTTTGTATAAGCTTTGTATAGGTTGAGATTTGTGCTGAGTTTTTGTTTGTTTTTCCTCTGATGGGAAAGGCTGAGTGAGGTGGTAATCCTGTCTGCTGTTGATTGGGTTCATATTTTTGTTTTGTTTGTTGTTTAGATGAGACATCCTGCACAGGGTGCTACTGGTGGTTGGGTGATGCTGGGTCTTGTATTCAAGTGGGTTTCAAGTTCTCACTATTTGATACTCCCTAGGGCTAGTTCTCTGGTAGTCTTGGGTCTTGGAGTCAGTGCTCCCACACCAAAGGCTGAGGGCTTGGTCTGTGGTCAGGAATGAAGGTTCCACAAGTGGTTTGTTATGGCATTAAGTGAGATTAAAATAAATATCCAAAAATGGGAAACCAAAGATGAACCCCAGAGAAATGGCAGTTACAAAATCAGGCAAATAATAATTAAAATGATGAAATATACACATATATACCCATGAGCAAACGGAAAACAGTCCAACATAATAAAGTACAGTAGACTGACCTGGTGAACAAAGTAAATAAAAAATTATATTTACTAGTTAAGAACAAAACTAACTAAAGCACAAATGTAACAGAACTAGAGCAAGGTGCCAATTGGGGAATAATGCAATGAAAATAAAACTAACAAATATGTTGAGAGGAAAGGAAAGGAAGAAAAGAAAGAAAGAATAGATATGCAAAGTTAAATAGAGGTAGGCGAAGAAGATCTGTATACATTAAAGATTAACTGCACAGGGCAAACAACAGTAGGAAAAGCAAACAAAGGAGTAAATGTAGAAATAATAATAATAGGTTTAAAAATTAAAATTAAAAAAAGAGAAAAAATAAAAGGAAAACTCCACAGAATTGTAAAAGCCCAACGTAGAGGCAGAGGTTTATAACAGCAATAAAAAATGTGATGGTGAAAAAAAAAAGCTCAAAAGCTTAAATAGATTTCATAGTGCCAGTAAAATCAACAACTACAACAGAGGGGTGGGGGGGGGGGAATGGAAAAAAAAAAAAAATCCAGAAGAATCTACAGTTCAGTTCAGTTCAGTTGCTCAGTTGTCTCCAACTCTTTGTGACCCCATGAACTGCAGCATGCCGGACCTCCCTGTCCATCACCAACTCCTGGAGTCCACCGAAACCCATGTCCATTGAGTCGGTGATGCCATCCAACCATCTCATCTTCTGTCGTCCCCTTCTCCTCTGGCCCCCACTCTTTCCCAGCATCAGGGTCTTTTCAAATGAGTCAGCTCTTCTTATCAGGTGGCCAAAGTATTAGAGTTTCAACTTCAACATCAGTCCCTCCAATGAACACCCAGGACTGATCTCCTTAAGGATGGACTGGTTGGATCTCCTTGCAGTCCGAGGGGCTCTCAAGAGTCTTCTCCAACACCACAATTCAAAAGCATCGATTCTTTGGTGCTCAGCCTTCTTTATAGTTCAACTCTCACATCCATACATGATCACTGGAAAAACCATAGCCTTGACTAGATGGACCTTTGTTGGCAAAGTAATGTCTCTGCTTTTGAATATGTTGTCTAGGTTGGTCATAACTTTCCTTCCAAGGAGCAAGCATCTTTTAATTTCCTGGCTGCAATCACCATCTGCAATGATTTTGGAGCCCAGAAAAATAAAGTCAGCCCCTAATTCCACTGTTTCCCCATCTATTTGCCATGAAGTGATGGGACCAGATGCCATGATCTTAGTTTTCTGAATGTTGAGCTTTAAGCCAATTTTTTCACTCTCCTCTTTCACTTTCATCAAGAGGCTTTTGAGTTCCTCTTCACTTTCTGCCATAAGGGTGGTGTCATCTGCATATCTGAGGTTATTGATATTTCTCCCGGCAATCTTGATTCCAGCTTGTGCTTCTTCCAGCCCAGCGTTTCTCATGATGTACTCTGCATATAAATTAAATAAGCAGAGTGACAATACACAGCCTTGATGTAGTCCTTTTCCCATTTGGAACTAGTCTGTTGTTCCATGTCCAGTTCTAACTGTTGCTCCCTGACCTGCATACAGGTTTCTCAAGAGGCAGGTCAGGTGGTCTGGTATGCCCATCTCTACAGAGCAAGTCAAAACATAAGAATAATATATATTTTTCTTTAGTCACTGCTGTCAGAGTCCTTTCCCTCGCTGGGAGTCATAGTCCATCTCACCTACTTAGGATGCCTCCAACACTTTGCTGATCTCTGGACCTTCTGTAGGGGCAACTCAGATTCTAATCTGGTCTTACCCCTATTGTGGTCTTGCATCCAATGTCCACAGCTATCAGAACTAGTCTGTTTTCTTTTGTGGGAGCTCTTAATTATCTTTTACGTATTCCATAGACACAAAGTCTGCCTATTTGATCATGTGGGTTTAACCTGCAGCCTGTACAGCTGGTGGGAAGGTTTTGGGTCTTCTTCCTTAGCCACACTGCCCTTGTGTTTCAATTGTGGTTTGCTTCCACCTCTGCATGTGGGTTGTCCAATGGGGTTGGCTCCTGAGGCTGACCTGGAGCACTTGGGTTTGCCCCTGTGAGGGCCAGAAGTGGAGGTGATGCAGCTGCTTGGGTCACAGGGGTTCTGGCAGCACCAGGTACTCAGGGGGGTTGGTGGCTAGGGCAGCAGGAAATATAGTGCTCTAGAAGGGTATGGCAATGGCACCCCACTCCAGTACTCTTGCCTGGAAAATCCCATGGACAGAGGAGCCTGGTGGGCTGCAGTCCATGGGGTCGCTAAGAGTTGGACATGACTGAGTGACTTCACTTTTACTTTTCACTTTCATGCACTGGAGAAGGCAATGGCAACCCACTCCATTGTTCTTGCCTGGAGAATCCCAGGGACAGGGGAGACTGGTGGGTTGCAGTCCATGGGGTCACACAGAGTCGGACACGACTGAAGTGACTTAGCAGCAGCAGCAGAAGGGTATGGCAACCAGTATTGGCCAATACGCTCCAGTATTCTTGCCTGGAGAATCCCCCTCCCTGACAGAGAAGCCAGGCAGACCACAGTCTACAGGGTTGCAAAGAGTTGGACACAACCTAAGTGACCCTTCGCGCATAGATGCAGGAATTTTTTTGCCTGTGGCAGCTCTGCCCCAGTGAGAGTTGAGTGTGAAGGTGGCGCAGCTGCTTGGCTTGTGGGGACCCTGGCGGCACCAAGTGTGCAGGGACATGGAATGCCTCAGCCGCAGGAGTTATGGCCCTATCAGAGTCTGTTTTTCAAGCCTCTTGTAGCTGGCGATGAGAAGGCCTCTTTGGCCAGTTTTTCTCCATAGCTCTGCCCTTTCAGGCAGTTAGAGGGCTCCCTTGCCTAGGGTACTTCTCTGTTGTTTGGTGTGTTGGGTACATAGCGAGGCCCCCCTGGCTGGGGTTCTCCTCTGTAGATCATTGTGTCATGCACTTCAAGGGGCACCCTGGGTGGGGTCCTGCTCTGTAGTTCAGTGCGTCAGGCACTTGATGGGCCAGCCTTGTCTTGTTCAGCTGCCGATGCTGGCATGTGGGAGACAGAGGCTATGGTGATGGCTTCACCCCCTAGGTGTGACTCAGCAGTATCCCCTTGCTTCCGTGGCTGCCCGGCTTTCCTCCACAGCCATTTCCCACCATGATCTCCTCCCTCACATCCCCTCAATCTACCTCTCCACAGTCAACAGCACCCCTTGCTCTGGGGTTGCTCCACATTCCCCAAACTCCAGCTCCCAGCCACTGTGCCTTCCAGGGGGCTCTAGTCCCTGTCTGGGGTATGTATGGCTGTGGCAAGGACTATCTGATTCTCATTCCCTTTAGGCTGCCACAAATCAGCTGTTTCATTCTCAGCCTTAAATGTTTCTCCTCTGACTCAGACAATTGCCCTGATGTGGGGATCGGATCCCTGCTTCAGTTCCCCCATCCGCTGAGAGCAGGTCCAGTCCTATGAACACTCTTGTTTTACCCCCTAGTTGCTTCATCCTACCGAGTTTTGCGTGGTTCTATGTACTCCTTTCCTCTGCTCAGGTACTCCTGTCCTCTCTTGGCGGGTGTTCTGCATGCATTTCTGTGTCTGAAGGGTATTCCTGATGTATCCATAGAGAGAGATGTAGTCCACGTCCACCTGCTCCTCCACCACCTTGTTCTTCTCCTTAAAATTGAAAAAATTTTAATGTTTTTTTATACTTTTTAATTGAAGTACTGTTGATTTACAATGTTGTACTAATTTCTGCTGCTGCTGCTGCTAAGTCACTTCAGTCGTGTCCGACTCTGTGAGACCCCATAGATGGCCTCCTACCAGGCTCCTGTGTCCCTGGGATTCTCCAGGCAAGAACACTGGAGTGGGTTGCTATTGCCTTCTCCAATGCATGAAAGTAAAAAGTGAAAGTGAAGTTGCTCAGTCATGTCCCACTCTTAGCAACCTCTACTGTATAGCAAAGTGACTCAGTTATACATATATAGATATATTCTTTTTTAATATTCTTTTCCTTATGGTTTATCCCAGGAGATTGGATATAGTTCCTTGTGCTATACAGTAGAACCTTGTTTATCCATTCTAAATGTAATCGTTTGCATCTACCATCCCCAAACCCCCAGTACATCTCTCTCCTCCCTCCTCCCGCTTGGCAACCATTAGTCTGTATTCTATGTCTGTGAGTCTGTTTCTGTTTTGTAGGTAGGTTCATTTGTGTCACTTTTGTAGATTCCACATATAAGTGATATCTATGACACTTGTCTTTCTCTTTCTGACTTCACTTCCTATGATACTCTCTAGTTGAATCCATGTTGCCGCAAATGGTGTTATTTCATTCTTTTTTATGACTGAGTAGCATTCCATGTTTTATATGCACTACATCTATTTTATCCATTCATTTGTCAGGGGACATTTAGCGTGCTGCCATGTCTTTTTTTTGCACATATATACATCCTTTTAAAATATTCTTCTTTATTATGGTTTATCTCAGGAGATTGGATATAATTCCTTGTGCTATAAGGTAAGACCTTGTTGTTTATATATTCTAAATGCAATAGTTAGCATCTTCTAGCCCCAGATTTCCAGCATCTTAATTAATATTATAATTTTAATATCAAATAAAAAGATTTCATATTGCTCTGCACACAATAGATTTTCCCAATATCCCTTATGGATGTGATGTAAAACTATGTAAATCAAAAGATTTGCAGTAAAAGTAAGCAAGAAATTATAAAGATATAGGAAAATATTTAAATATTCTAAATAGATAATATCTTAGATTTATAGCCTATGGGAATGATGTTTTGAAAATAAAACCACTTTTGGAGTTAGAAGGGTTTTTAGAGTTAATGTCTCTCTCTCTCTTTTTTTTTCATTTTATTTTTTGACAGATGATAAAGCCCTAGATGTACAAAGATGAAGTAGTTTACTCAAACCACTTAGTAAAGTAGTCAGAATCCAATTCTTTTGTTCCCTAATCTAAGGTTAGATATCAATACTTTAGACTCCTTCTTGCTAGATTTTATGTTCCAAAATAAAAAGCAACCTGAAACTATACTGATTGTTATCCTTAATAACACATTCTTTCTTTTATTTTTTTCCCCATTTCATGCATACACAGTTCTAAGTTTTAGTATGTAACAAAATTGCAAAGGGCAATCAATAATGGCCAATGCACCACAGTGGCAGTCTTTCAGAACTTTGGTTTTGTACATCTCCAGAACGCAGATAAGGATGGCTCATTAACCAGGAAATCTGGGCAATTTGTCAAAAAGATATCAGTGTTGCAAAGCACCATTTGACTCAGCATTCTAGTCCTCCCAACCAACTCCCTACCTGAGAGCTGAATAGTAATTTGTGACTCTTAAGCAGTGACCTGGAGTAGGGGTCTTTCTCTCCATTGGAGAAGAGCATTAGGAGGAAAGGTTCTGAAAAGCTTTGTTCTTATTTCAGAACTTCAGGAAAACTGCTTGTCTATTGGTTTTTGAATAACTACTGTCAATCTCACCTCCCCGAGGGCAAGGAAATTGCACAGCAGGATTTCTGGCCTGAAAAATTGCACATACATAATCATCACATCCTACTATTGGGCTTTAGTCTGCTCCCTACATCCTTAAATGTCTGGAATCCTATTTTAAAGTAACTTTCTCTTTTAGCAAGAGTATCTGGTTCCTCATAAAATGATTTTTCCTAAAATAAGATTTTAGAAAGCAGATTTTAGGAGAAATGTTAGAATTTTCCAAGCCTTTTGATTACTTTTAGTCAACCAAAAATTTTTGCCTAAATAAAGCTGTTTGGGCATGCAATGAGGCAAAGCTCCATTTGTGGTATTGCACTAGCAAAATGAGTATCTTTAGAACGGAGAATGTTAGTATTTTTTTTTTTTAATAATCGTTCAAATGTTTATAGCCCTGTACATGTACTAAGATGAAAAATCAGTGCAATTGGAGAAAAAAAACAATGGTTTAAACAGTTTGGAAGAAAAGAAAGTATCCCAATAAATCACTTGTCATTGTGGATAATAGAATACTGCATCATCTTCTATCAGCTAGAATAAAGGTTAAAACACTGTGCTTGCTCTCTAAACTCTGTGATCTCACTGGCATATTCAATAGTGGGTTCCATCATTATTGCCTTTTTGGTAATGGAAACACTTTTCTTTCCTATAATTGTTTATAATTCCTGAAAACTCTTAAGGAATGCATCTGCTTTATAATAAATTCTCTGCTGAAAGTGTCGAGAGATAGCAATAATAGGAAGAGAGAAGAAAATTTCTTTTCTCAGCAAGCATAAGATGTTGATAGAATGCTTCACAAATTATTTAAAGCATTTTGCATTTAAAAAAAGGAGTTTCAAGAAGAAAGGTTGTCTTGCTCTGAAAAATGATGGGTTTAAAATGCAAGGGTATAGCATTGAAAACTTAATTTGAAAACCTTGAGCTATTCCATCTAGACCATGATCAAGCAGCAATCTATCACTCAATCCAACCATTAGTCCTTCTGAAGTTCATCTCCTGACTGATCACCTCTTAATCTCTTTTGCATCACTCCCATTCTCTATGAAAATTTTTGAAGTTCTTATTTAAGTAAAAATTGTGTATGCACATCATTTATGGAGTTGAAATATGCTGCCAGGTTAGCTACAAAAATATCAATCTCCAACTATGCCTCTCTCTCTTCCCTCCACCCTAGAGGAAACTGTTACACCCCTTTAGCTTATTATTTAACCACTTTTATATTTATGCTATAGTTGATTAGATGTTTAGTGAATACATGATTACAACCAGGTAAATGCTGTTCAGAGAGCCAAGTTAATTAATAAACCATTTTTACCTTAATTTTCCTATATAATTTATGGGTTTCCTGGGGGAAAAAAGACTTGTTTATTGTTTTTCTTCTTCTCTGTACCTTTCATTAATTAAACCTCAAATTATCTACAGTTGTCTAAATCTCCTCTTTGTATGATTAGATGTAGCAGGTTTCCCTGGTGGCTCAGTGGTAAAGAATCCGCCTGCCATTGCCGGAGACATGAGTTCAAATCCTGAGTCTGGAAGATCCCTTGGAGAAGGAAATGGCAGCACATTCCAGTATTCTTGCCTGGGAACAGAGGAGCCTGGTGGGCTATATAGTCCATCAGTTCAGTTCAGTTCAGTCACTCAGTCGTGTCCGACTCTTTGCGACCCCATGAACTGCAGCACACCAGGCTTCCCTGTCTGTCCATCACCAACACCCAGAGCTTACTCAAACTCGTGTTCATCAAGTCGGTAATGCCATCCAACCATCCCATCCTCAGTTGTCCCCTTCTCCTCCTGCCTTCAATCTTTCCCAGCATTAGGGTCTTTTCCAATGAGTCAGTTCTTCACATCAGGTGGCCAAAGTATTGGAGTTTCAGCTTCAGCATCAGTCCCACCAATGAATATTCAGGACTGATTTCCTTTAGGATTACCTGGTTGGATTTCCTTCGAGTCCAAGGGACTCTCAAGAGTTTTCTCCAACACCACAGTTCAAAAGCATCAATTCTTCAGTGCTCAGTTTTCTTTATAGTCCAACTCTCACATCCATACACCACTACTGGAAAAACCATAGCCTTGACTAGATGGGCCTTTGTTGGCAAAGTGATATTGCTGCTTTTTAATATGCTATCTAGATTGGTCATAGCTTTTCTTCCAAGGAGCAAGCATCTTTTAATTTCATGGCTGCAGTCACTATCTGCAGTGATTTTAGAGCCCAGAAAAATAAAGTCTGTCACTGTTTCCATTCCCCATCTATTTGCCATGAAGTGATGGGACTGAATGCCATGATCTTAGTGTTCTGAATGTTGAGTTTTAAGTCAACTTTTTCACTCTCCTCTTTCACTTAAATCAAGAGGCTCTTCAGTTCTTCTTCACTTTCTGCCATAAGGGTGGTGTCATCTGCATATCTGAGGTTATTGATATTTCTCCCAGCAATCTTGATTCCAGCTTGTGCTTCATCCAGCCCAGCATTTCTCATGATGTACTCTGCATATAAGTTAAATAAGCAGGGTGACAACATATAGCCTTGATGTACTCCTTTCCTGATTTGGAAACAGTCTTCTGTTCCATGTCCAGTTCTAATTGTTGCTTCTTCACCAGCATACAGATTTCTCAGGAGGTAGGTCAGGTGGTCTGGTATTCCCATTTCGTTAAGAATTTTCCACAGTTTGTTGTGATCCACACAGTCAAAGGCTTTGCAGGGGAAGGTTCAAACTACCACTTGAGTCCATGGCATCGCAAGGAGTCAGACACAACTTAGCGACTAAACAACCAACAAGCCAGATGTTCTATCAAATTAATCTTTTTGTAGTCATCTCTCCCAGAGCTTGCTTTAATCTGCACTATTCTCCCTCCTATCTGGGGTAGAGCTGACAGTCTTTATCGATACCATCATGCTGGGGATTCTTTCACTTCCTCTCCTTGGTTTGATCTATTTTTTTTCTATCCCAGGTCTTCCTCATCATCAGTTTACTCTCTCATTTTGTGGTTACTCTCTCATACATCCTTGAATATCTCTTACCGAAAGCATATTTGTGACATTACATGTCTAAAGATATTTTTATTCTACCCTGAAATGTAAATTAAGCCTTTCAAATTTTATCAAGGTAAGATTACATATAATAATTGCACAAATCTTAAATGTGGTTTGATGACAGATGCACACATACCTATACATACCCTTAAATGAAGTATGCAACGTTTCTGTCAGTCCAAAGGCTTCTTAGTGCCCCATACTAGTTAATACTCTTTAGAAGTCAACATTATTCTGAGCACTATGACTTGAATTAATTTTTCCTTCTTGAAACTCATAAACATGGAATCATATAATACATACTTTTTTGCACTTATTTTTTCACTCCATATTTTTTTGGTATTCATTCATATTATTTATGAAAGTTTTCTAAATTGTCAGTGCTTAATATTATATCATATGAATAGATCATAAATTGTTCTTATATTTTCTTCTAGAGTTTAAAAAATTTCACAATTAACATTTAAGTTTATGATCTAGTTAAAATTAATTTTTTGAATAGAATGTAAAGTATGGACCAAGGTTTATTTGTTTATTTTTTCTGTATGGATACTCATTCTCCAGTATCCTTTATTGAGAAAAGCATTGTGTGCACCACCAAATTGGAGTGACACCTTTGAGTAAATCACATGACTGTATATGTGTGGGTCTCTTTCTGAACTCTGTTCTGTTCCATTGATCTATTTACTCATCCTTAGGCCATTAACATAGCCTTGATTGCTGTAGATTTACAGTAAGTATTGATAAGTACTCCAGCTTTATTCTTCTTCAAAGTTGTCTTGCTATTCAAGGTCCTCGGCATCTTTGTATAAATTTTAAGGTCAGTTTACCAATGTCCACCAGAAAAACACAAAACAATCCTTTATTGTATTGAGAAATTTCTTTTGTGTTGCTAGCTTGCTGGGTCTTTATCATGAATACATGATGAATTTTATCATTTGCTTTGT
Organism: Bubalus kerabau; assembly: GCF_029407905.1. Taxonomy (NCBI): domain Eukaryota; kingdom Metazoa; phylum Chordata; class Mammalia; order Artiodactyla; family Bovidae; genus Bubalus; species Bubalus kerabau. The sequence goes on along the minus strand of NC_073639.1, from coordinate 32,665,394 downwards.
CTTAGTCTGTTGATATATTTATATTATTTTTTTCCTTTATGAATGTAGTAATTTACATTGACTGTGATTATATTCAGATGTTCAACTAACCTTGCATTCTGGGAATAAATATCTACTTGGTGTTGATATCTTATCCTGTTAATATAATATTGGATTTAATTGCTAATATTTCACTTAGGATTATTTAATTTTTGAGAAATATTAAACTTTAATTTTTTGTTTCTTGTAGCATCTTTGTCAGCTATGGCTACCAGGGTTGTACTAACTTGGCATTTGAATAGTAGTTTAGTTGGTTATGGGATACTAGGTTGGAAATAATTTCTTTCTATTGTCTTCTAATATTTAATATACTCAAGTAGAATTATGTGATTATGGCTTAACTATAGTATATAAGATCTTCATATGTTTCTCATAGTTTAGAATTTACTACACTGTACTGTATTATGTATTCATTACTGTGCTGGGAAGTAAGTTGTATTTTTAATCTCTGAACTTAGATCTCAAGTTGTGGGAAGTTTTCATGAATTACTTTATCCACAGTATAGTAGGCTAAATAATGCTGTCTCCGATCCCCCTCATCCCAACCCCTTTCTCCCCAAGATGTCCATGTTCTAATCTCTAGAAAATGTAAATCTTTCCTTACCTGGCAAAAAGGACTTTAACAGATGTGGTCAAGTTAATTATCTTCAGATAGGAAAATCATCCTGATTGTCTGAGTAGGCATGATGTAATCACAGTGGTCCTTATAAGAGTTATGTAGAATGAGTTAGAGAGAAGGCCATGTGTTGACTAAAGCAAAGTTAGAGTAATATACTTTGAAGAATGAAAAAGGGAACAACATGGTAAGGAATGTGAGTGGTTTCTACAAGCAGGAAAAGGCAAGGAAATGAATTCCTCCCTAGAGCTTCCAGAAGGAGCCTTGCCTACACTCTAACGGTAACCCAGCGAAACTGATTTTAGTCTTCTGACCTCCAGTATAGTACTGAAAACAAATGAATGTATGCGGTTTCAAACCACCAGTTTTGTGGTACTTTGTTACAGCAGCCCTAGGAAACAAATACAAAGGCTTGTCTTCTCTCTTTCTTGTCTCTGTACTCTGTAAAACTCCTATCTTACTATAACTTCTTGATCTCACTGGCTATTTTCTTATCTTTTAGCTCAACTTTCTAGAATATTTTCTAAATTTCTCTTCAAACCTATTATTTTAACTTTTCATTTTCACTCTCAAAGTTCTAATTTTTCTAGGAATTTGCCCTTCTTTTGTTCTCAGAATGTCCCCCCGCTCCTTTCTAATGGTATCCTGTTCTTGTTCGTGGTTGCAGTATTCTATTTTATACTTAAGAGTATTAATAGCAATTTTCTTTGAAACTTTATTTTTCCTGCAAAATCAGTCCCCTCCAACTTTTATTTGACTATTTCCATTTTCATATTTCGTAGTAGATATTCTTTTGTTTTTGGTAATACTTGGTTGTCTGATAAGTTGACGACTAAAGAATTAGATGAAAGCATTGAACTTGTGATAAAAGATTTACTATTTACAACTTTTTGAAGTATGTAGTGTTTCTAATTTTTAGTGATCCTTTTGGAGTGAATTTTTAGAGCTTTACCTCCACTAGTAAGTTCTCCATCAGTAGTTGGATCATTTACATTTCCCTGCAACGGAATATTTTCAAAATTGACCTCTGCATCCTTATTTACCTTACCTACACACAAGCTTCCTGCTCTTTTTTGGTGTGTTTCCTCTTTCATTCTCATCACTAACCATCTAAGATTTAAAGCTAAGCATCATCCTTAACCCTTTTCTCTTACTTCCTATACCCAGTAATTACCAAGTCATATTAAATTTGCTTTCTAAATATCTTTCACTATACTTTACTCATCTCCCACATACTTCTAGTCTTCCTATCTATTTCAAACTTTCAACATTTATTGTTTTATAGAATATCATAGTAACCTAACTTGATACTTTCCTCTGACTTCTATAAGCCTCAGATCTATTGATGTAAATTAAGCATTCAACATTTCTTAAGTATCTAAATCTTTTTCAGGTATGGTTTGACCCAAAGGTACCACTGAGAAAAATACATGGTTACTCTATGTTAGTGGAAAAATTAGTTTACTGGGAAAATAATGCATTAGTGGAAAATTATAAAACAGTATTTTCAGTGTTATAAGAGGAATATAGGGTACTAGAGAGCCACAACGGAGAAGGCAATGGCAACCCACTCCAGTACTCTTGCCTGGAAAATCCCATGGGCGGAGGAGCCTGGTAGGCTGCAGTCCATGGGGTCACTAAGAGTCAGACTGAGCGACTTCACTTTCAGGCTTTGGAGAAGGAAATGGCAACCCACTCCAGTGTTCTTGCCTGGAGAATCCCAGGGATGGGGGAGCCTGGTGGGCTGCTGCCTCTGGGGTCGCACAGAGCTGGATGTGACTGAAGTGACTTAGCAGCAGCAGCAGAGAGCCACAAAGAAGGGACTCTAACTTACGTTCGGGGACAACTGGAAAGACTTCCTAAAAGGTCATGAGGGTAAACACCACAAAATTAGGGAGTATCTTTTGTACAAAAGACATGCCAGGCTCTGAAGTGATAGGCACACTTTTTTAAAAAAGGTATTTATTTATTTATTTTGCCTGTGTTGGATCTTTGTTGCTATGTACAAGCTTTCTCCAGTTGTGGTGAGCAGTGTCTAGAGCATGGGCTCAGTAGTTGTGGTACAAGGGTTTAGTTGTCCCACAGTATGTGGGATCTTAGTTCCTGGACCAGGGATCGAACCCATGTCCCCTGTTCCCCTGTTTTGGAGGTGGATTCTTAATCACTTGACCACCAGGGAAGTCCCATGGTGGGCACATTTGATGAAGGGGATGACAGAGGATGAGATGTGTGGATGGCATCACTGACTCAGTGGACATGAGTTTAAGCAGGTTCTGGGAATTGGTGATAGACAGGGAAGCCTGGCATGCTGCAGTCCATGGGGTCTCAAAGAGTCAGACACAACTGAGGAACTGAACTGAACTGAAAGTTCAATATGGGTGAAATGGAGAGTGAGAAGAAAATGGGTGGAAGCTGGAGAAGTAATTAAGTCAAATCACTCAGAGCAGGAGACAGACAGGAAAACTTAGGATTTACATTGCTTTTTACAAAAATTTATATTCCTTGGAGAATGTATTGAAACTAATCAAGATTGAAGAAGGAGACCAGTTGTAATAATCCAATTGAGAAATGGTAATGTCCTGAAATAGGATTAGGGAAGTGGAGAGTGGGAAAAGTAATTAGTCTTATAGGACATTGGTAAGTAGGTTTGGGAGGATAAGAGTGGGAGGAATTATGACACATAGAAATGGCAGATATGAAAGGATGGTTCATCGTTGAGTTAAACTTTGATCATATTGAACTCAAAGTGCCTATGGGACATCCAGGTGAAATCTGATCATTATTCTCAGGCATAAATACACTCAATAGTTCCCTCCTGTGTTCAACATAGGACTAAATCCCTTTGCATGGCACACAGGGCCATTTCCATTCTCATCCCAGCACTTCTGTCTGGCTTCATCCCTTAATAACAACTCTTAACTTCTTGAGCTACTTGTTCACACCCTGTCACATCTCCTTGTCTTTAACCATACTGTTATGTATTTGACCCACACCATATGGGTTCTTCTGTGAAGCTGAACTTCGTTGTTTCACACAGATCCCTCACACCAAATATTTGTGAGTCTTGTATCTTTAACTGAAGATTGTGAGGGGTTACAGGAGAAATTGGATTACATAGTACACAAGTGTTTGCCTCTCATTCCTTACTTCCTCTTCTCTCACCTATTAGATTTGTGTTGTTGGATACTGTAGCCACTGACCACCTGTGGTAGCTCTTAAGCATTTGAATTGAAGTCAGTTTGAGATCAGATGTGCTATAAGTGTTAAATACAAACCAGATTTGGAAGCCTCTGAAAAAAGAAAATAAAATATATTGATAATAATTTTTAAATTATTGAAGTGACAATGTTTTGGACATACTGAGTTAACTAAAGTATATTATTAAAGTTAATTCCCCTTTTCCTTGTTTTAAAACTGTGACCACCAGAAACTTTAAAATTATATATATGGCTCACAATATGTTTCTATTGGACTGAGCTGTCTTAGACATCTCCAGTAAATTGTCAAAATCTTCTTATATTATGCAAAGCAATTAATTGAACTCTTGAGGTTTTTTTTTTAAACTTGCATACCCAATGCCATCAAGCACTTTCATTTCATTAGATCTCCTTAGGAAGAAGGTATTATTAATATTATTTATAGAGAAAAGAAAAAATTCAAAACCCCAAACATTCGATTTTCTACTTTGGTACTCACTACATCGTGTGATTATTTGAAAAATTTCCTTTCTCCCCACTAAGTTGTGAACAAACAGCAAGTCTTTCTCATCTTTCCCTCCCCAGTGCTGTTGGGAACATAGAGTAGGTACTAAGAAATGCTTATTAAATGACAGGATTTGGTTACTATCTGAAAAGAAGATATTAGCTGAATTTAGTAATTACATTAATAGAAATTGGTTTTTATAAATTAAGACTAGTGGTAAACACATCTTGATGTACTTCTCTCTCTCCATTTTTCCTTGACCTTGTAGACTGATCCAGTAATGATCACTTTAATCTGTTCACTGCCTCTGTGTGACAAAGTCTGTGCTAATATCATTCTCCTCTAGACATGTAAGAAGAAGTAGGGAAGGAATTTAAATCAATAAAGCTAACAAATAAATAACAAGCTAGAGAAGTGGAACATGTCACTTAAGAACATGTGAGGTGAAGGGCGTATTGACAGTTTCTGGTAACTAAGTAGATTGAGTATTGATAGCAGAAGTCATTATGAAATGAACCCTTACTTGAAATCATGTTTACATAAGGGTGTCATAGCAAGTATTATATATATATACCATTATAGCATTGTCCTTGAACCTGTTAGGCAGACTGAGGTTTTAGAGCTTACTGCAATTACTGACTCCAACTATAATGCCTTTAATGCATATTTTAAAGTTTGAAATGCTCTTGCTGACTTCACACTACAGTAGTCCCCTAATGATAGAAGCTTTGCCTGTTCTTGAGATGAAAATTTCAAGAGAGACCAAGCATAAAGTGATATGGTGAAAAATGATAATACAAATTGAGCCATATTTCCCTAGTGGTTTAGGTACACCTTGACTTTAAATGTAAAACTTTTGGAAGTTGCATTCACTTTTAAAGGCCATGCATTCAGTAATCCCAAGAGGTGTCTCATGATTTCTGTCCATGGGAGACTCTAGGTTCTACAAAATGTCTTACTTGTTGTTTACTTGTTGTAGATTGAAAGGGAGAGACAAATGGAGTGTCTCAAGTTTGATCAAGTTCGATGTAATAAAATTTGCTCAAGTGAAAATCAGTAACCCCTTCACTCAATTTTTCAAAAGACTTCTCTAAAGAGATGAACTGTACCACAGCACAATGGTTTCTTCATTAATATAGAGGATTAGTAAAATCACTCTCCTTATTTGTCATTCATTCCTAGAGATTACAAACCTAAACATGTTCAAACTAAAGCCAGTCTATGCAGGGAAAACTGTTGATGACACAGGAATAGTATTCTAGTCATATGCATACTTATCCATTTAATCTACTAGTTCTCTACCTTTTGTTTTCTTCTTTATCTGAATAAATAGGACTAAGCAACTAACTTATTGCCTGCAACTGTTAATATTTCATAAGTCTCTGCTAGTTTGGCCAGCATATTTCTATGTAACATTTTGGTTATACAGTCTATAATAACAGTAGTATAGTAATGAATACCCAAGTTTCAAATTGTAGTACAGTTTTTTAAAATCCTATACTGCATGGGGAGAGAGAGAAGAAGATGGAAATAATTAATAGAAAGTTTTAATGATAAGTGGACTTTGTATAGCAATGGCCATGAGAAAAATATCTCAAAAATATGAAAATTGGCCAGTGCACCAAAACTGTCATTTATCATACAATGAGAAAGCAGAGTAAGAGGGCATAGTAATTTCATTCTAATGCTTCTCTAGCTCAAAGCCATTTTCCATTAAGAAAAGTTTTTAGGTATTCATAATATTCATTCTCTCTGAAATTAACAAAACTCTTTAGTCCTTAAAACCTTAAGATTTTCTCTAGTGGATCACTTTTGGGGTTGTGATCCAGCAAAAACCCAGAGTAAACATTTTTTCCAAAGTATTTTTCTGCAGGCATACCACAATGGAAAACAGATCAAGCTGGTGTACTAAGCATAACCCCATAGGAGCCTGAAGCTTTACTGGTTTTCTGGAACAATTCACACAATCTTCTGCACTGCTTGAAACATTCAGTTACACTGAATGGCTATCATTCAGTGTTATTTCAGCTTTATAGATCTATTAATAACTGAATATTTTGTATTTAAATATTCAGTCTTTTTTTTTTTTTTGGTACTATCTTCATGTATTCAGTATTGCTGAAGCACAGTGTTGCACACTGATTAATATTTATAGAGGTCTCCAGATTTGGGATTAGAAATAGAAAACCAGATGAACATGGGTGACAAGGGTAAGTAGAATTATGATTTCAGTCCCTGTGGGTAAAAAAAGGATATCAGAAGATCAAATCTCCCTGCAGTTCAAAGCAACTGCACAGAAAGCGTATGAACTGAAAAACAAGATGGTGGTGTGAAAAGGATCACGTTTTCAGAAACGCGGGAATTTAAATGATTAAAGCCATGCTGCTGGACTTTGTGGAGAAGATGGAAATTGTGGGGAATAACAGGTTTTGGTTAATAATTAATATAATGATTTTTAAAATAATGATCTTAAAAGGTAAGCTGCATATAACTAAAACATCTCCAAGTGAAGTAAAAAATAAAAATTTCATTTTGATGGCAATTCAGATTATTCTCACATAGAGTAGGTGCAGTTTTTTTCTTGGCTTTCCTGTTTATTTTTTTGGCCTTTGGCATATTTTTCAGTTCTCTTTGTTGGTTTTAGACAGAAAAGGCAAAAGATCTGATCCAGCTTCAAAGGAAAAAAGAACAGTCATGAGTTCTGCAAAGAACTTTAATCTCTTGCCCAAATGAGGTCCTACCAAACTCAAAGGACCTGACTTGACTGCTTTCCAGAATAAAATACATTCCAAGATAGGTCTCTGAAGAGAAACACAATCTTTGTGTCAGTTGTTTTATGATAATTACACCCAGTGGAATTAAGGCAGGTACCAGAAGGTGAAGGAATCTAGATTATTGTCTGATATTAGTGTGCTGAGATCACTAACATTTGAGACAAAAGACACTGATTTGCTGCATAATCCTGGAGGGAAGAAGAGAGAGTTTGGTCAGAATTAGAAATATATCCAGGAGGTCAGTTACCTGGGCTGAAAGAAACTGGTCAGAGCTGATAGCCTCATCTATATCCAGTGGGCATTACTGCTACACAATCCAGTATCCTCTTCTCCCCTCCCCCAACCTGAAGCTCACTATTTCTTCATCCTGTTTTGTTATTTCCTCCTGGCACTAAGTCTTCATTCAGTTCTCTCTACCTTTACTTGCTTATCTGTTTACTGACTTTCTCTGCATACTAGCATGTAAGATTGGTGAGGGGCCAGGGCTTCCTCTTATCATCACTGTATCTCTTGTACATTGTGGGTCAATGTTTGTTGAGTAAATGAATCAATTATATTTGACTTAGTGAGGTATTTAGAATGTGGTTCAAATGTATCTTTTGAAAAATAAGTATGAATGCCTTAATAATATTCTGCATAAACAGCTATATGAATACATAGATGGAGGTTTAAGTGATGCCTAAAGATAGTATTCAAGTATGAAATTTTAAGGTTATTTTAGTAGAGAATATCAAAATGAAATTGCAAATAGGCAGCGACATGGCATGTCACACTTTTTAAACTATATTAGGCACAGAAAATAACAAATGCTATTTCTAAACAAATATCTCCAAATGTAAATTATATTTCAAGGTATATCACTTTTGCACAGAGCCCATGTATAATGGAGACCAAGATTAAGGAAGTACAATTGAGAAATAATATTCATTTATCTGCATTGACTCTATTTTTAGCAAAAAGAATCACTGTGATGATTTGGTTACCTCATTCAGCTTGCTTTGGGTACATGAAATGAACATTTCAGGATTCTGTTTGAAAAGACAGAAGTATATCCATTTTCATTCTCTTTATCATAATGAATCAGGGCCAAGGTTATAATAAGAGCGCAAAATGAAACATGAATAGCAATTTTAAAAATAGAAGTTATTCTCTAGAAAGCTAATTGTAAGTGAGTTCTATCAAATTTAATAAAAGTGGTTCTTCTTGATCAAATTACTTTGAGGTATAGTTTAGAAGATGATTATACTATATAATTGAACCTGTCAATTAAAATGTTGGTTACTTTAAAACAGTATAGCTTTAACATGAGGTAGAAAAGTAAAATATAAAACAATATCTTTGGAATTCTTCCTGGTAACAAATTGTAAATTGGTGGGAGGTAAGGTACAACCCTAGGGAAATTTTTTATTCTGCTTTATAGACAGGTGAACGAAGCACTGAACTGTTAAACTACAAATCATTACTGAAGGGATAAGTACAATTCAGTTGCTTTGATTTTCTAAGCAACTTTAGAAATACTTCAAAACTTTAACTTAATCCCTCCATTATGTCTTTTTTAAAAGTTTTTTTAAATTTATTTTTTAATTGGAGGAAAGTTGCTTTACAATGTTGTGTTAGTTATAGTGAATCAGCCGTAATTAATTCTTTTTTATGGCTAATATTCCATTGTATATGTGCACCACACCTTCTTTATCCATTCATCTTAGATGGACATGCAGGTTGCTTCCATGTCATGGCTATTGTAAATAAGGCTGCAGTGAACACTGGGGTACATGTGTCTTTGAGAGTTGTGACTTTCTCAGGGAATATGCCCAGTAGTGGGACTGTTGGGTCATATGGTAGATTTATTTGTAGATTTTGGAGGAATCTCCATACTGTTCTCAATAATAACCGTATCAGTTTACCTTCCCACCAACTGTGTAGAAGGGTTCCCTTTTCTTCACATCCTCTTCAGCATTTATTATGTGTATATTTTTTGGTGATGGTCTTTCTGACTGGTGTGAGGTAATACCTCATGGTAATTTTAATTTGCATTTCTGGAGTTGGTGATGGACAGGGAGGCCTGGTGTGCTGTGATTCATGAGGTTGCAAAGAGTTGGACACGACTGAGCAACTGAACTGAACTGAATAATTAGTGATGTTGAGCCTATTTTCATGTTTATTGGCCATCTGTATATCTTATTTGAAAAAGAAATTAGGTTTTTTTTTTACCCATTTTTTTATTGGGCTGTCTGTTTTTCCAATATTGAGCTGTATGAGGTGCATATATATTTTGGAGATTAATCCTTTGTCAGTTGTTTCATTTGAAATAATTTTCTCCCACCCTGAGGGCTGTCTTTTAATCTTGTTTAGTTTTTCCTTTGCTGTGTAAAAGCCTTGAAGTTTCATTAGGCCCTACTTGTTTCTTTTTATTTCCATTACTCTAGGAGGTGGGTCAAAGAGGATCTTGCTGTGATTTATATCGAAGAGAGTACTGCCTATGTCTTCCTGTAAGAGTTTTATAGTTTCTGGACTTACATTTTAAGTCTTTAATCCATTTTGAGTTTATTTTTGTGTATGGTGTTAGGAAGGACTTTCCTGACAGCTCAGTTGGTAAAGAATCTGCCTGCAATGCAGGAGACCTGGGTTCAATCTGTGGGTTGGGAAGATCCCCTGGAGAAGGGAAAGGCTACTCACTCCAGTATTCTGGCCTGGAGAATTCCATGGACTGTATAGTCTATGGGGTCGCAAAGAGTCAGACATGACTGAGCAACTTTCACTTTCACTGTATGATTATACGGTGGAAGTGACAAATAGATTCAAAGAGTGACAAATAGACAAGTGGTGTTAGGAAGTGTTCTAGTTTCCTTCTTTTACATATAGCTGTCCAGTTTTCCCAGCACCACTAATTGAAGAGGCTGTCTTTCTTCCATTGTATATTTTTGCCTCCTTTGTCAAAGATATGGTGCCCATAGGTGTTTGGGTTTATCTCTGGGCTTTTTATCTTGGTTCATTGGTCTTTATTTCTGTTTTTATGTCAGTACAATATTGTATTAATGTATTTTTGTCGTATAGTCTGAGGTCAGGAAGATTGATTCCTCCAGATCTGTTTTTCTTGGTCAGGATTCCTTTGGCTATTCATGGTCTTTTGTGTTTCCATATAAATTGTAAAATTTTTTGTTTTAATCCTGTGAAAAATGCCATTGGTAGTTTGATAGGAATTGCACTGAATCTGTAGATTGCTTTGAGTAGTATAGTCATTTTCACAATATTGAGTCCTCCAGTTCAAGAACATGATATAGCTCTCCATTTGTTTGTGTCATCTTTGATTTCTTTTATCAGTGTCTTAAAGTTTTGTACATACAGGTCTTTTGTCTTTTTAGGTAGGTTTATTTCTAGATATTTTGTTCTTTCTGTTGCAGTGGTAAATGGGATTGTTTCCTTAGTTTCTGTTTCTGATTTCTCATTGTTAGTGTATGGGAATGCAAGGGATTTCTGTATATTAATTTTATATCTTGCATTTTTATTATATTCATTGACTAGCTCTAGTAACTTTCTGGTGGTGTTTTTACTGTTTTCTATGTATTGTATCATTGTCATCTGCAAACAGTGAGAGTTTTTACTTCTTTTCCAATCTTTATTTCTTTTTTTCCTCTGAATGCCATTTTTGGGACTTCCAAAACTATTTTGAATAGTAGTGACAAGAGTGGGAATGCTTGTCTTGTGCCTGATCTTAGAGGAAATACCTTCATTTTTTCATCATCAAAAATAATGTTTCCTGTGGATTTGTTGTATATGGCCTTTATTATGTTGAGGTAGGTTCCTTCTGTGCCTACATTCTGTAGAGTTTTTATCATAAATGGGTGTTGAATTTTGTCGAAAGCTTTCTCTGAATCTATTGAGATGATCATATGGTTTTTATCTTTCAATTTGTTACTATGGTATGTCACATTAATTGATTTGCATATATTGAAGAACCCCTGCATCCCTGGGATAGAGACCACTTGATCATGATGTATGATCCTTTTAATGTGTTGTTGGATTCTGTTTGCTAGAATTTTGTTGAAGATTTTTGCATCTATATATCAGTGATATTGGCCTGTAATTTTCTTTTTTTGTGGTATCTTTTTCTGGTTTTGATATCAGGGGGATGGTGGATCTTGTCTCTCTGAAGGGCAATGCCATGTTCAGTGGTGTGTTTTGGGGTATCTATGGGCTTGGTATGGCTTTGGGCAGCCTGCCTGCTAATAGGCTGGGTTCTGTTCCTGTTTTGCTGAAGATTTGGCATGAGGTGTCCAGCACTGGAACTTGCGGGCTTTTGGGTGGGACTTGGTCTTAGTGTTGAGATGGAGTCCTTTGAGAGAGCTCTTGCCAATTAATGTTCCAGGGGTTGGGAGTTCTCTGGTGGTCTAGACTCCTGGACTTGGTGCTCCCACCTTGGATGTTTAGGCCTGACCCCTTGTGGTAGCACTAAGACTCCACAAGCCACATGGCACAGATGACAAAACCCTAAGACAAATGGTGAAAGCAACACTCACAGACAAGAACGCCCAAAGAAACTCACACACACTTACAAAGAGAAAAGGGAAAAAGAATAAAAACAGGAATTAAAAATGAAGAGAGCATTCAAGCCAGTAAACAAACCTGTAAGTGAAAATGAATACTAAAAACTAGACTAGCAAAAATACAAAATCAAAAACATGGAAAGAATGCAGTATAACTATAGAGTACTGTAAAAATAGGAAAAAAAGTTTATTTAAAAGGAAAATGTTTTTAAAAAAAGGGAAAAATACGTTAAAAATTAAAATTAAAGGACTAATAAAGAAAAATATTAGAACAATACAAAAAAGAAAAAAAAAAGAAGAATATGTATAGAGTAGTGGTAAGAAGAATGTCCTCTTGAGTCCTCTGTTGTCCTCTCCACACAGGGAGCACCAGCCAATCTGCCTTCTCAGAAAGTCCTCTAATATTTCTAGGAAGGTCTCTGAACCTGCTGAGGGCTCTGTGACGTCAGCTCAGACTCAGATCTGGCCTTACTCCAGCTTGTACCTGCCCCCAAAGTCCACGGTTTCAGGCTAACTGCGAGAGATTTAATCTGCTGCACCTGCGGCTGCAGGAGCGCATTCCCTTCCTCTTCTTTGCTGCTGCTGCTCCACTTTGGTTTTGGACCCACCTCTGCTTGTAGCCCACCCTCTGGTGTCAGTTTCCTGCTCAGACTAGAGGGGGCGGAAGTAGTGGCTTGTTAGGGCTCACTTTCTCAGTCGGGCTAGGGAGAGAGGTATGGAAGCCACAGTTGGGGTGTTTGGGGAGTGCCTGCTGCAGGGAGACCTGTGGGAAGTTGCTACAGTCTGAGTTGCGTCTTTCCCCACTCTCAGGGGAATTCCACTCTCCCAGGGGAATCGCCCCGGGTGATATGTCCCTCGTCAGAGCCAAGCTGCTTAGGCTCCCAGGAAGGTGTAGGCAGTAGTAACCTGTGCCTGCTCATGGCTTGGTGGCAGCTGTTACCTCTGAGGTCGGGATCACAGTGATGGCATTCTTTTCCCCCTGCCTCAGGCACTCTCCCTGGATTTGACAGTGTTCAGTTGGCTTGCATTCTTCATTCTGGGATCATAAACAGCAGTCACGCCTAGTTCTGCCTCTGGTGCTCATTCTGGCTTTGGGATGGCCAGGAATATCTATTTCTGGGGTCAGGCAGTTCATAGCCACTGCTCATCCCACCTATGACATTTGCGGAGATAGGTTCCTAGGGTTATGCCAGACACATTGTATCAGCTGACAGGAGGAGCAAATATGGGGGCAAAACCTGAGACAAAGCAAGAGGTCAGGAGTTGGAGAAATACTGTATCAGTTTGGGAAGAAGTCATGCAAAGGAAGGGTGAGCCATGGAGTCTAGGAGGTTGATTACCGCTGCTGCTGCTGCTGCTAAGTCGCTTCAGTTATGTCCAACTCTGTGTGACCCCATAGATGGCAGCCCACCAGGCTCCCCCGTCCCTGGGATTCTCCAGGCAAGAACACTGGAGTGGGTTGCCATTTCCTTCTCCAATGCATAAAAGTGAAAAGTGAAAGTGAAGTCGCTCAGTCGTGTCTGACTCTGCAACCCCATGGACTGCAGCCTACCAGGCTCCTCCATCCATGGGATTTTCCAGGCAAGAGTACTGGAATAGGGTGCCATCTCCTTCTCCGTCAAATTGTTACAGTGTGTTTTAAAAGATGCTGGTCTCATGGTGCCTTCAGTTCAGTTCAGTGGCTCAGTTGTGTCCGACTCTTTGCGACCCCATGAACCGCAGCATGCCAGGCCTCCCTGTCCATCACCAACTCCCAGAGTCCGCCCAAACCCATGTCCATTATGTCAGTTATGCCATCCAACCATCTCATCCTCTGTCGTCCCATTCTCCTCTGGCCCTCAATCTTTCCCAGCATCAGTGTCTTTTCAAATGAGTCAGCTCTCCCCATCAGGTGGCCAAAGTATTGGAGTTTCAGCTTCAACATCAGTCCCACCAATGAACACCCAGGACTTATCTCCTTAAGGATGGACTGGTTGGATCTCCTTGCAGTCCAAGGGACTCTCAAGAGTCTTCTGCAACACCACAGTTCAAAAGCATCAATTCTTTGGTGCTCAGCTTTCTTTATAGTCCAACTCTCACATCCATACATGACCACTGGAAAAACCATAGCCTTGACTAGACGGACCTTTGTTGGCAAAGCAATATCTCTGCTTTTTAATATACTGTCTAGGTTGGTCATAACTTTCCTTCCAAGGAGCAAGTGTGTTTTAATTTCATGGCTGCAATCATCATCCGCAGTGATTTTAGAGCCCAGAAAAATAAAGTCAGCCACTGTTTCCCCATCCATTTGCTATAAAGTGATGGGACTGGATGCCATGGTGCCTTGGTAGGTGGTAAACTAAATATGGATACAAATTTTAGATATTGGATTTTGGAGTACTTTGATTGGATGAGACTTTTCTGGGTTCTTGAGAGGGTGAGTAATTTTGCACCTGCAGGGGTTGTAAGTAATTGTGACCAGAAGGTAGACTGTGGGACAAATTCTTTGCGGCTCTTCACTTCCAGAGTGGAGTGCGTTTCACCATCCCTGGAATCTGGTTGGTTTTGTATCTTTCTTTGACCAACATATGTGGCAGAAGTAATGCTGTGTGAGTTTCAAAGCTTAGGACTCAAGAGGCCTTGCGGTTTTTATCTTCACCCTTGGAATGCTGCCCAAAGTGTGTCATGCAAGGAAGCCTGTCTAAGTTATTAGAAGATGAGAGGCCATGTGAAGGAAAACCAGGGCATCCCAGTTAACAGTTAATAACTATTATGGAACATCTAAATATGGCAGTCTTGGATATTTTATGCCTGCTGATCCCACAGCTAAATACAGCTCAATGAATGAGCCAAGGCAAAACCAGCAGAAAATCTACCTAGCCAGTCCATAGATTCCTAAGAAATAGCATATAATTCCCATTTTAAGTATTAACTTAAACAAATGGGCCACAGTGTGTTTATTCTTTTATTTATTTATTCATCCATTCATCTATTCATCCCATATTTCTACAATGTCTACAGTGTACAAGATGCTAGGAACACAAAAGATCCAGAGAGACATGCTACCTTTGATCATTTCTGTTTTTGTTGCACTTTTCCAAGGCAATTAGAACTCTACACATAGTTAGGTATTTACATTATATACAATTCTTATAAAAATTCCTAATTCTGACCCAGCCTTTTTTTTGAAGTTACCTCTTATGTAGTAGGGACTTCTCCATGGGTCAGTGATAAAGAACCTGCCTGCAATGCAGGAGATGTAGGAGATGTGGGTTCCATCCCTGGATCAGGAAGATCCCCTGGATGAAGGCATGGTAACCCACTGCAGCATTCTTCCTGGGAAAATCCCATGGACAGAGGAGCTTGGCGGACTACAGTCCATGGGGTGTTCAGTCACGACTGAAGTGATTGAGTGGCAGCAGCAGCTGATGTAGTAGAGCTTGCACTTATATTGAAAATGATTTCCATGAGTCAGTACTTAGATGTTCCATAACAAAACTAGTCTTAGTAAAATGTGAAAGTTTAAATTGCTCAGAAAACAGGGCAGAGAATTATACAATGGTGGCGGAGTTTTGGTGCTTCTCTACAAGAAAAATTCCTTTGAGGAAAAAGGAGACAATTCTTAAATAGAGTAATACAGGCAAGGAAATACTTTCTAATTAATACATGTGCTTGTACTTTCAGAAGGCCCCTGGAAAGTTTAAGGTCTGTCAGATTTAAACCTAATACATTGGGGGAACTAATCGAGTAAATATGTCTTTCATCCTTGTCTTAGTCTTTTGGGGCTGCTCTAATAAAAAAACCCACAGACTAGGTAGTTTATAAACAGCAGAAATTTATGCCTCACAGTTTAGAGATTGGAAGTCCAAGATTAGGGTGCTGGTTGGTTTCTGATAAAGGCCCTCCTCTGGGTTATAAACTGCTGATTTCTCTCTGTGTCCTCACTGGGTGAAAGGATGGGCTAGCTGTTTGGTACCTCTTTCAAAATACACTAATCCCAGTCATGAATAAAGCATAAATCCACCTTTATGAATAAAGGCTGTATATCTATTTAGTTAGTTTCCTAGTGTCAAAGAACTGTCTTAAGTTTGTACACTTTAGTATTTTTGAAAAAAGAGTAATAAAAATTATACAGTTCTTTAAAATCTGGAAAGGATGTGGAGAAAAGGGGACCCTCTTGCACTGTTGGTGGGAATGTAAATTTATACGGCCACTATGGAGAACAGTAGGAAGATTCTTTAAAACACTAGGGATAAAACTACCATATGACGCAGCAATCTTACTACTGGGCATGTGCTGTGTGTGTGTGTGCTAAGTCTCTTTAGTCGTATCTGACTCTTTGTGACCCTATAGACTGTAGCCTGCCAGGCTCTTCTGTCCATGGGATTTTCCAGGCAAGAATACTGGAATGGGTTGCCAAGCCCTTCTCCAGGGGATCTTCCTGACCCAAGGATTGAACTTGCATCTCTTGCATCTCCTGCATTGGCAGGCAGGTTCTTTACTGCTAGTGCCTTGTGGGAAGCACCACACATGCCATGAGAAAACCATAATTCAAAAAAAAAAAAAACCACATGTACCACAATGTTAATTACAGCACTATTTACAATAGCCAGGACATGAAAGCAACCTAAATGTCCATCAGCAGATGAATGGATAAAGTAGTGGTACATATATACACAATGGAATATTACTTAGCCATAAAAAAGAAATGAATTTGAGTCAGTTGACCTGAAATGGACAAACCCACAGCTTGTAATACAAAGTGAAGTAAGTCAGAAAGAGAAAAACAAACATTATATATTAATGTATATGAAATCTAGGGCGCTTCCCTGGTGGCTCAGTGGTAAAGAACCGACCTGCCAATGCAGGAGACATGGGTCCAATCCACAGGTCAGGAAGATCCCCTGGAGAAGGAAATGGAAACCACTCCAGTATTCCTGCCTGAGAAACTCCATGGACAGAGGAGCCTGGCCGATTAGAGTTTGTGGGGTCGCAAAAGAGCTGGACATGACTTAGCAACTAAAACAACAACAAATGTAATCTAGAAAAA
The DNA here is from genome assembly GCF_029407905.1 of Bubalus kerabau. Classification (NCBI taxonomy): domain Eukaryota; kingdom Metazoa; phylum Chordata; class Mammalia; order Artiodactyla; family Bovidae; genus Bubalus; species Bubalus kerabau. The sequence goes on along the minus strand of NC_073639.1, from coordinate 32,648,690 downwards.
TGGTACTAATGAACCTATTTGCAGGGCAGGAATAGAGATGCAGACATAAACAGACTTGTGGGCTGAGATGGGGATGGAGAGGGTGGGATGAACTGAGAGAGTATCGTTGACATACATACACTGCCATGTGTAAAATAGCTAGCTGGTGGGAAGTTGCCGTGTAACACAGGGAGCTTGGCCTGGTGCTCTTTGATGACCTAGAGGGGTGGGACTAAGGGGAGGTGGTGGGAGGCAGGCTCCAAAGTGAGGGGATATCTGTATACTTAGGGCTGATTTGTCTTGTTGTACAGCAGAAACCAACACAATGTTATAAAGCAGTTATCCTCCAATTAAAAATAAAAAGATTCAAATTTAAAATAATACTACTACACCAAAGCACTTGAAAAAGAGAACAATTGAAAGGAAAAAAAATAAAGAATAAAGTGACAGATATCAAGGGAGAACAGAAAAATGTATCAGGAACCTAGAATAATAAGTATAGTTGGATGTTATGCTTATTACTGACTCCCCTGGGATTTTCCCTCTTCCCCTAAAAGTGAAGGAATGGAGGCATTAATAGAAACAGAGAGCCTGGGGGGGTCTAGAGGAATGGCTACATAATGCACTCCTTATAAAGCCTCTTATATGTAGTGGATCTCTCAAGTCAACATTTGGCAACTATTATCTTCAACTTCCATGAACTGAGGAGTCTGGCAGGTTACAGTCCATGGGGTCACAGAGTCAGACATGACTGAGTGACCAACACACACATGCACACATCTTCAATTTGTTTGTGACTTATCTTAGAACTTAATGAGTTGAACTTCTGGGCTTCTGATAAACGCAATAGCTACCCAAAATACAGGAAGGAGATTTACAGTCAAGTATGAGAATTTAGATTTATATTTTTGTCTTGAGGTATTTCTTCTCATAAGAGGATCCATAGAGTAAGTGAGGTAGAATATATATAAAAGAAAAACTACTGAATCTTGTCAAATACTTATGGAGTATTTGGGTTTTTGTCATATAGTATAGAATAAATAACAATATTTTTCACTATTGTACCCATGTTACTAATTTGTGTTTTAACCACAAAACTACTGCAATAAAAATTTAAGCCTAATGGATGAGTAAAACTAATTGAATGATTTCACTACTGCAAAATATATCCCAAACAGCTAAATGATTTTGCTTGTTGATTGGGTTTATTTTGAATTTTTTAAAGGAATTACACAATTTTAATTTTAAGCTTAAACACCAATAAATATTTGTTGAATAAATAAATTAATTAATTAAAGTAAGGGTAAAATGTCAGGATCAGCTCAAGTTTTTAAATTAATATGCTTATCGTAAACATCCAAACAATACAAAGGTATATGAAGGAACAGTCCTTAGTTTCCCCTTCTATAATGCCTCTATCCTATCTTCCTGAAAAAAAAAAAAAAAACAATGTTAACATTTCGTGGGTATCCTGGTATTTTTCCTTTTTTAAAAAATATATATGTGTATTTACACATGGACATATCGGGTTGGCCAAAATGTCCATGTGGGTTTTCCTTTAATATTGTATGGAAAAAACTGAACAAACTTTTTGGCCAACCCAATATATGCATCAGTTCAGTTCAGTCCAGGGGCTCAGTCGTTCCAACTCTTTGTGACCCCATGGATTGCAGCATACCAGGCCTCCCTGTCCATTACCAACTCCCAGAGTTTACTCAAACTCATGTCCATTGAGTTGGTGATGCCATCCAATCATCTCATCCTCTGTTGTCCCCTTCTCCTCCTGCCCTCAATCTTTCCCAGCATCAGGCTCTTTTCAAATGAGACAGTTCTTCACAACACGTGGCCAAAGTATTAGAGTTTCAGCTTCAGCATCAGTCCTTCCAATGAATATTCAGGACTGATTTCCTTTAGGATGGATTGGTTGGATCTCCTTGCAGTCCAAGGGACTCTCAAGAGTCTTCTCCAATACCACAATTCAAAAGCATCGATTCTTCAGCACTCAGCTTTCTTTATAGTCCAACTCTCACATCCATACATTACTACTGGAAAAGCCAAAGCCTTGACTAGACGGACCTTTGTTGGCGAAGTGATGTCTCTGCTTTTTAATATGCTGTCTAGGTTGGTCATAACTTTCCTTCCAAGGAGTAAGCGTCTTTTAATTTCATGGCTGCAGTCACCATCTGCAGTGAATTTGGAGCCCCCCAAAATAAAGTCTGTCACCTTTTCCACTGTTTCCCCATCTATTTGCCAGGAAGTGATGGGACCAGATGCCATGATCTTCGTTTTCTGAATGTTGAACTTTAAGCCAACTTTTTCACTCTCCTCTTTCACTTTCATCAGGAGGCTCTTTAGTGCTTCTCTGCTTTTTGCCATAAGGGTGGTGTCATCTGCATATCTGAGGTTATTGATATTTCTCCTGGCAATCTTGATTCTAGCTTGTGCTTCATCCAGCCCAGCGTTTCTCATGGTGTACTCTGCATATAAGTTAAGTAAGCAGAGTGACAATATACAGCCTTGGCGTACTCCTTTTCCTATTTGGAACAAGTCTGTTGTTCCATGTCCAGTTCTAACTGTTGCTTCCTGATCTGCATACATATATGAAAATATATACACATTTATAGAGGTTTTTCTTTATATCATAATAAGATTATATTATAAATATTGGCCTACAACTTGCTTTTTTTTCTGCTTATTTATATATCAGATTTTCAGGTCAGTACAAAACCACTCCTCTCTAACAACTGCAGAATCATCTATCATGTCTTATTATACTTAACCAGTACTTTATTTATAGCCATTCAGGTTGTTTCTAGTCATTTTGGTGTTCCTAACATCATGAGAAACGCTGGACTGGAAGAAACACAAGCTGGAATCAAGATTGCCAGGAGAAATATCAATAACCTCAGATATGCAGATGACACCACCCTTATGGCAGAAAGTGAAGAGGAACTCAAAAGCCTCTTGATGAAAGTGAAAGTGGAGAGTGAAAAAGTTGGCTTAAAGCTCAACATTCAGAAAACGAAGATCATGGCGTCCGGTTCCATCACTTCATGGGAAATAGATGGGGAAACAGTGGAAACAGTGTCAGACTTTATGTTTTTGGGCTCCAAAATCACTACAGATGGTGACTGCAGCCATGAAATTAAAAGACGCTTACTCCTTGGAAGAAAAGTTATGACCAACCTAGATAGCATATTCAAAAGCAGAGACATCACTTTGCCAATAAAGGTCCGTCTAGTCAAGGCTATGGTTTTTCCTGTGGTCATGTATGGATGTGAGAGTTGGACTGTGAAGAAGGCTGAGCGCCAAAGAATTGATGCTTTTGAACTGTGGTGTTGGAGAAGACTCTTGAGAGTCCCTTGGACTGCAAGGAGATCCAACCAGTCCATTCTGAAGGAGATCAGCCCTGGGATTTCTTTGGAAGGAATGATGCTAAAGCTGAAACTCCAGTACTTTGGCCACCTCACGTGAAGAGTTGACTCATTGGAAAAGACTCTGATGCTGGGAGGGATTAGGGGCAGGAGGAGAAGGGGACGACAGAGGATGAAATGGCTGGATGGCATCACTGACTCGATGGATGTGAGTCTGAGTAAACTCCGGGAGTTGGTGATGGACAGGGAAGCCTGGCGTGCTGCGATTCATGGGGTTGCAAAGAGTTGGACACGACTGAGTGACTGAACTGAACTGAACTGAACAATGCTGCAGGAAATATTTTCCTAAGTGCATCTTTTTGTATTTGCGATTTTTTCCATATGATGGGTTTCTAGAAATAGAATTACTGAGTCAAAGGCTCTGCACATTTAATATTTTAGCAAAACTGTCAGATACTTTACAAAAAGAAGCAATTCAGACTCCTATCACCACTACATGAGATTGCCTGGGTTCCACATCCTCATTAGCACTGGAAATACCTGTCTTATTTGTTTGCAATAATAATTGGTGATAAAAAATCTGGTTATTTTACTTTTGTATTTTTCTTGTTATTGTCAGGTTGAGCATTTGTGTCTCTGTAAATTGAATTTCTTCTTCTTACATTGCCCTTTGATTTTGTTTTTCCCATTTTTCTATGCAAGATTTGTTTTGCTTAATACTCAGTAGAAGCATTTTGCATTATAGGAATAGAAGTATTTGTCAGCCAAGAATTTTTTGGAGGTTTTTTTTTTTTTTTTTTTAGAATATAGATTTTTCCTTGACCTTCTTTATGGTGTTTTATAGCAAGCTGAATTCCTTTTGTTTTACTACTTAAAAAAATTAATTATCTTCTTTGTGACTTCTGGGTTCCCTTTATTGCTTAAGAATTTCCATACCTTGAGGTTTTATAAATAATCTCCTATTTTAAAATATTTTTCACAGTTTTTTTCAGGCTTAGGTTATAAACCCATCTGAAATTTGTTTTTATATGAAGTGAAAGTCTGTCTTTAATTTTTTCCATTTATGTACACAATTATACAAACACCCTCTTTTCCAACAGATTGAAGTGCTTCTTTTATCATATATCATTATTATGTATACTTGAATCTGTTTTGGATTTTCTCTTCTGTTTAATTTATCTATTTGGCTCTTTCTATGCCAATATTATACTGATTTCATTGTGAGTGCTCTGTCATGTCTGACTTTTTGCAACTCCATATACTATAGCCCGCTAGGATCCTCTGTCCATGGAATTTCTGAGGCCAGAATACTGGAGTGGGTTACCATTTCCTTCTCCAGGGGATCTTCACCCAGAGAGCAAACCTGTGTCTCCTACATCTCCTGCATTGCAGGCAGATTCTTTACCCCTGAGCCTCTTGGGAAGTCCATACTGATTTCATCAGTGTAGTTTAATTATTTAAATGTTTTGTAGGTACAATTTCACTATTCTTTTCTCCCTCTCACCCCCAAGTATCATGGCAACAATCACATATTGATTCTTCTTTCTGAACTTTTAAAATATTTTTCCAGTTCTTCAAGAAACTCCTTGGTAATTGAATTGAATTTATGTAATTATTGGGGGAAATTATTATTATGCAACAGTTTGTCCCTCTCTTCCTTTCTTCAGCTTTGAGAGGATAATTTGTTCCTGAAATATCCTTTGAGGATGAGTTCTCCTAAATCTAAAATGTGATTTCCACAGAAAACTTTGATGCTTCATCATTTCACTGACAGAGCATTCTTGATTTTATGTAATCGAACCGTTAAGGCAAAAACATAACAATAAAGATAAAGGAATAAAGCGATGCAAACAATGCAGAAGATCATCGCCACTGTAACTAAGAGGTCGTGAGCACTTGCAGGAAAGAGTGAGAGGCATCGTGGGCCAAGCACATCATTGCCACGTGCCACAAGCAGAGGTTGCAGCACATTGCTGCTCATCTCCAGGTGCTTGACTGCTACTGAGGATAGAACCCAAGTGCATTCACATGATTGCCAAGAGATTCCTCATTTGCTGAAATAGGGCATAAGATGAAATAACTCACAAAGTCACATTCCTTTTTTTTTTGTTGTTTATTTTTCAGTTGGAAGAAAATTGCTTTACCATGTTGTGTTGGTTTCTGCCCTACAATAATGCAAATCAGCCACAATTATACATATAACCCCTCCCTGTTGAGCCTCCCTTCCCTCCTCCATCCCACATTCTTGTAACTTGAATAGGCTTTCCATAAACATGGTAGACCTCTATAAACCTTTTCAGCTTTTTTTGTGTTTCCTCATTCAACACCCAATGCAATGTTTCTACACTGTAGGTTGTTAAATAAATGTTTACTAACATTGTGAATTGATCCACTCAGGATAAAAAGTTAAATAAATTGATTTCTAGAAAACTGGCAGGTTTTTTTTTTTTTTTTTTTGCTTATGCAATTTCTCTTGCACTAGCCATAAGGTAGGAGATAGTGTTTCTGAACTCACATTTATTTTTGGCACTGTCAGCTGTTCTCCAGACTTTCCATTAATTTATTACATGTTCATGATTGCATCTGACTTCTATTTGGTATGCTATCCCCACCGGGATTTCTTGGTTTCTAAGCAGACTTCATGCACAGACACAGCTTCAGGATGTGGGCAACTCAATGAAGTGCCCATTAAGGTATAAGCAAATATGGGAGGTTCCAGGGTTCCAGGTGGGTGTTTGTTATAATTTTAATGACCTTCAGAGGTATCACCCAAGTAGCCAGAATTCTGATTGGCGGTCTGAGTGAACTATATAGAAGAAAGTACTTGTCAAAAATGAACAGTTGGGAAATACACAGATACATAGGTAAATTTAATTCAGTAGGACAGAAGTCACTGAAAAGTGAGCATTGAGTGCCATAGGCATGTAAAGAAGGCATCCAACTAGTTATTTTGTGCGTCAAGACAGGATCAGAAGAATTCTGGTGAGGGTCAAATAAGCTAAAGGGAACAGGCGGGAAATGAACTTCAAGATGGTTTAAAGACAAAATACATTCCAAAGGGCTATGGATATTTAGACCTTCAAAGATTATTTAGTGGAGACTGTTTGCTCCTGCCTCCTTTTCTGCTTTGTCTGTACTAATTTCCATTTTAAGACTGCAGCTGGCGCCTCCTAACCAGGTTAGCAGAAAAGATGCAATCTGTTCCGGTTGCTGTGGGTAAAAAGGGGCAAAGAGCTCATAGAGTGGCTATGCAATGACTTGGTTTTGATCCGTCAGCTTCATTGCTGATCTGGACAAGGATGTTAACCGTGGTGCCACCTGCTCGAGTCCAACTCTTACCCAGGTAACCCCCTGTTCTGATAAAGCATTGTGCTTTCTCCCCTAGACTGAGCCTTCCTAGGTCTGGGCTGGTTCCCTTAAGTCTGTGCTAGTAGTAGAATGATTTAGCGTCAGGTTCCCGATGCTCCAACCGGCCAGTCTTGAGAAAAAATACTTTCATTCTCTTTTGAAATTTTTATCTCATAATGCCATCAATTTAAATATGTGATCAATTTATTTTGGTATATGTTTATATTTGAGGCACAATTTTGAGAGCCTGAGAAGTTTGGGGAGAAGTCCCTTTCAACTCAGTAAAAATAAAAACTAATTTTTTATACCTCTTTTATATTTATAAGCACTTTGTGTATATATTATCTTATTTCATCCTCCTAACAAGTCCATGAAATTATTGTATAAAAAACGACTAACATTATAGCCTATAGAAGGGGAAATAGCCTGAAAGGATAGTATAATTAATGAAAATTATTTTCTGGGTTGAATATTGCTTTTTTGGCATTAGTTTTGGGGCAAATTTAGGGTTTAGGGGGAATTTTTGTATCTTGTGGAAATATGTTACAAACCCTGAACATTAGCACATCCATTCATTGGGCACATTGGGGTGTGCCAATGTATCTTTCATAGACATATTTCTTATAGTTTAGATGTATAAAAGTGTTGGTAAACAGGTTCTGTTATGCAGCGGATACACTAAAATTTTCTTTTCTCATGCCTACTAAAATCAGCATTAAAATATCACTTTTCTTTCTATAATAATTAGGACAGCTGGTATATTAGAATTATGGGTATTTGCCTCTTCTTGTGTCTTGTGCTTAATGGGATGGAGGCTACTTATCAGACTAGGACAAGGACTGGTCCCTTCATTTATTCAACATGGGTCCATTTACAGAAGGCAGTGAACTTGGCAGCTCTGCTGGAAGAGCTGTTTTCTGGGTAGATGACAGCCAAGAGCCTGATTACATTTTAGACTGATTTACAGTGAAGGGAACTGCCTTTTCCATTCCTTTGGTCTAATCTAAAGACAATGGACAGAAAAAATGTATAGACCTTAAGAATTGCTCATTTTCCTGGTCTGGGTGGTGTAGACCATTTTATTTATAAAGTAAATTTGATGATGTCTATGGCAAACCAAGCTTGTATTTTTCAAATACCAAGCTTGTATTTACCAAGCTTGTAGTTTTCAGATTTATGAGCCATCAGTCTTTTATTCTTCAAAAAGTTCAAAGTCTTCTGGTAAATCTAATTGGTCTCCCTTTTGAGTATTCTGTGCGCAGTGGGATCATTGCCTCCCATTTGTCTGTTACCTATTATATACTGTATGTGCTGAAATGACATCTTTTACCTAGTTTTCCCTGGTTTGTTTTCCGAGTCAAGGCCTCTTTTCTATCAAGGAATCTTTAATTGGCTGACTCATTCTGTTGATATTTTCCTTATGATTGTTAATTTTTTAATCCTTAATATTTTCAAGAAAACTGAGTCCATTATTAGACTTTTTTTTCAGTATTAAAAAACTATTAGTATTAACTTGTACTACTCTCTGGATAAGGCAATGGCACCCCACTCCAGTACCCTTGCCTGGAAAGTCCCATGGACAGAGGAGCCTGCTGGGCTGCAGTCCATGGGGTTCCGAAGAGTTGGACACGACTGAGCGACTTCCCTTTCATTTTTCACTTTCATGCATTGGAGAAGGAAATGGCGACCCACTCCAGTGTTCTTGCCTGGAGAATCCCAGGGATGGTGGAGCCTGGTGGGCTGCCGTCTATGGGGTTGCACAGAGTCGGACACGACTGAAGCGACTTAGCAGCAGCAGCAGCAGTATTACTCTCACATTTATTTGCACATTGACTGTGGCTTCGTTTCCATAGAGAAGTCTGCTTGGGAACTATCTTTCCTTCCTCTAAAGATGTAGCTGCTGCTGCTGCTAAGTCACTTCAGTCATGTCTGACTCTGTGCGACCCCAGAGACGACAGCCCACCAGGCTCCCCCGTCCCTGGGATTCTCCAGGCAAGAACACTGGAGTGGGTTGCCATTTCCTTCTCCAATGCATGAAAGTGAAAAGTGAAAGTGAAGTCGCTCAGTCGTGTCTGACTCTTAACGACCCCATGGACTGCAGCCCACCACACTCCTCCGCCCATGGGATTTTCCAGGCAAGAGTACTGGAGTGGGGTGCCATTGCAGTTTGCTTCAAAACAATGACAGTTGTCCCAAGGATTGGAAATGTTATTTTAGAAGTTTTATAAGTCATCATCAACAAATAACCTTTAGTGACATGTTTATTATATTTATTTCAGTTCAACAAGCATTTAAAGATTGTCTATAGTGACATACATTTTGCTAGGAACTAAGGTTAAAGATAAATAAGACACTGTCCCTTCTGTAAAAGATATTTCCATTAAAGAGGGGGAAAAGATAATGTAAATTCTGATCTGAAGCATGGACTATCTAGACTTTCCATGTTAAGAATTCCTTGACTATATACTAGAGGTCTATTCTTTTCTATGGGGCATTGAAGATACACCTTTTACCAGAATATCTAAGGATTAGTGCATGATCTTTTATTAAAAGATTAAAAGTGTGGTCAGATATCCATTACTTTAAGTGTGGACATGTATTGTTCAGATATCAAATGTCATCTATGAAATAAAGAGTTGTTCAGTTATTATTTTGTACATTTTTGACCAAACATAAATAATTAAAGTCAGAGCAGGCACTCTCTCTTTCCCAAGTTGGTCAGTCACATGCTAGCCTCCCCTTCACTGACACTGTGATCAGAGTCTGTGCCTCGTCATACATGACATTGAACCTCAATGCACTTGCTGTCTATTCCTGGCTGAGAAGTACCTTCACTTTTCCCTGAGTGCTATAAGAATTGTTTCCTTTTTCTTTACATGCCAGTGAAGGGGGCTTGTCTGGCAGTAACCATCCTACAGGTAGAAGTTTACCAAATTTAAAATCCTTAGCACTGATCCCCAATCTCTCTGATTTAGATTTTTTTCCTAGAAATCCACAAATTCCTGCCTCTAGCTTTTTTATTACCCTCTTTTATGGTCACTAGCAAATGGAATTTCAGTGTGCGCTATCTCCTTTAGAGAACTTGTTCACCAGAAAAGGATTTGAATTTACAGTAATTCAATATAATCAATGTAGACCAATTTACCATTAATTCTTTGGCCTGTTATAGCAATAAAGATATTCATGACAAAGTATTTTTCTATTATCTTTAACAGTATGGGAATTAAACATGTTATTTTAATGGGATTTCTTGTGAATTTGGCATTTTGCTAATGAAACTTGTTTTAAAGTGTGATTTTTTAGTTACAAATAACCAGTATATATTGTATCTGTGATCTAATACCATTGATAGCTGCAAATATTTTGAATTTCCAAAGGACTTTCTATTAAAGATGCTTTCAAATGCAATCACGTTCAAAAACCCCAAGACTTTTTTCTAGGGCTGTAACAGCCTTCTAGTTTGGACTGTTCTTGTCATCACAGTTTCCTGGAGATGGCAGCAAAGTACACAGAAGCAAAGGGACCAACCATACCACATAAACAAGCGGCAAGATTAATGGCGCTGTGCAGTTCTGGGGATGACTGACGAAATGCATCGGCCTCTTCTGCTCTCAAGTGACAGGGCAGGTAAACAGAGAGCTGGTGTATATATTAATTTGATTTTTAATTGTGTTGGAGAGCTTCCAAGAAATACCATACAAACTGCTGGTTTTATTTTATTCCTCGCCTGTGGTCAAGTCAATGATTCTCTGGTCTCCCTGCTTGTTTGTTGCCCTTGTTTCTTTTATAGTTAAAGTATTGAGAGATCTCCAGAACAAACATTTTTCAAGTCTTTATTTTATGTACCAATCTACAACATTTGTTATCCTTACTTCATTTCCATATAGCTATTTCTAATCTTGTAGCACACTGCATTTCAATCCCTCTGGGTTGTCAGATTTTCAAATTCTGTAATGGGATGATTAACTGGCAAGGCGATGCACAGGCTAATAACAGATTGCAAAGGACATCATATTAGACATTGTAAAAGCCCCCTTTATTCCAAAGTATACATCCAATAATGCCCCAGCAGACATGAGTAATGAGCATTGTACCCAGAATAACAGGGACCCTATCGTTTTGGAATTTGTGCAGAAATGTTATTGAAATGAAAAAGAGAGAACTTCTTTCTACTGAATTGCAACTGCTAGTTTCAATGCTAAACTTGTTTGTCAAAATGTTGTTGCCTAGAATCAGTGAAAGCTTATATAAAACCAAAATATTTCACAAGTTGGTTGAGTACTTTAAGAAATTTTGCTTTGGAAGAAGCTCAGTGAAATATTTCTTTAATTTAAAGGTCTAATGCTTTTCAGCTGAAATGAATAGCTATCTTTTGAAAGTATCTTTGAAGTAAATTTTACTTATGAGAAAAAAACAAGAGCCACCTTAATGACAAGTAAAGATTTCTAACATCAGCTCTTGAACATACAGTTAAAAAAAAGAAGGATATTTACTTTCTCATATAGTAGATAGATGAGATTGATTGATTAAAATGTTGGGTTTGGTCAGATTATTTAATGAGTACAATACATTTTGGTACAATGGGTGGTAGTGGTGTAGTTGCTAAGTCGTGTCTGACTCATGGACTGTAGCCTGCCAGGCTCCTCTGTCCATGGGGTTCTCCAGGCAAGAATACTGGAGTAGGTTGCCATTTTCTTCTCCAAGGGATCTTCCTGACCCAGAGATGGAACCCATGTCTCCTGTGGCTCCTGCATTGGCAGACGATTCTTTACCATTTGAGCTACCTGGGAAATCCTTGGTACAATGAGGACCTGTTTTTTTTTTTTTGTTTTGTTTTGTTTTTTATGTTTTTAAATTTTCCCTTGTTTTTTTTTTTTTTAATTTTATTTTATTTTTAAACTTTACATAACTGTATTAGTTTTGCCAAATATCAAAATGAATCCGCCACAGGTATACATGTGTTCCCCATCCTGAACCCTCCTCCCTCCTCCCTCCCCATTCCATCCCTCTGGGTCGTCCCAGTGCACCAGCCCCAAGCATCCAGTATCGTGCATCGAACCTGTTTTTAAACTGTAAATATACCAGAAGCATTATTCTATACTTATATACTGTGCTGATCCAAGGATGAAAGAGCAGATAAGACCAAGGAGAGTCTTGGAACGCAGGAACAGAAACCCAGACCCTTATCATCCTTCCCTCCCCCATGTTCTAACTATTAATGGAACAGTATAACCTGTCTCCCCTCCTACCCCGTAGGGAGAAGGTATTTGCCCTACTCTTCCCCCACCCAGTATACATGCCTCATCCAATCAGCAAATGACCCACAAGACCCCTATCCCATTCCTTGTACCCTGGGTATAAAAGTGGAATAAGGACCCCTGCTCAACGTTGGTTCTCCCTTGAGCTGGCTCGCTGTTCTAACAGCATCTCCCACTCTAATAAACTTTATTTCCCTCTCATTCTGCCTCATGTCTGGAAATTCTTTTCCAACCCACACATGGACCACGACATATACTGTAAGTATATAAGTTCTGAAGCACTCATTTACATTTAAATGATTAATAGGCTAGATACAAATCATTTCCATCTATTCACTTGAAGGCGACAACTTGTGATAAGGTAAATGAGCACTAAAAAGAAAGACCTGGATGCCTGACTTCAAATTTGGGTGCTAGGTTTTATGTGCAGTCATTTAATCCAAGGATACTATTTCTTTTGTTGTATGAGTGCTGGTCAACCCCTGAACTTTCCTGAGCTTCATATTTCTTCATCATGTTCTAGTCAAGTAAACTAACAGACTTGAACAGACGTATAAACCTAAACACTGAATGTAAGAGAGAAAGACATACTTAAGGGTGTGCATAGTCTTAGTGTAAATGAGAGTTTTGTCTAGATTTTTAAAAACATTAACTGGTAATAGTATCTCTTTTCCCCATTCTTACTCTATGGAAAAATCGCAAGGAAAGACCTTTTGAAAGGCCCACATTTCCCTCCTCTCTCTAGAGATACTTTTGCTTCAGAATCTTTGAGAAGGTCATGCATGTGGATGAGCCTTTGGGCAATGACTCAAGCACCAGTTCTTGACAGCAGCATGGAGGAAAAGAAACAACTACAACGCTGGGATCCGCATAGAGTAAGGACGTGTCCTTCCTGGTTTCCGGCGTAATGTAAGCCTGTGATCCTAATATCCAATGGAGAGGAAAATTACCCTGATAATGACTGAGGTTGGATTCCCTGCCAGCCAGGTGGATGGCAGCCTACAGCTGAATATGTCTCCAAGCCATATATTTAAGTGGCTTCTCGATGTCTTTAATAGGCTGCAAAATAGGCATTTCAAGCTAAACATATCCCAGACTGGGCTCTTGAATTTCCATTATAGTGATTTATTTTAAGAAATGTATATTTGGTCTTTGATCTTTGTCCCCATTTCTTTTCCAGAGCTCTTAAAACCCTTGCTGCTGCTACTGCTGCTAAGTTGCTTCAGTCGTGTCTGACTCTGTGCGACCCCATAGAGGGCAGCCTACCAGGCTCCCCCATCCCTGGGATTCTCCAGGCAAGAACACTGGAGTGGGTTGCCATTGCCTTCTCCAATGCATGAAAGTGAAAAGTGAAAGTGAAGTCATTCAGTCGTGTCCAACTCTTAGCGACCCCATGGACTGCAGCCTACCAGGCTCCTCCATCCATGGGATTTTTCCAGGCAAGAGTCCTGGAGTGGGGTGCCATTGCCTTCTCCCTTAAAACCCTTGCTGCTGCTGCTAAGTCTCTTCAGTCGTGTCCGACTCTGTGTGACTCCATAGACGGCAGCCTACCAGGCTCTGCCATCCCTGGGATTCTCCAGGCAAGAACACTGGAGTGGGTTGCCATTGCCTTCTCCATTGTGTGAAAGTGAAAAGTGAAAGTGAAGTCGCTCAGTCGCATCCGACTCGTAGCGACCCCATGGACTGCAGCCTACCAGGCTCCTCCATCCATGGGATTTTCTAGGCAAGAGTACTGGAGTGGTTTGCCATTGCCTTCTCCCTTAGGACTTCCTAAATGATGAGAGAGAAAGGCCTTTTGTTACGCGAATGAGGTGACTGGAATGCACCAAAGGGTAAGGGCTGGTTGCCAGAACCAACCTTGTGATTAGAAGTTGAAACTCTGTCTCACCCCTTACTTCCAGGGAGTGGATAAGGGCTAAATATTGAGTTCAGTTGCCAATGGCCAATGATTTAATCAATTAGACCTATGAAATGGAGCTTCCATTAAAGACCCAAAAGAAAGAGTTCAAAGAGATTCCAGCTTGGTGAACACGTGGTGATTTGGAAAGAGTGATGTGCCTAGAGATGGCATGGAAGTGCCTCACTCTTTCCCACCTTGCCCCATGTATCTCTTCCTTCTGGCCATTCCTGAATTATATCCTTGCATAATAGACTGGTGATCTATTGAGTAAAATCTTCCCTGAGTTTGGCGAGCCACTCTAGCAAATTAATCTAACCCAAAGAAGGATGGGGTCATGGAAATCTCTGATTTATGGCCAATTTGTTAGAAGCACAGATAACTACTTGGGCTTGTGACTGGCATCTGAAGTTGGGGTGGGGGATTCTTGAAGAATTGAGCCTGCCCTTAACCTGTGGAATCTAATGTTATCTTCAGGTATATAATATCAGAGTTGAGTTAAATTATAGGACACCAGCTGGTGTCCCCATAATTTGTTGGTGGTATGTAGGGAAGGAACATGCCCCATTCCACAAAGGCTGAAATTGGTGCCCAATACACTTTGACCTCACAGATCAGTTTTTCTTACAGTCTTTTCCATCTCAGTTATGACAATTCCATTTTCCCAGTTATTCAGCCCAAAACCTCAGAGTAATCCTTGATTCATCTCTCTCTCACACTCCAAATCTAGTTTTCCAGCAAATCCTTTTAACTCCTCTCTGTCAGAATTTGACCATTTTTAACCACCTCTACTGGCACCAGCCTGGCACAAGCCACCATCATTTCTGGATTATTGCATTAGCTCTCAGGCTGGTTCCCTAATTCTGAGCTTACCCTCCTTTAGTTTAGTTGAGGCCAGACTGACCCTGTTAAACATGGGTCAGATTATGTCATTCCATTGAAGTTCAGAATACTTGAGTGCCTTTGTATTTTACTCAGATTAAGTCATAATCATGACCTACACACTCCATGGCATCCACTCCTCATTTTACCTCTGATTTGATTACTGTCACTTCCATCTTTCTCTCTCAGCTCCCACCACTGACCTTCTTGCTTCTATCAGCAGTCCAGGATCTTTGAAATTTCTATCCCCTTTGTGTGTAATGCCCCTTTTCCAGATACTTACATGGCTAATTGATGTCACATATTTTCCATCTTCCCCAAAGGTCACCATTTCAGTGACTCCTTCCTTGACTACCCTGTCCAAAATATAACCTCCTCACACTCTCAAGAGTTCACATCCCCTTGTCTGCTTTATTTTTCCCTTTAGAACATAACACTACCTAATATATCTCTTATTTTTTTTATCATGTGCATTGTCTATGTTCCTCACCAGAATGTTAGCCCTCTATGGAGGCAAGGGTTACTATCTTTATATACCTAATCCAGTGCTTGGATAAATAAATAAATGCTTTCTGAATTTACAGATTTATAGAACTAAATCTTAGGGATGTGCACAACATTCATACTTATTGAAACAGTGTTTGGATTATAATGACTGTTCCTTAAATTTTTATTTACTTTTACCAGCAGACTGATAAAATAAATAAATAGAATTGCCTGCAATTTAAGTTTCCAAGGCATTTAAAATATGTAAAAATCAAGATCATTTGTCACTGATCCTGTCAGTTTGACCTACAGCACACAGCATTGTATTATGTTTATATAAATTCATCCCAGCTGATATGCAGTTAGGTGATGACCCCATTGATTACTCATTATCTGTTAGTTACTCTGTCGTCTATGCTAACATATTTAATTTCTACATATTCATTGAGTAAATGTGACCAGTTGTTGTGGGACTGGTATTGGATTGGTGTGGACCTCTCTAGGAATATTTATCCAGGATTATTGTTTATCCTCCTACTCAGGAATTTTTTTCTGTTGTGCAACTTATAGCCTTATTTCATTTCTGACACTTATATGAATACCTTTTAGGGAAACAAAATGTACACTGAGATACAGAAACACATAAGAACGTTTATTTCTGGTTTAACTTTGCTCAGTTTATTATTCAATCTGCATTCAATGAGGAAGGGGGAAGTTTGGAATTGCCATGGACTCCAACCTTTCCTGGAGGGGCATCTACAAAGAATGAAAAAGATCTCATAGACAGGGATAAGGGACTTCAGAAGATCTGCAGTAGGAAAGTCAAAAGCTTGGATGCTCAGGGAAAAGAATCTAATGGTTATGTCAGTATATGGAGGCAGGTAGAAGGTAACAAATGGATTTTAGTTTATTTCATTTAGGAACCCCTGGAGAAGGGAACAGCTACCCACTCCAGTATTCTGGCCTGGAGAATTCTATGAAATATGTAGTTCATGGGGTCGCAAAGAGTCAGACACGACTGAGCAACTTTCACTTCATTTCATTTAAGAACACATATCTGGGTGCATGTTTTCTTGGTGCTGACATTCATGTTGGAACCATTGATTAGTCAGTCGTAAAAACTGAAAGAAGTAAAAGCTAGCTCTGTAATGGAAATCTTAAACATGCAATTTCTGATATTTTTGGCTCTCTAAAAATAGAGTTAATAGTGATTGACTTCTCTTCAGAAACTATTGACGTTTTAAAAAAGTGGAGGCAAAGAAATCCTCTGCCTCCATTTTAAGATAGAAAAAGAAGCCTTATGGTAGGCAGAATAAGGGGCCCCCTTATATGTCCCCATACTAATCCCTAGAACCTTGTAACTATGTTACTTTATATGGGGAAGAGAATTTGCAGATGTGACGAAGTCAATGACTTTGAGACAAAGAGATTATCCCGGATTGTCTGGATGTGCACAATGTAATCACGAGGGTCCTTGTAAGCATGAGGCCAGCTGGTTGGAAGAGATGCAGAGGCTGGAGTGAGGTAGCCATGAGTCAAGCTGGGAAAAGCAAGGAAACAAAGTCTTCACTAGAACTTCAGTAGGCATGTAGTTCTATTGACCCTAGACTTCTGATTTCCATGGCAGTAAAATAATAATAATTTTGTATTGTTTCAAGACACTAATATTGTAGTAATTTGTAAGCCATAGGAAACTAATACAGGCCCAGGCAGCAGATCTTCAGAACTGTCAAGTGATTGAATCAAGACAATTTCCCCAATTTTATTTGTATTTTCCTATCATAAAGTTTGCATAGATTTAATAAAGTATATACTACAGCTCTTCTGATTAGTGATACTAAAAAACTGTGATACCAATAATTACCTGGATTTACTAGATACCTTTTACTCCTAAAAAAAAACTGGATATATTAGATATATGTTTTGAATGGCCATATATTCTGTGTTCAATGGGTAGCTACTTAACCTGTGTTTTAGGTGGCTAATAAATGAATAAATAGGCAGCATAGCCTACCAATTAAGTTTCCAAGGTATTTAAAATACATGAAGTAAAAAGAGTGACAGTAAGCTTTTTTCAAGTCTTGTCATTTTCAGAATGTTTAAAGCACCAATCTTTCAGGCATCGTTCTTGTGATGAATAGTGTAACAAAACCAAGATAAATGGAGCTGTTTTGAACCCATTTTGAGTCAGAGACTAGAATAAGAATGGACAAACAGTATGAAACCTTTGTACTGTTTTTACAAGTCATTCTCATTAAAGTCTGAAGACTGTAAAGCTATTGGGCTCCTTCTAGGATAATGTCCCCCCCTACTGTTATATTTCTTCCAATGAAACCCATCTGTGAGTTTTTGCAGGATGTTCATGACATGCATTTAAATTGCCTGTTGTGTTCCAGAAACCTCTTCTTCCTGCAAACAAGTGGTGACCTCTCTGCTCTATGTTCATTCAAGGGACAGCCACTGTACATCATCCCAGGCAGGCAGCCAAATGATGGCCACATCCTGTTCATTGCAAAAATACACATTTTCATTAAACCAAGATAATTAGAAAAAGTAGCATAGAGGAATATGAGTAATTCCATCAGTAATTACAGCAATTATACCCTAATTGCCATGCCACCTCCAGTGTCACATTATATGTAGGTACTGGCATTAGACAGAGAAAATACTCATATGTTTTATATTAAAGATACCTGGTTACATCAGGTACTTCTAGTGATTAAAAGATAATTGAGATGGTATTGTTTCGTCCTCATAATAATCAAATCGAAATGTACTATATTGTCCTCATTATTGTCATTATGGAGTGCTTTTTCAAGGCATGAATTTTTATATATTCTAGAAGCACAGAGAAATGAAAACTAGTGTGTTAGAAACCATTTTTTCTTTAGTTTCCTTCCCAAATTGGTTACATACAGTTTTTCAAATTTCCCAAAAAAGAGAAGAATACTTGCCATTAGATGTTTTTTCACTTTTTCCTAGACCATATGCTTACAGTTAACCTATTAAAATCTTAGCTATTTACCTCTAGATTTGACTTTGCCATCCTTCATTTCTCTACTAGTATATCAGAAACAAGTCCTTATGTTCACCCAGTGTTCTTGGAGTAGGAAAGTCAAGCAAGGCTGCATTATGTTCTCTGTCTACAGAGCTGATACCTTTTCCTCAACCTGCAGCCTAGAATAAGTGGTAAGGAAAAAATGTGAAGTTCATCTGCCTTCTTGCTCAGCTATTAGGAGTAACTTGGGCTTGGCTTCTTCTGCTGTTGTGCTTCCTGACACATGTCAAGGCAGGAGGCAGAGCTGAGCTGCATGGGGAAGCTGACTTGTTTTGCATTCCACTATCTTTTAACTCAAAATTTTGAAGTTGGGATGATTTTATAGTCTTACAATAAAAGATGTTCTTATCTTCATATTTGTTTCCCTGACTACCAGCCTCACTCTACTGAGTGGTTTCAAGTTGCCTTGGTGGCTGCAAGGCCAGGGAGAGAGTCCTGGCAGCCACAAACCCACACTGCCAGCCACCACATGGGGAGAACATGTTTTACTGTTCCCTTGACTGGGGTTTCATTTCATGTAGCAGTAGCTGCTGGTAGAACAAGTGAAGTATATTAATTCACAGACACCTAGCTGTTTTACATTAAAACCTAAGACCATGTCTGTTTGAGCTACAGTGGCTTGATGATACCTCAGAAATTCTTGCAAGCAGAGATAATTTAATCATAATGTGTAACTGAGCCCTGCCTCTTGTGGGAGCATCCTCTAGCTGATGCACAAATCCCTGTGTAAAGTCTTCCCTGAAGGCGAATATAGCTGGAACATGTATTGCTCCATCCCTGATTACTCTCTACTCACTCTGTCTGTAGATTTTCTCATTATGACATTCTTAACATGGCTAGTTTTCACCTGTGTTCTTGGGTGATAACATCTCACTTTTGAGTTTTCAGGAATGTAAACATCCTGCTGATTCCTTCGCTTTATTTTGCCTGTTCTTCCTCACTGTCTTGTGGATCTTTGCTACTTACTTGACTGAATGACTGAAAATCTCCCTTTTCAGTTTCCTCATCTGTAAAAGCAAGGATAATACTGCCTACTTCATAGAGTCATTTTGAGGATTCAGTGAGTTAAAATTTAAGTGCTTAGGTGATGTCTGACATATAGTTCAGTTCATTTCAGTTCAGTCGCTCAGTCGTGTCCAACTCTTTGCGACCCCATGAATCGCAGCATGCCAGGCCTCCCTGTCCATCACCAACTCCCGGAGTTCACCCAGACTCACGTCCATCGAGTCAGTAGTGCTCAACAAATCTCAGCAATCTTTATCATCATGATTAATGTTTTGCTGAATTCACTAAACGTATGCATTCTTTTTTTCTTAAAACTTTCACCTCTTGGATACAGTATATCTTTTTCTAATCAAGATTTCTCATTGATTGAAGTGTTGGTATTGAACCCATTCTAAAGCCCTAAAAGCGTACTTTTCAAATGATCTGCAGAGCTTTTATATTAGAGCTTAGTTTCTGTAGTTAGTGAGGTACAAATGTCTTTACCTGTTAGCTCTGTAATCCAGAATAAATTACTTAATCTCTGAGCCTCAATTTTCTCATCTGTAATGTGGAGGTAATGATAAAAAATATGCTTTCATATGGTTACCATGAAGATAAAATGAAAAAAAAAATTCATTAAATGTGCCCACCTGTGGATGAACCTAGAGCCTGTTATACAGAGTGAAGTAAGTCAGAAAGAGAAAAACAGATATCATATATTAACACATGTATATGGAATCTAGAAAAATGGTACTCTGCATGCTAAGTCACGTGCAACTCTTTGTGACCCTCAGACTGTAGCCCTCCACACTCCTCTGTCCATGGGATTCTCCAGGCAAGAATACTGGAGTGGGTTGCTATTTCCTCATCCAGGGTATCTTCCCAGGGATCGAATCCGTGTCTCTTATGTTTCCTGCATTGGTAGGTGGGTTCTTTACCACTAGCATCACCTGGAAAGCCCAGAAAGATGGTCCTGATGAACCTGTTTGTATGGCAGCAGTAGAGACACAGACATAAAGAACAGACTTGTGGACACAGCAAGGGAAGGATCGGGTGGAATGAATGGAGAGAGTAGCATTGAGACATATGTATTACTATATGCATTAATAAAATGGATAGCCAGTGGGAATTTGCTGTACGACTCAGGGAGCTCAACCTGGTGTTCTGTGAGAACATAGAGGGGTGGGATGGGGTGGGGGGTTCAAGAGGGAGGAGACATAAGTATACCTATGGCTGATTTAAGTTGATATAAGGCAGAAACTACCATTATGGCAGAAAGCAAAGAGGAACTAAAGAGCCTCTTGATGGAAGCGAAAGAGATGACTGAAAAAGCTGGCTTAAAACTCAACATTTGAAAAACCAAGATCATGGCATCTGGTCCCATGCACTTAATGGCAAATAGATGGGGAAACAGTGGAAACAGTGACAGACTTTATTTTGGGGGGCTCCAAGATCACTGCAGATGGTGACTGCAGCCATGAAATTAAAAGACGTTTGCTCCTTGAAAGGAAAGCTATGACCAACCTAGACAGCATATTAAAAAGCAGAAACATTACTTTGCCAACAAAGGTCTGTCTAATCAAAGCTATGGTTTATCCAGTAGTCATGTATGGATGTGAGAGTTGGACCATAAATAAGGCTGAGTGCTGAAGAATTGATGCTTTTGAAATGGGGTCTTGGAGAAGACTCTTGAGTGTCCCCTGGACTGCAAGACAATCAAATCAGTCAATACTAAAGGAAATCAGTCCTGAATATTCATTGGAAGGACTGATGCTGAAGCCGAAGCTCTAATACTTTGGCCACCTGATGCGAAGAGCTAACTCGTTGGAAAAGACCCTGATGCTGGGAAAGAGTGAAGGCAGGAGGAGAAGGGGATGACAGAAGATGAGATGGTTCGATAGCATCACTGACTCAATGGATATAAGATTGAGCAAGCCCTGGAAAATGGTGAAAGACAGGGAAGACTGGCATGCTGCAGTCCATGGGGTCACAAAGAGTTGGACACGACTGAGCTACTGAACAACAACAAAAACAAGGCAGAAACCAACACAACATTGTAAAGCAATTATCCTCCAATTAAAAATAACTAAAATTTAAGAAATGTGCCCATCCAGAAATGTTCCTAGTATATAGGAGGTATTCAATGAGTATTTTAGTATATTATTAGTTTGCAATTAGATTATAGATGACACATTATGTTTTGGGGCATGGGCAATATAAAACTGATCTTCTGTATTTTCCATCTGACTACTTTTCTTTCTTCCTTTTTATTGAGGTAAAATTTACACACAGCAAAATGCACAAATCTCATAAGGCAACGAGTTTAGACAGATGTGACCACGATTTGTCCATGTGACTAACAACCCAAACAAGATGTAGAACATTTCCACAGTTCCAGAAAGTTCTACTGAGCCTCCTCCCAGTTGGTCTCTACCCCCTGACAGGCAACCACTGCTCTGATTTCCAAGGTCATAGATCAGTTTTGTCTGTTTTTGAACTTCATTCATGTGATGGATTAATAGGGTCTTTTTTGACTAAGCATGATGTTTTTGTGGTTTCTTTATGTTGGAACAGGTATCATCGTGTGTGTGCTTGGTTGCTCAGTCATGTCTGACTGTTTGTGACCCCATGGACTGTAGCCCACCAGGCTCCTCTGCCCATGGGATTTCTCAGGCAAGAATACTGGAGTGGGTTGCCATTTCCTACTCCAGGGGATCTTTCCAACCCAGAGGCCTGCATTTCCTGCATCTCCTGCATTGGCAGGTATATTCTTTATCAGTAGTTCATTTAAAAAATATTGATTCGAATTCCATTTTTTATATATGTATATATAATCTTTTGTTTGTCTATTTTCCTGTTGATAGTATGTAGGTTGTTTTCACTTTTTGGTTGTTATTAATAAAGTTGTTAAGAACATTTCTCCACAAATCTTTGTTTTCATTTCTCTTTTGTAAATATCTAAGCATGGAATAGATCATAGGGTATGGTACATGTTTAACTTAAGACATTGGCATATAGTTTTCCAGTGTGATTGTACCATTTTACACTTCTGCTACCAATCTATGAGTCTTTTAATTTTAGCCGCTGTAGCGAGTATGAACCAGTGGTGAGGCTTACCTGGTTAAAGCGCCTGTCTAGTGGTGCCTAGGACAGTTGACTGTAGTATATTACTGCAAAAGGGACACGTTTCCAGACTTCCAAGAGAACTGTCTCTATTGCACTTTTCGAAAGATTATTTTTGAAACAAAAAAGTGGCTTATCATACACCATTTTCAATTGCTGGATAGACAGTGCAGGTGAGTGGGGAGAGGATCAGTAGAGCTCCTGGCTGCTCTCCATAGAGTATATGCTAAACCTTCTTAACTTTGCTCATAGTTCTACAAAATTTCTATAACTCCATACATCCTACCCTTCTGTATCATTGTCAGTAGGGAGGCAGTCTTTTTCTATCCCTCCCTCTGCTCTCCTTGGTTTTGGCTTTGTTGGAAGACTGATTTTTCTTGTGGTAACAGGAGTCCTGCCAGTAGCAACTGAGGCTAAATGTGTCCTTGTTCTCATCCAAGAGGAGAAAGAGAGTTGTTTCTTCCCCAAAGTCCCAACACTACCCTCTTAATGGTCTAAATTAGCCTGGGCCTATTCATTTCTGAGGGCTTCCCCAGTAGCTCACCAGTAAAGAATCTGCCTGCAATGCAGGAGCCACAGGAAACAGAAGTTTGATCCCTGGGTTGGGAAGCTCCCCTGGGGGAGGCATGGCAACCCACTTCATTATTCTTTCCTGGAGAATCCCATGGACAGAGGAGCCTGGTGGATTAGTCCAAGAGTCACAAAGAGTCAGACATGACTGAAGTAACTTAGCGCACATGCATGCACACCCACAGAGAGTATGAAGTGACACCTCACACTGGTTTTAATTTGAAGTCCCTGATGACTAGTAATGTTGGGCATTCTTTCATGTGCTTATTGGCCATTCTTTATATCTTCTTTGTGAAGTGTGAGTTCTAGATCTTTTTAAAGTTAAATTTTACAAATATTTTTGAGATATAAGTCCTTTGTGAGATAAGAGTATTGCGAATATTGTCTTGCAACCTGTAGCTTCCTTTTTCATTTTCTTAATGGAAAGAATGAAAAGTCTTTGGATAAGTTTTAAATTTTGATGAAGTTAGTATTTCACGGTTAGTTAGCACTTTTTGTGTTCCCTGAAAAAATTTTCTACACCAAATCATATAAATGTTCTTTTAGTCGTTCTTCTAAAGTCTTTAGAATTTTAGCTTTAAGTTCAGGCCCATATCCATCTCTTTGTGCACAGTATGAGGAAGAAGTCAATTTTTTTTTCATATATTTATAGTTATTCTGGTACTATGTGTTTAAAAGACTTTTTCTTTCTCCATTGACTTGCTTTGCATTTTCACCTAAAACATGTTCACCGTGTGTGACTCTATTTTTCAAAACTTCATTCTGTACCATTTATCTGTTTGTCCATTGTTACTTCAATACTACACAGTCTAGATTTTTTAAACTAGTGTAAATGGTATTGATTTTTGAACTACTTTTTCCAATTGTTACTAGTATATAGAAATATACTTTTAATATCTTGATCTCATATTCTTACTTTGCCAAGCTTACTTACTAGTTCTAGAAGTAGTTCTGTAGATTCCTTATGATTTTCTGCATTCACTACCATTTAGTGTGCAAATAGAAGACATTTTTATGTCTTCCTCTTTAACCTTGACACCTTTCTTCATGCAACTCAATTGATGATTTTATGATAAATTGAATTCAGTTTACCTGAGAAAAAGAAATGTTGAACAAATGATTGCTTCTATTGCTTAATAAGCTAAAAAAGGGTTTTTAGAGGCATAGCTGATTAGGATATACTCCAGAAATCATCTTCAGGAATTTTTTAAAGAAAGAAAATTCCTTGTGAAAGTCTAGAAAGATTCATTCTGTTGACTTTGTTCTTTAACTATTGAGTGGGCCAAGAAATTCATTCATATTTTTCCATAACATCATGTGGAAAAACCTGAATGAACTTTCTGGGCCAACCCAATAGATACCTAGGGAGCTTGCGAGTAACCATTTATTCCATGGACAGCTGTGACTGAAGATATTTTATGATTCTGATTTCCAGTGTTAGGATTTCATGTTACTACAAAATTTCGTTGAACGTCACAGTTTTTCCTATCATCAGGCCTCCCTGTCTTTCTACATTACCTCATTTCAGACTGAAGTAAACTTGGCAGAACATCCTGAAATAAATCAGCAGCACTGCAAAGAAAAAGATTGATAAGAATTTCTCTCCTAGGCTAGTTCCTCTTTTACCAGATAGTATGGGTTATCTAAATTAATCCAAATGATGACTCTCCCCCACAGAAGAAAGAAATTAAAACTTTAAATCAACCCATCATGTTTTCTGCATGTGTGCTTAGGCACCAATGGATAAAGTCCCTTGGATGCTCTTTCATTATCTTAGGCAAATAAGCAGCAGGGGCTTCTGTGTAAATATGCAAATGCACACGCTGAATTAAGGCGTATTGTTTGCTCAGTTAATATGTGCTTTGGAGGAGGCATTATTTGCTTATAAAGCTCTGAAATCCCTTTGTAGATACATCATCTTGGGCTGACAGCTTGGAGAGGTGGAAGTTGATGGAGTACTTACTCTAGCAGCCCTGCTTGAAGTGCCATTGGCACGGCTGGCGGGGAGGGGGTTGCTGAAGGGTGATGCTTCTTTCTGTCACCCCAGCAATGGCACGACCAGAAATAGCAGACAGCATATGAAGAGACGATGATAGAGCATGAGGGATACACAGAATGAAAATTACTCAGAATATGGCAGCCTTCTCCCTGAATAAGTGAGAACTGACTGAACGGTTGCTCACAGACAGGCACAAAGTGGAGATCATTCTATGGGTGTATGTGCAGAAAGGACTCCCCGTATTCAGCAGAGAGTGTGTACTTGAAGGGAAGAACTAGTGCTTACCTTATGTCTCTATCTAGCTCACAGTTTCTCAAAGAATGACGGAAAAGAGAGAGAGCTGTTGTTTTTTTGCTGAATTATGGCCATCTGGCTATTATAAGTACAGATGATTAGAGATAATCACAACTTCCTTTCTCCTTTCTTGCAGAAGTTGGCAGGCTGAAATTTGGGCTTGTGGTCTTGTATCTGGAAGCCCAGCAGATGCATTATGAGTCCTTCTGTGTAAAGAAATATCATCTCAGAATAGCACTGCATATATTCAACCCAGATTAATGACCTGTAGGTAATCAAAAACTTGGCCCCACATAGTTAAATGTCACCTTGACCTAAGTTAGGAGCACTAGATTTTTCTTTTAATGACAGGAGACACTTGAAATCAAGAAGTGCTTGGACAAAAGCCCTCTTGCCGGTTGTCTCCAGTGGATATGTGTCTTATGGCTGATAGTACCATTAAATGAGTGGTGCAAACATCTTTAGTCTCAAGCTTCCTTTTTAGTTCTACCTCTGGTAAGTGCTCAAGAATACAGAAGTTATCATAACAAGACAGAAACAATGTGAATAAAATGTTAAAGGTAAAACGAGTGAGCTTACTCACTTTGATGAATTTGCTAAGGAAGGTATATCTGACTTTGACACATTTTCTTTTCCCTGGCCGATTTGTTTGAGAGGAAGTAATAGAATCAAAAGTTTTGAAAAGTGTGACACACCAAGTGAATTCATCAGCTAACTTTCTCTGTGAAACAAAGCTCAAAGGCACAAAAGCACAAAGCAAGGTTTCTATGCCTGCCACAAACTCACTCCCTTGAAGTTGCCCTATTGCTTTTATAAGCTAAATTGCAGCACAGCCAATGGGCAGATAGAAGCAGGTGGGGTCCCACTGTGGACATATTCCATCTGTAGACCATTAGGAGTCTGCTCTGGCAGCCCTGTGTCCTTCTCATTAAGCACTAATCAAAAGGCTAGGGCTCATCTTTTTTGCAGTGCTCCCTATTTCTTTTAATGCACCTGCAAATAAAACGAAATGGGCTTAATGGACTGAGGCTTTGACTGATTCTAGCTCTGCTGTATGGTCACTAGTTGCTTCTCTTGGTAATTTACAAGGTTTCCTGCTGTATGATAAAACACAGGTGCTCAGGCTGTCATCCAGACCGATGATTTATTAGCTTTAGTGGTACCACAGACCTCAGGCAGCAGGCACTAAATCAAGAGAATATATACTGAAATAATATGTTTTCCAATGATGACCCATGGAGACTCTTTAGTTGTTCATGCCCTTTACCCACTGCTGTTGGTTTTGCCATTTCTCCTCATTATTTTAAAACCCGCAGGATTCACTTCCTGTCTTAATTTCTCACCTGCCAGGATGGCCTCACCACCAGCTTTATTGCCATAGATTTCTAGTTGATCCTTCACACCATCAAAGAGTTCCAGCTAATGAGGAGGAGAAAGGGAACCTCAGGGGCTTTTTCAGGCCTCAGGGACTCTCAGATTTCTTATTCCTGGCTTCACTTTCATTTGGTTGCCAGACAATAAAAGCTCATGTTGTCCTTTAAAGAAAACGCTGCTTTGAGGTTAAATATGTCTGGACATTCACTTGGAACATTTCATCTACTGAATATTTCTTCATGGAAATTTGTTCAGAGGTCCTGCCTTCCTATTTTTGTGACAGTGACTATCAATCAAAGTGACTTCTTGTTGATTATCCAAGAGCCCTATGAGCAGATCAGAGAAATCTTTAATTACTATTAAATGCCTGCCAAACATGCGCACAGAGAAGAATCACTCAGTCAATCAAAGCAGAAGCCTGGTGTGAATTCTGAATTTTAATGAGAGGACAGATCAGAGATGTAAAGGGAGTCCTAATAGGTAAGAAAGTGAATATGGTGAGCAAAATGTCTGAAATTACACTGAAAACTGACAAGGCTAGGACTAGAACAGAAAGGTTGATGATGTAAAGTATTAAGTAAGATAACAAAAATGAACATTACTTTTACACGACAGATAATGAAATCCAGAACTTTGCCCTAAGTAGCATAAAATAGGGGGGATCCAAAGCGTCATCCAAACCTGTGGGGAGTTAGTGATCGTTGCATTGCATGTGTAGCTGTGGATGACAGGTGTGGAGCGGGCCTGACTGAGTAATGGAAATAGGGACGTGTGAGAATGTTCATGATGGAGGTACTAGGGATTTGCAGACACCAAGTGAGGCAGCTGAGTGGTGAAGATGGTGAGGATGGTGACGACTCAGGAGATTTCTGAGTACCCTCAAAGGAAGAGCTACCAACTTTTTTTTAAACTTTTTATTTTATACTGAAGTATAGCCGATATGCAATGTTCCAATAGTTTCGGGTGGAGAGCAAAAGGACTCAGCCATTCTTATTCATGTATCCATTCTCCCCCAAACTCCCCTCCCATCCAGGCTGCCATATAACATTGAGCAGAGTTCCATATGCTGTACAGTAGGTCCTGTTTGGTTATCCATTGTAAATATAACAGTATGTTTGTGACCACACCAACTCCCTAACTATACCCTTAAAGGCAAGAGGTACCCAATTTGTTGAAAGGAAAAAGTGGAAATGTATATGATTCCTCCAAGGTGCCATTCAAAATGTTCAACAATTGGTAGGTAAGGCACGACCCTGATCCTTCAGACTGGACACTAGCCATGCCCTGGAGCAGGATCCTGGATATTTCTGTTAGGACAGGAGTTCGTCAAGGCTGTATATTTTCACCCTGCTTATTTAACTTATATGCAGAGTACATCATGAGAAATGCTGGACTGGAAGAAACACAAGCTGGAATCAAGATTGCCGGGAGAAATATCAATAACCTCAGATATGCAGATGACACCACCCTTATGGCAGAAAGTGAAGAGGAACTCAAAAGCCTCTTGATGAAAGTGAAAGTGGAGAGTGAAAAAGTTGGCTTAAAGCTCAACATTCAGAAAACGAAGATCATGGCATCCGGTCCCACCACTTCATGGGAAATAGATGGGGAAACAGTGGAAACAGTGTCAGACTTTATTTTTCTGGGCTCCAAAATCATTACAGATGGTGACTGGAGCCATGAAATTAAAAGACTCTTACTTCTTTGGAAGGAAAGTTATGACCAACCTAGATAGCATATTCAAAAGCAGAGACATTACTTTGCCAACAAAGGTCCGTCTAGTCCAGGCTATGGTTTTTCCTGTGGTCATGTATGGATGTGAGAGTTGGACTGTGAAGAAGGCTGAGCGCCAAAGAATTGATGCTTTTGAACTGTGGTGTTGGAGAAGACTCCTGAGAGTCCCTTGGACTGCAAGGAGATCCAATCAGTCCATTCTGAAGGAGATCAGCCCTGGGATTTCTTTGGAAGGAATGATGCTAAAGTTGAAACTCCAGTATTTTGGCCACCTCATGCGAAGAATTGATTCATTGGAAAAGACCCTGATGCTGGGAGGGATTGGGGGCAGGAGGAGAAGGGGACGACAGTGGATGAGATTGCTGGATGGCATCACTGACTCGACGGACATGAGTCTGAGTGAACTCCGGGAGTTGGTGATGGACAGGGAGGCCTGGCGTGCTGCGATTCATGGGGTCACAAAGAGTCGGACACAACTGAGCGACTGATCTGATATGATCTGATCTAGGCCCTTATCAAGAGGACTTCCCTGGTGGCTCAGACGGTAAAGTATCTGTCTACAATGTGGGAGACCTGGGTTCAATCCCTGGTTTGGAAAGATCCTCTGGAGAAGGAAATAGTAATCCACTCCAGTACTATTGCCTGGAAAATCCCATGGACATAGGAGCCTGGTAGGCTACAGTCCATGGGGTCGCAAAGAGTCGGACATGACTGAGCGACTTCACTTTCACTTTCAGATGTATCAAGAGGAGGCCTGGGAATCCTGGGACAGGGCTGGGCAGCCAGGAATGTGATCAGCTCTTGTAGGTATCAGAGCAGAGGCTTCCTTCCAACCATTAAGAAAAGATTTCAATGTGTTGACAACATTCTGAACAGAGCCAGCGCATCTGGTTGATTTTCAGCCCTGTCAAGTTTCTCTGTTATGAATGTTAATTCATGATGTTGCAGAAAATCTCCCTCTTATCTTTTCCTCTTAAGTTATATCATGAGAGAAAGAACTGAGATTTTAAAGAGCAAATAAACATGATGAGGCAGTGACTTCCCTCTTTTAAGTCCGTTCATGCCAGCAAAAAAAAAAAAAAAAAAAAGGAACAGGAGTACTGTAAGAAACGTGGCAACAGTAAGAAACAATTCTCTGGCATTCCCAACCAACTCTGTAACCAACCTGTCACAACCACCCTTTAACTGTTCTACCTTTTTTGCTTCTGTCTGTTGGTTTTAGAATGAAAATTATTTCTGCTGTTGTATCAGATATATCAACTTCTCAGGTTGTCGTAAATACTAACAAACAGAGTCTTCGCTGTATTTAAGAAGGGAAACTGACTAAAAGACCTAGAATAGAACTTGATACCCCATTTACACAATTTTCTAATGGGGCATTGCAACAGTGCCATGGGCACACAAAAATATTTGTTGAATAAATAAATGGATAAGGAGAATTCCCAGGTGGTTCAATGGTTAGGACTTGGTGCTTTCACTATGGTGGCCTGGGTTCAATCCGTGGCTGGGGAACTGAGATCCTACAAACTGCAAGGCAGGGCCAAACAAAAAGAGGGGGTAAATCAATCAGTGGAATTATTTTTATTTCTACAGTCAAAGAGAATGAGAGAATATAATCATCGATATTGTTGTCCTTAGTATTGTGAAATCAATATGAACAAGTTAAAAAGCTATGAGCAATACAGAAACGTCCTTTTTTGCCCCCATGCATGGTTTTCCATTGAATGAAAGAAATGTGATTTATGTAACCTGCTTCTTACTGGTAGACGTTTGAATGTTTTCTTTTTCATCCTTCTCAAAAATGCTATAATGTTCATTTTTAAAAACTCATTCAAGTATTTCTGTAAGATAAATTCTGCTAAGGAAACTGAGGTGAGAAAGGTGTACACATTTAAAATTATAATACCTACTGCCAGATCACTCTTGAAAAAGTTACACTGGTTTATACTATAACCAGAAGTGTATGAGAGTACTTGTTTCTTCATGTTCTCAACAAATACTGGTGATGCTATTTTTAAAAATTGCCAATCTGAGAGGTGAATAATTGTACCTCTATTTTTTAACTTAAATGTTTCTAACTATTAGTGAAGCTGAACATATATTTTCATATATTTAGTGATATAAGGATCTCTTGCTTTTTTTTTTTTTTTGCCATTTTTCAGTTGTGGTGTTTACATCATTTTTATTATTGATTTGGAAAATGATTATATAACAGGGAAATCAACCTTTCACTTTTGATCTATGTTGCATTTTTATTAGTTTATTTTTAACTTTATGTCATATTGTGTCTTACTTTGTTGTATCAAAGTTTATAATTTTCATATAAAATGTATTATTTTTTTCTTTAGGGTTTTGTGTCATGTTTAGAAAATATTTTCTCACTATAAAATTAGTGTAAAATATGACTATGAATTTCTTCTAAACCTTCCATATTTTTATGATTTAACGTTTAAGTCTTTATTCCATCTAAAATTTTCTGATTTATATATATTTTCAGATAAAGATATCCTATAGCCTTTCTGGTTAACACATTCTAATTATTAGCCTCTATAATGCTTAGAAGACTCTTAGAAGGAATATTCTTTTATTTTAAAAGAAAGAAACTGTGATCAAGAGATTAGTAAACAGTAACTTAGGGGCACAGCAAAGAGTAGACCCCACATCTTTGATTTCTAGTTTAAGAATATTTCTGGTTTAATAACCTTTACCCTGTGTTTTGCAGACATTTAAAACATTTAAATAAATCCAAAGCTCAGACATCTCCTTTTTGTTTTGTGTCTTCAGCAGGAACATATTTTATTCTAACTTGTCCATGAAAACCATGATTATATTAATTTCTATTCAGCCATTTTCTTCTCCACATTAAGTGAGTGGGTATAGATACTATTCATCTGAGAATTATGTTTAAATGTGATGAAAGACAGTACTATGGAAAAAATTTAGAATCTCAGGAGTGTTTGATCATGACCACTATTATTGACATCTGACTGTGAAAATTTAGTTTTGAGAAATAACAGTGATCCCTTAGGAAACAGAAAACTTTCTCAAACTAAACATTTTGTATCATTGGTCATTTAAGAAAATGGATAGTCAAGTATAATGTATGTATTTAGTAGATAGTATATTCATTTGTGCAAAAAGAGAAAACTTCAGAATTCAGCATTAGATGGGTTATATTGTTAGAATCAGTATTCAGTTTCTGCTACTTCTGTGCAGAAACAGGCACACATATGTCATACATTTCAGCATGCTTAGAAATCTGTTTTCTCACCTGCTTTGTCCTGTCCCTTCAATCTCTGTGGAACTCCTGGTTCTAGCCTGTCTGTTGAGGGCTCTCGCCACCTGTTTTCCTTCG
Source organism: Bubalus kerabau (assembly GCF_029407905.1). Taxonomy (NCBI): domain Eukaryota; kingdom Metazoa; phylum Chordata; class Mammalia; order Artiodactyla; family Bovidae; genus Bubalus; species Bubalus kerabau. The sequence continues at coordinate 32,616,975 of NC_073639.1, read as the reverse complement.
CTCTGTGGTGGTTATACCTTCTGCTTCTGGTCTGCCTACTTGATTTCTGACAGTGTTTGCCTCATCTGTGGAGGCGTGAGAGTCTGCCTTCCCCAGGCTTGCCTGCTTCCTAACTCACTCCTCTTGCTGGCCCTTTGATGCTAGTCCTTCTGGACTCCTGCCTACCTGCCTCTAACTCAATGGTTAGCTCACGACTTCTCAGCTGGGCTGAATAACTGGCTCTCCCACATTCAGCTTCTCCACACTAACTCTGCACTTCTGTAATAGTCACCATTCCAGCGTTTTCAGGGCTTCCCAGGTGGCGCTAGTGGTAAAGACCTTGACTGCCAGTGCAGGACGCATAAGAGACGTGTGTTTGATCCCTGGGTGGGAAGATTCTCTGGAAGAGCGCATGGCAACACACTCCAGTATTCTTACCTGGTCAGAGGAGCCTGGTGGGTTACAGTCCATAGTGTTACAAAGAGTTGGACTGACACTAGCATTTATGCCAAGGATTCAAGATTTCTTTTTTTTTGCTTTTACCTACCATGAAAGAGAATATATACAACATAAGTACAACCTCCCCAACCTCAAAAAGCCACTAGGACATTTTGGGATGGGGTCAAGTCACACCAGAATAGGAAAATTTAATTTAATTTAGATGACCATTATATCTACTACTGTGAGCAAGAATCCCTAAGAAGTAATGGAGTAGCCCTCATAGTCAACAAAAGAGTCTGAAATGCAGTGCTTGGGTGCAATCTCAAAAATGACAGAATGATCTCAGTTCGTTTCCAAGGCAAACCATTCAACATCACAGTAACCCAAGTCTGGGACCTCCCAGGGGGCTCAGTGGTAAATAGTCCACCTGCCAAGCAGATATGGGTTCAGTCCCTGGGCTGGGAAGGTCCCTGGAAAAGGAAATTACAACCCACTCCACTATTCTTGCCTGAGAAATCCCATGGATAGAGGAGCCTGGCGGGCTACAGTTCATGGGGTTGCAAAAGAGTCAGACACACCTTAGAAACTAAACAACAATAACACAAGTTTATGCCCCAACCACTGATGTTGAAGAAGTTGAAGTTGACTGGTTCTATGAAGACCTACAACACCTTCTAGAACAAACACCAAAAAAAAAAAAAAAAAAAAAATCCTTTCGTCATAGGGGATTGAAATGCAAAAGTAAGAGGTCAAGAGACATCCGGAATAACAGACAAGTTTAGGCTTTGAGTACAAAATGAAGCAGGGCAAAGCAAACATGCTGGTCCTAGCAAACACTTTTTGCAAACACGAAAGACAACTCTATACACGGACATATCACCAGGTGGTCAATACTGAAATCATATTGATTATGTTCCTTGCAGCCTAAGATGGAGAAGCTCTATGCAGTCAGCAAAAACAAGACCTGGAGCTGACTGCACCTCAGATCATAAGCTGCTTATTGCAAAATTCAGGCTTAAATTGAAGAAAGTAGGGAAAACCACTAGACTATTCAAGTATGACCTAAATCAAATCCCTTATGATTATATAGTGGAGGTGACAAATAAATTCAAGGAATTAGATCTGGTAGACAGAGTGCCTAAAAACTCTGGATGGAGGTTCGTAACATTGTATCAGATGCAGTGACCAAAACCATCCCAAAGAGAAAGAAATCCAAGAAAGCAAAGTGGTTGTCTGAAGAGGCTTTACCAATAGCTGAGGAAAGAAGAAAAATGTAAAGTGAGGGAGAAAGGGAAAGATATACCCAGTTGAATGCAGGGTTCCATAGAATAGCAAGGAGAGATAAAAAGGCCTTCTTAAATGAACAATGCAAATAGAGGAAAACAGAAGAATGGGTAGACTAGACATCTCTTTTCAAGAAAATCAGATATTTTAAGGGAACATTTCATAGAAATATGGACATGATAAAGGACAGAAACAGTAAGGACCTAATGGAAGCATAAGAAGAGGTGGCAAGAATACACAGAAGAATTATACAGAAAAGGTCTTAACGACCCAGATAACCATGATGGTGTGGTCATTCATTTAGAGGCAGACATCCTGGAAGGTGAATTCAGGTGGTCCTTAGGTCGTATTACACAAACAAAGCTAGTGGAGGTGATGAAATTGCAGCTGAGTGATTTCAAATCCTAAAAGATGATGCTGTTAAAGTGCTGCCCTCAATAAGTCAGCAAAATTGGAAAATTCAGCAGTGGCCACAGGACTGGAAAAGGCCAGTTTTCATCCCAATGCCAAAAAAGGGAAATTTTAAAGAATGCTCAAACTACTGTACTGTTGCCCTCATTTCACATGCTAGTAAGATTATGCTCAAAATCCTTCAAACTAGGTATTAGCAGTATGTGAACCAAGAACTCCCAGATGTAGAAGCTGGATTTAGAAAAGGCAGAGGAACCAGACTGCAGGAAGGCATGGCAATCCACTCCAGTATTCTTGCCTGGAGAATCTCATGAACAGAGGAGCCTGGAGGGCTACAGTCCATGGGGTTGCAAAGAGTTGGACATGACTGAGCGACTTAGCACAAGGAACCAGAGATCAAATTGCTAACATTCATTGGATCATGGAGAAAGCAAAGGAGTTCCCAAAAAACATCTACTTATGCTACGTTGACTATGCTAAAGCCTTTGATTGTGTGGATCACAGCAAACTGTGGAAAATTCCTAAAGAGATGGGAATATCTAACCACCTTACCTGTCTCCTGAGAAACTTGTATGCGAATCAAGAATTAGAACTGGACATGAAATGACTTACTGGTTCACAAGTAGGAAAAGAGTACATCAAGGTTGTTTATTGTCACTCTGCTTATTTAACTTATATGCAGAGTACATCATGCAAAATGCCAGAGTGGATGAATCACAGGCTGGAATCAAGATTGCACAGAGAAATATCTATAACCTCAGATATGCAGATGACACCACCCTTATGGCAGAAAGTGAAGAGGAACTAAAGAGCCTCTCCATGAGGGTGAAAGAGGAGAGTGAAAAAGCTGACTTAAAATTCAACATTAAGAAAACTAGGATCATGGCATTTGGTTCCATCACTTCATGGCAAACAGAAGGTAAAAAAGTGGAAGCAGTGACAGATTTTATTTTCTTTGACTTGAAAATCATTATGGGCAGTGACTGCAGCCATGAAATTAAAAGACTTTTGCTCCTTGGAAGAAAAGCTATGCCCAATCTAAATAGCATATTAAAAAAAATACAGAGACATCACTTTGCTGACAGAGGTCTGTATAGTCAAAGGTGTGGTTTTTCCCGTAGTCGTGTATGGATTTGAGAGTTGGACCATAAAGAAGGCTGAGCACTGAAGAATTGATGCCTTCCCCTTGGACTGCAAAAAGATCAAATCAGTCAGTCCTAAAGGAAATCAGCCCTGAATATTCATTGTAAGGACTTATGCTGAAGCTCCAATACTTTGGCCAACTGATGAGAAGAGCCGACTCATTGGAAGAGCCCCTGTCCTGTGAAAGATTGAAGGAAAAAGAAGAGGGTGGCAGAGGATGAGATGGTTAAATAGCATCACTGATTCAATGGATATGAATTTGAGCAACTCCAGGGGATAGTGAAGGACAGGGAAGCCTGGTATGCTGCAGTCCTTGAGGTTGCAGTCGGGCACAACTTAGCGACCGAACAGCAACAACAGCAGCAAGTCAGGTACAAGTTTGACAACTCACTGGTACGATTTCACGTAGTTTATTTAGCTAGATGTAGACTTGACAAACATCAGTATGATTTTTGTAGTTTCCTTTGTTTATATCCACTAAGTCCTGGGAGTATTGTCTTTTTAAAATAAATTTCATCCTAATTTCTCCTGAAACTCAGGATGTGTGATTTCTTTGGACAGTATTCCAAGTTCCTGGACAAGTCATCTTGGTACCAAACTGAAACAGTTCTTTTTGAATCTATCTGACTCATGCCTCAGTCAGTGCTATGTGTGTTCTGCCCAGAAAAGAAAAGTCAGTGTCCCCTCTGCATTTTTCAGAAACCTGAGATGCAACTTCAAATTCTACTTATACAACCTGTCTCCTTTCAGTTCTTCTTTCATACCTTTTTGAACTCACAAATCCTTAAAGGTTCTAGGGTTTTTATAATGTGACTTTGGTTACATTATAAAATCCCTAGACAAGATGGAATTTCAAGATCTCCAGGCACTCTAGCTAATTAAAAGCTGTCTCTTGCTTTCCACATGCTACATACTCTTTGTTAGGATATTACTGATCTTAATTTCTTCATCTCCAATTTGACAACAGCAACAATAAGAGTGCCCTACATGTACTGAGCAGTCAGTAAATGCTAACTTTTATTATTACATTTGCTGTCTCCATTGTGGTTTATTTTTTAAGGAAATGAGCTAAATCTAAAAATAGAGTTTTTGTTTTTGTGTAACATATGTCTTTTCCTCTTGTTAAGTGGCTTATTCAAAATGTACTACATAATAACATAAAAAGCTACAGAGGAGGGAAAAGTTAAAAATCAAAACATATTACTATGAATAAGATATTATAAATGAATAGTGATTGTTTTATACCCATTATTTCTAATTTTAGATGTGTAGAATACCAGTGGTATTGTATTTGTTTGCATGTTGGGTTTTTTTGTTGTTATGAGTATAAGGGTTTTTATGGGTTTCCTCATAACTGCAGTTCCCTCACTCTAATTTCTTTTAAGGCTTATGTTTTTCAAGCCATTAAAAGGTAGAATATCTCTGACAGCTCCAGGAGTCCTACGCCCTCTGTCCCTTAGGCTTGTTTTAGGATATTAGCACACTCCAGAAGTGAGTTTTCCGGCCCCTGAGATCTTCAGGGTCATTCAGTGTAAGTCAGAGACAAGTCTGTGACTGAGGTGATATGGAAAGCAGTCTAGTCTGGGGGGCTGGAGGAGTGGGGTCTGCTAAGGGGATCAAGTACTGAGTCAATGCATTCTGTTATTGATCCTAGAGGAAAACTAGATAAAACCAGGGCAGAAGTCAAGTCAGGTAGGTCTACTTAAACACCACACATAATGAGACTGAAATAGAGTGAGTGCATCCCAGGGGGCAAGCTTTGTTCCAAGCTGACTTCTCACCAGGAAGGAGACAGCAACCTGTGTTCAGACACTCAGACTGGAGCCCACTGGTTACACTTCTCTGCAGAATGGAGCAAAGAAAGTTATTCAGAGCCAGATTTCAGTCTTGTTTTGTTTACTGTCTTGGACAAGTATTTTCTCTGTGCTTCAATTTCCTAACATATATGAGATTAGCCGTACCCTATCTCATATGAACTTAAGTTTGGTAGCATTGCAATTACATTCAGTAAAGTAAAAAAAACACTTAGAACAGTGACTGGCACATAGTAAATACTCAATAAGTGGTAAGATACTCTTATTGTTGTTGTTATCATTACTGTTGTTATTTTTATTGTTATTTAAGGCCTAGGATAAGGACCAGACAGAGGCAAGCAAGGAGCCTTACAGTGACTTTTAGCTGTGAGATTTTGCCACTTGTGCTCTATAGAACAACTCATTCTCGTGGTATTTTAGGCTTTAAAATTATAAAACTTTCCTATAATGGAGTAAGCAGTGACCTTATCAATACCTTCACAGATAACCTAAGTTTTTATATTAGATCTCCTTCCAAAAAGATCAATGATGTTGGGAAAGGATATATAAAGTAGAGGAGTTACCTAAGAGCTTCTGATCTTTTAAATCAATAAAAACCAGTTACATTCCAGCTCGTCTGATCCTGGACCCAGATTGGAGGAGTTCTGTCTGGCAGCCATAAGGGCTCAGTACTCTAGAGAAAGTAGTGAGAAGTACATTAAAACTTAAGATTCTTTTAGTAACTTTTGTACATACATAATTTCCTTCTCTATCTAACAATTGAGAGAGTGGGATGCGGTGTACAAGATCTGTTAGAGGTTCAAAAGGGAGCGGATATATGTATACCTATGGCTGATTCATGTTGAGGTTTGACAGAAAACAACGAAGTTCTATAAAGGAATTATCCTTCAATAAAAATAAATTTTAAAAAATTGAGTCTGCCCTTAAAGATCATATACTCTTTTTTTTTGATAAGTGTTTACTGTTTTATTTTTTATTATTATTTTTTTTTTACTTTACAAGATCATATACTCTTATAGAAAGAGAAAGAATATACAAATTCACCAGAAAAAAATCATTACCTCGGCTCTCCACCCACCACTATGGCTGGAGATAAAGTGGTGTGCATAACTAGAAGACTTTTACAAGAAACAGAGAAGTCTAATGGAATATTTTGTTAGGTTATCATCAAAGAACATCAGGATAAGCATTATATTTACTCTTATTGTTATATTTATTGTTATTTAGGACTGAAGCAGGGGAGCCAGGCAGAGATAAGCAAGAAACTAATCCACTATGACTTACAAAGTGAGGAAACAGTCCATTCTATTTCCCCCATGGAAAACACCTGGGGGAAGAAAGCAACAAAGAGTGACTATGAGGACCATCATGTCCAGGCAGATTCCTTGTTGAATCTGTCTCCTGCTTTAAAAGGCTGGACAGGAATTAGTCACATAGAATCAGGAGCATAAGGATTTTGGAGACAGTGCTAAGCAGCTATCTTACAGAGTTCATGGATGCCATATTTAGCAGGCATTAGGCCAGATCTGGAAAGGCCTGCTGTGTGGCCTGAAACATATGAAGTGAACCGTGTTCCTTTTCTTTTTGTGAATCCATAAATAAATTATATGGATTACTCACTGCCAGTGCTTTTGGAGTTGGATATTTTGGGGGAATTGTGTAGGTAGGTGAAGAGTAATGAATCTGGTCTCAAGTCAACATGGAGTATAAATAGAGGCTGCCCTGAGGATCCCAGGACACATTTGGATTACCACTCAATAACCATAATAAAGCAAAAGACTGAGACGCACCTTCGAATAGTACAAAAGACACATAATCAGAGATGTGGGTAATGAAAAGTTACTTCTAGCCTAAGAGAAGAAAGAGGAGAGAAAGAGGATGAGGGAAGCTTTGCAAAAGAGTTCATTGGCTTGGGCTTTGGGAGTTGCTCTAGTGGACACTGTAGCTAGTTCTCTAGTATCCGCTGCACTTCAGATGATTTGTGTAAACTGACTATGGTGACCACATGCTTGTTGTCAGGGATTCACTCAGAAATGAATGCTGCTGCTGCTGCTGCTAAGGCGCTTCAGTCGTGTCCGACTCTGTGCGACCCCATAGACGGCAGCCCACCAGGCTCCCCCGTCCCTGGGATTCTCCAGGCAAGAACACTGGAGTGGGTTGCCATTTCCTTCTCCAACGCGTGAAAGTGAAGTCGCTCAGTCGTGTCCTACTCTTCGCGACCCCATGGACTGCAGACCACCAGGCTCCTCTATCCATGGGATTTTCCAGGCAAAAGTACTAGAGTGGGGTGCCATTGCCTTCTCCTGAGTTACTGCTGCTGCTGCTGCTGCTGCTACTAAGTCGCTTCAGTCGTGTCCGACTCTGTGTGACCCCATGGAAGGCAGCCCACCAGGCTTCTCTGTCCCTGGGATTCTCCAGGCAAGAACACTGGAGTGGGTTGCCATTTCCTTCTCCAAATTTCCTTCTCAGAAATGAATAGGCCTATGCTAATCTGGAACATTAAGAGGTGTAAAGAGTTTTGGGACTTTTGGGAAGAAGTGACTCTCTTTCTGCTCATGATGAGAACAAGGATACATTTAGCCTCAGTTGCTACCGGCAGCAGCCCTGCTCCCACAGGAAAAATCAGATTTCCCACGGAGCCATAAGCAAGAGGAACAAGCTGGAGGGATAGAAAAATATTGCCTCCCTGCTGACAGTGGTACAGAGGGTAGGATTTGAATATATGGAGTTATAGAAATTTTGTAGAACTGTGAGTGAAGGTGAGGAAGTTTAGCATATGCTATATGGAGAGCAGTCAGGAGCTCTAATAATCCTCTCCCCACTCACTAGCACTGTCTATTCAGCATTCAAAAGCAGTGTGCAACAAACCATTTTTTTTGTTGTTTCAAAAAAAAATATTTTGTGGTTTAAATGTCAAGAGTGTGCTTATTACGGCTTTCAGCTCAGTTCAGTCGCTCAGTCGTGTCCGACTCTTTGCGACCCCATGAATCGCAGCACGCCAGGCCTCCCTGTCCATCACCAACTCCTGGAGTTCACTCAGACTCACATCCACCGAGTCAGTGATGCCATCCAGCCATCTCATCCTCTGTTGTCCCCTTCTCCTCCTGCCCCCAATCCCTCCCAGCATCAGAGTCTTTTCCAATGAGTCAACTCTTCGCATGAGGTGGCCAAAGTACTGGAGTTTCGCTTCAGCATCATTCCGTCCAAAGAAAAGAGCTTTATAAATTTGAAATTTGGTAGGAAACATCAGTGGTTTGATGATTGGTTACTTTCCTTAATGGTTACTTAATTTTGATGTGTTTTAAGAAATTTCTATGGCAGTAGTTTGTTTGAGTTTCCATCACATTCTGCTGGTCAGCTACTTCCTGCCATAGTGAGATGTTATGGGAAGAGCTTTGGAGAATTGGTTTTGAATTTCAACTTATAATAGTGTGATAGCTATCTATTGAACTGCATTTTCTTCTACTATGCTTGAATAATCTTTTCATGAAGATAAATGCAATCCTGTTCATGTTCTAATGTAGTCTAATTTTAGTCCCTGAAATCAAGATGACTTTTTAAGTCTCTACAGAAACAATGGGCGCTCTTCCAGGGATTTAAGGAAGATATGGCTTTGAAAAGAGTCAATTATGTGACAGGATAAAGAGAGTTTTTACTTTGGTACCCTGGCCAAATTCCATTTGGAATATTTGTATTCTACCTTACTAAAATTTATACCTTAAAAAAATTGACCATTTCTAGTTAGTTACATAATTCTTTTCTTATTTTGTATCCCTTGTCTTGCTGAATGTTTGGCTGGAATGTAAGAAGCTCAGTGAACAGAGGGATATCTTAGGGTGGAGTCATTTACTGTGGTATAACTAATACTCAGAAGACTATGTGAAGCATAGTCAGATGACAATAAATGTTTGTTGAATGAATGAATGAATTACTCAGCACTGTTATACACCACATGAAAGCTAGATATTTTCATGTTGGGAAGAATGATTTCTTCATTGCTATATTTTATTAATTTTGTTAATTGAAATTTGGGCTTCCCTGGTGGCTCAGATAGTAAAAAATCTGCCTGTAATGTGGGAGACCAGGTTTGATCCCTGGGTTGGAAAGATCCCCTAGAGTAGGGCATGGCAACCCACTCCAGTATTCTTGCATAGAGAATTCCATGGACAGAGGAGCCTGGTGGGCTACAGCCCATGGGGTCACAAAGAGTTGGACACAACTGAGCGACTAACACTTTCACTTCATTTTCTCAATTGAATTTAATTGTTGTTCTTGGAAATTTATTTTCTAGGTAATAATCACAAAGTATTTAAAATTAAGCTATGTAAACTTCTGTTTGTTGTTGTTGATTAGTCACTGAGTTGTGTCCGATTCATTGCCACCCTCATGAACTGCAGTATGCCAGGCTCACCTGTCCTCCGTTATCTCCTGGAGTTTGCTCAAATTTATGTCCATTGAGAAGGCAATGCTATCTAATATCCTCTGCCGCCTGCTTCTCCTCTTGCCTTCTATCTTTCCCTGATGCAAAGAGCTTACTCGTTGGAAAAGACTCTGATGCTGGAAAAGATTGAAAGCTTCTGTTCACTATATTTTAAAATAAATTTAAAGGTGATAAAACAATGCTATACTCTATACATACAAAATATCTCCTTTGTTAAGTAGATGCAGATGAATAGCTTGATTTAATCAATACTATCTTATTGATGAACTTACTCTTTGATCTTTCAGTGTAGAGCAAAATAAAAAGAAAATTTTTAAATTCTGCTTTATTTGCTTAATCTAGACATACTTAATTTAATTGGCAGCTGTCATTACCTTGATATTGGAGTTCAAAAGTATCAAAGAAGAGGAAAATGTCAATTCAGCAAAATGAAAACTTCTTCCACTTCTCCCAGCAAGGGAAAAAAACAAAAAGATTAAAAAGATAAAATAAGTAATTTTCCAATGACTAGTTAACTGAAATAAATATTTGAAATAATAAATGTCTCTATATACCTAGATTTACACTTTGTTTGCCCTGCTATAAATAAATGGCTGCTATAAGTAAGAGCAGGTGTAAATGACCGTGACCGCACTGTATGGATAGTGAAAGCATATGTCTTGATGGGAAAAAAGGGACAAGGAACATAATGAGATTCAACTGAGAGGGATTTGGGACTTAACTCCTCTTCATGTTGGAGTGAAACCAGATTCATAGCAGTAGAAGGACTCCATAAACATAATTCACTGAAATGAGAGGGTGATAAAAGGCCTCTTTTCTTGCCTTTTGCAGGGATAAATTACACCCGAAGCTACAGAAATATTTTCTTCCAGCTTCAGATTAAGGGTGCTTGTATAATAAACATTTCCTTAACATTCAGCTTCTTTAACATAGACAGCTCAATTAGGGCTGTACTATAAAATACAACTTCCATGCACTTTGTGAGCACTTAATGTGACTAAGGGCCTGTTAGCAAGAAGTCTTGCAGAAAATAGGTCTTGTCAAGCATTTAAGGAAATTGAATTAGCATTGTGTTTAACAAATATATTTGTAATATACATATTCTTGAAGATTATTTGTAATTTAACTATATTGACGCATTTTAGCCTCCTTGCTGAGGTGAAAACCTCTTGTTATCTCTCCTGTTGGCTGGAAAACTATAGGAAACTTGGGAAATTATTACACGTAGGCACAAATGTTTAAAGAAGGTGGGAACTCTGAAGACTCACAAAGACTACAGAGAAAGCTTTAATCCAAATCTTGAGTGGAAGATAAAACCAGTGATCCCCTTGGCTAGGAGTAGTAGTGCTTGATTAATTTACATGATTCTTTCCTGGAGGAGAGTAAATATCAGGCCTTCTTGAAGGATTGGTTGAGAAAAAGAGCTCAGATGGCCAGTGTTCTACACTGTGTACAGGAAACTCTGAACCATCAGCCCCATCTATTCATCTGTGATTAGCCTTAGATGCTCTTTCCAGACTAAAATTGCAGCCTTTGTATGGCACCATGACAGTGTCATAAAGATTTATCATTATTATCTACCAAATAAAAATTCAGTTTCTTAGACTGGTTTCCAAGGACCTCTGAGCTAGCCTTACTCTAGTGGACCATAGTTTGTGTTCAGATTTCCATTTGCTAACACGTGTATATTCCCTGTTCCAGGCCAGTGACTTTCATGTGATTCATTTATTTATTTTTTAAAATTTATTCTTAAAAATATATTCTTTATTTATTTGACAGTGTTAAGTCTTAGTTGCAGCATGTGGGGTCCTATGCTGCGGTGTGGAGGCTGTTCTAGTTGCGGAGTAGGCTTCTCTCCCGTTGCGTCATGCAGGCTCCACAATGTGTGTGCGCAGTAGTCGCCACGGAAGGGATTAGTTGGGATTTTAGTTTCCCAACCAGGGCTGGAACCTGTGTCTCTTGCATTGAAGATGGACTCTTAACCACTGGACCACCAGGGAAGTCCCTGGTCCAATTCTTTAATTGGAATTTATTTTCGGTCCCATTACCTCATGCCTCTGACTTTTTGTGACAAACCAGTCTTTATTGTCCCTTGTTTCTTCACCTTTCTCCTCTCATTCTTCTGCCCTCTACCAAGTGTGGGTCTCTCTCCCTAGTTTTTGAAATACTTTCTGCTGCATGTTCTCAGATGGATCCTCTTGTGAATCCTTCCCTAGTTTCTCAGTTAGGAAGAGTGTCCCCTTGAGTTCCTTTATTGCTTAATTTTTACTTAAGTGTTAGTTGCTCAGTCGTGTCTGGCTCTTTGTGACCCCCATGGACTGTAGCTTGCCAGCCTCCTCTGTCCATAGGATTTCCCAAGCAAGAATACTGGGATAGGTAGCCATTCCCTTCTCCAGGGACTCTTTCTGACCTAGGGATTGAACCTGGGTCTCCGGCATTAGCAGGCAGATTCTTTACTGTCTGAGTCACCAGGGAAGCCATAAATGATACATCAGTTTCTACTTGTATTATCATTATGTTTGTACCTATCTCCACTCCCTTGTGGAGAAGGAAATGGCACCTCACTCCAGTACTCTTTACTGGAAAATCCCATGGACGGAGGAGCCTGGTAGGCTACAGTCGATGGGATTGTGAACAGTTGGATACAACTGAACGACTTCACCTTCACTTTTCCCTTTCATGCATTGGAGAAAGAAATGCCAACCCACTCCAGTATTCTTGCCTGGAGAATCCCAGGAATGGAGGAGCCTGGTGGGCTGCCTTCTATGGGGTCACACAGAGTCGGGAATGACTGAAGCGACTTAGCAGCAGCAGCAGCAGCCACTCCCTTGATGGTAGTTTGGTGATAGATTCTGTGTTGTGCTTGGGACTCGTGCTGTATGTTGTTGTTATTCAGCTGCTTGGTCATGTCTGACTCTTTTGACCGCATGAACTGCAGCACACCAGGCTTCCCTATCCTTCACCATCTCCTGGAGCTTGCTCAGACTCATGTCCATTGAATCTGTGATGCTATACAACCATCTCCTACTCTGTTGTCCTCTTCTCCTCCTGCCTTCAATCTTTCCAAGCATCAGGGTCTTTTCCAATGACTCAGTTCTTCGCATCAGGTGGCCAAAGTACTGGAGTTTCAACTTCAGCATCAGTCCTTCCGAAGGATATTCAGGACTGGTTTCCTTTAGGATTGACTGGTTTGCTCTCTTTGCAGTCCAAGGGACTGTCAAACATCTTCTCCAACACCACAGTTCAAAAGATCAATTCTTTGTTGATCAGCCTCCTTTATGGTCCAACTCTCACATCCATACATGACTACTGGAAAAACCATAGCTTTTACTGTATGAACCTTTGTCAGAAAAGTAATGTCTTTGCTTTTTACTTCACTATCTATGCTTGTCATAGCTTTTCTTCCAAGGACCAAGTGTCTTTTCATTTCGTGGCTGCAGTCACCATTGGCAGTGATTTTGGAGCCTAAGAAAATAAAGTCTCTCACTGTTTCCATTGTTTCCCCATCTATTTGCCATAACACAATGGGACGTTATGACATGATCTTAGTTTTTTGAATGTTGAGTTTTAAGTCAGGTTTTTCACTCTCGTTTTTTACCTTCATCAGGACTCTCTTTAGTTCCTCTTTGCTTTCTGCCATAGGATGGTGTCATTGCATATCTGAGGTTATTGATATTTCTCCCAGCAATCTTGATTCCAGCTTCTGCTTCATCCAACCCAACATTTTTCATTATGTACTCTGCATGTAAGTTAAATAAGCAGGGTGATAATATATAGCCTTGATGTAGTCCTTTCCTGGTTTTGAACCAGTCTGTTGTTCCATGTCCAGTTCTAACTGTTGCTTCTTGACCTGCATACAGTTCTCAGGAGGCAGGTAAAGTGATCTGGTATTCCCATCTCTTTAAGAATTTTCCACAGTTTGTTGTGTCCACACAATCAAAGGCTTTAGCATAGTCAATGAAGCAGAAGTAGATGTTCTTCTGGAACTTTCTTGCTTTCTCTATGGTCCAGCGGATGTTGGCAGTTTGATCTCTCCTTCCTCTGTCTTTTGTAAATCCAGCTTGAACATCTGGGAGTTCTCAGTTCACATACTGTTGAAGCCTAACTTGGAGAATTTTGAGCATTACTTTGCTAACATGTGAAATGAATGCAATTGCACAATAGTTTGAACATTCCTTGTCATTGCCCTTCTCTGGGATTGGAATGAAAACTGACCTTTTCCAGTCCTGTGGCCACTGCTGAGTTTTCCAAATTTTCTGGCATATGGAGTGCAGTGCTTTCACAGCACCATTTTTTAGGATTTGAAACAGCTCATCTGGTATTTTATCACCTCCACTAGCTTTGTTTGTAGTGATGCTTCCTAAGGCCCACTTGACTTCACACTCTAGGATGTCCAGCTCTAGGTGAGTGATCACACCATTGTGGTTATCTGGGTCATGAAGATATTTTTTTGTATAGTTCTTCTGTGTATTCTTGCCACCTCTTATTAATATTTTCTGCTTCTGTTAGGTCTATCCCTTTTCTGTCCTTTATTGTGTCCATCTTTGCATGAAATCTTCCCTTGATATCTCTACTTTTCTTGATGAGATCTCTAGTCTTTCCCATCCTATTATTTTCCTCTATTTCTTTGCATTGTTCACCCAAAAAGGGCTTTCTTATCTCCCTTTGCTCTTCTCTGGAATTCTGCATTCAGTAGGGTGTATCTTTCCTTTTCTTCTTTTCCTTTTGCTTCTCTTCTCCTCTCAGCTATTTTTAAGGCCTCTTCAGGCAACCATTTTGCCTTTCTTTTTCTTGGGGATTGTTTTGATCACTGCCTCCTATACAATGTCACAAACCTCCATCCATAAACCTTCAGGCACTCTGTGAGATCTAATCCTTTATATCTATTTGTCACTTCCACTGTATAATCATAAGGAATTTGATTTAGGTCATACCTGAACTGTGTGGATCACAACAAACTGTGGAAAATTCCTCAGGAGATGGGAATACCAGACAACCTTACCTGACTCCTGAGAAATCTGTATGGGGGTCAAGAAGCAATGGTTAGAACTGGACAGGGAACAACAGACTGGTTCCAAATTGGGAAAGGAGGTATCTCAAGGCTGTATATTCTCACAATGCTTATATAACTTATATGTTGAGTACAGCATGTGAAATGTCAGGCTGGATGAAGCACCAGCTTGAATCAAGATTTCTGGGAGAAATATCAATAACCTCAGATATGGAGACGACACCACCTTTATGGAAGAAAGCAAAGAAGAACTAAAGAGTCTCTTGATGAAAGTGAAAGAGGAGAGTTAAAAAGTTGGCTTAAAGCTCAACATCCAGAAAACTAAGATCATGTCATCTGATCTCATCACCTCATAGCAAATAGATGGGGAAACAGTGGAAACAGTGTCAGACTTTATTTTTGGGGGCTCCAAAATCACTGCAGATGGTGAAATTAAAAGACTCTTTCTCCTTGGAAGAGAAGCTATGAGCAACCTAGGCAGCATATTAAAAAGCAGAGACATTACTTGGCCAACAAAGGTCCGTCTAGTCAAGGCTATGGTTTTTCCAGTGGTCATGTATGGACGTGAGAGTTGGACTATAAAGAAAGCTGAATGCCCAAGAATTGATGCTTTTGAACTGTGGTGTTGGATAAGACTCTTGAGAGTCCCTTGGACTGCAAAAAGATCAAACCAGTGAATCCTAAAGCAAATTAGTCCTGAATGTTCATTGGGAGGACTGATGCTGAAGTTGAAACTCCAGTACTTTGGCCACCTGATGTGAAGAACTGACTCATTTGAAAAGACCTTGATACTGGGAAAGATTGAAGGCGGGAGGATAAGGGGATGACGGAGGATGAGATGGCTGGATGTCATCACTGACTCAATGACATGAATTTGAGTAAACTCTGGGAGTTGGCAATGGACAGGGAAGTCTGGCGTGCTGGAGTTCATGGGGTCGCAAAGAGTTGGACATGACTGAGCAACTGAACTGAACTGAATGGTCTAGTACTCTTCCCTATTTTCTTCAATTTAAGTCTGACTTTTGCAATAAGGAGTTCATGATCTGAGCCACAGTCATCTCCTAGTCTTGTTTTTGCTGATTGTATAGAGCTTGTCCATCTTCGGCTGCAAAAAATGTAATCAATCTGATTTCTGTATTGGCCATCTGGTGATATCCATGTGTAGAGTCATCTCTTGTGCTGTTAGAAGAGGGTCTTTGCTATGACCAGGGCATTTTCTTGGCAAATCTCTATTAGTCTTTGCTGTGCTTCATTTTGTACTTCAACGCCAAACTTGCCTGTTACTCCAGTTATCTCTTGACTTTCTACTTTTGTATTCCAGTTTCCTATGAGAAAAAGGACATCTTTTTTAGGTGTTAATTCTAGAAGATCTTATAGGTCTTCATAGAGCTATTCAACTTCAGCTTTTTCTGCTATAGTGGTTCGGGCATGGACTTGGATTACTGTGATATTGAATGGTTTGCCTTGGAAATGAACAGAGATCATTCTTGAGATTTCACCCAAGTACTGCATTTTGGACTCTGTTGTTGACTATGAGGAGCACTCCATTTCTTCTAAGGAATTCTTGTCCACAGCAGTAGATATAATGGTCATTTGAATTAAATTGGCCCATTTCAGTACATTTTAGTTCAGTTCAGTTCAGTCACTCAGTCGTGTCTGACTCTTTGTGACCCCCTGAGCTGCAGCATGCCAGGCCTCCCTGTCCAACACCAACTCCCGGATCCTACCCAAACTCATGTCCATTGAGCTGGTGATGCCATCCAACCATTTCATCCTCTGTTGTCCCCTTCTCCTCTTGCCTTCAATCTTTCCCAGCATCAGGGTCTTTTCAAATGAGTCAGCTCTCCCCATCAGGTGGCCAAAGTATTGGAGTTTCAGCTTCAACATCAGTCCTTCCAATGAACACATAGGACTGATTTCCTTTAGGATGGACTTGTTGGATCTCCTTGTAGTCCAAGGGACTCTCAAGAGTCTTCTCCAATACCACAGTTCAAAAGCATCAATTCTTTGGTGCTCAGCCCTCTTTATAGTCCAACTCTCACATCCATACATGACTACTGGAAAAACCATAGCCTTGACTAGATGGACCTTTGTTGGCAAAGTAATTTCTCCACTTTTTAATATTCTGTCTAGGTTGGTCATAACTTTCCTTCCAAGGAGTAAGCTTCTTTTAATTTCATGGCTGCAATCACCATCTGCAGTGATTTTGGATCACTGATGCCTAAAATGTCAATTCATTCTTGCTGTCTCCTGTTTAACCACTTTCAATTTGCCTTGATTCATGGTGCCATATAGTCAACTCCTATTTTTCCACTTTTATTGAACATATTTATAAACAAATCTTGCGTTTTGAGAACCTAACAATATTTTTTTGAATATACATAAATACCATGTAGACACATACTTCAAGTACTTTATAATAATGTAAGGAGGACCTGAATGGTAATGAATCCTTAAACATAGTTTACTTGTAGAGGAAAAGGATCATAGTGTCTTCCTGAAAATTTTGTTACTTCTAGCTTAGAAGAGAACTCCTGCAGCCTAAACAGAGAGAAAAAATTTTGGGAACATCAAAAGGTAAAGAGATTAATTTTTAATGTTACATGATGTCTCTCAAAGGAGATAATTCACATGTCAGTTGCATTTCTTCTTTACTAGACTGGTTTATCATCATGGTAAGGAAGAGACGGGGGAAAGTGCCTGAGCTATTCAAAGGGCTTGTTTACCAGGGCTCTGATCACACAAGATAAGTGGGCCTTTAGGGAATTCTTTATTTGCACTTCTAATTGTTTTCTTAAATGTGTTCATAAAAATTCATTCAGAAAACTGCTGCAGATTTAAGGAGATAAAATAAGACCTCAGATGGCTGTTAGTAATACAAATAGCTTAAAGTGTTTTTGCAAATTACATGTCAACCACAATTAACAATATGATGTTTATTTTGGTGTGGATGGATACCCTTGATAGCTCTCCCAGTTATCAGTGGTTCCTTTTATAATGTCATCGTAACTGAAGCATTTTGCCTTGCATAAGACAGATGGGTGTGCAGCAAGTGTTGCCGACTCTTTGTGCCGATACAGCGTGCAGACAGTCGCCAGCTCCACCGTGCCCTGTGAGCAGCGGCTGGCCACTAGGTGAAGGCATACATGCAAACATTGGAGCTTGGATCCCAGTCATCAGACACTGACAAATCTGCCAGGGTGCAGCAATTTTGGCATTGCCTAATTCACATGCAGTGTGATTGTGGGGAAATTTCAAACAAGTATGGATTGGTGAGAAGCAGATGAGTGTCATGATGACTGGGTTTAGTACTCCCTTTTCTCACTCAGTGTAAAAATCATCTATCCTCTTGAGAAGAAGTAAATAAGACATGGAAATGTTGCTCTTCTGTGTGAGACCTTAGACAAATATTTTCTTTTCTACCACAGAATGTTTTCTAGTGCTTGTCAAAATTTCTTGTGTGTGCTGGGATTCTACACTCCACAGCAGTGCTTGCTTTGTGATAGCACTGAGCTTGCACTTGGTATTAATAAAAGCCATATTTGGAGACGTATTGAAGTGGATTTAAAAGCCAGTCAGTTAATCTGCCAGTCCTCTCCCTTGCCTTGCCATCACAGCACTCACCATAAACTACAACTGAACCAGCAACAGCCCTTTTCTGACGAGGCACGGCTTAACGATAACGATGCTCTCTCTTCTAGGGATCTTTTTGTGCTTACACTCCGTCATCTTGATGGCTTTGTTTTTACCATAAACATCAAATGGCACTATATTAGGAACATTGTATAACAATTAACTACATTTTAATTTGCTTGACAATTATGGAGATGTAGTGCTGTCATGGAAATGGACTGCTTCACTGCCATATTAAAGATGCTGAGTGTAATATCTTTTCTGTGTGAAACTTATAAGCAGAGATGTTGCTCCCATCAGTTACAAAGAGGATGTTTGGCTGAAAGTAATAGAAAACCCCGTTGTCAGAGTTGGACCATAAGGAAGACCGAGCACCGAAGAATCGATGCTTTCGAACTGTGGTTCTGGATGAGACTCTTTTTTTTTTTTTTTTTTTTTTGGAGAGATTTATTATCTCACACTAGATAACAGAGGCATATATGAGAGGTTCCAAACATAGTTCTAAAGTACATAAGAAGTCTAGAGAGGCACACAAGGAAGAGAATGCTTTTAAGAACTGACATCATGAGCATAGATGTCAAAATGAAAGATATAAAAGTTGAGAATATTCCAGTCTGCACCATTGAAGACTGGGGTCTAGAGGGAGAAATGTGAAAGATTATAAAACAAAATTAACCAAATGTAAAAAAAAAAAAAAAACAAACTTCAAGAAATATCTGTGAAGGTCACACATTTCATTCCTTAATTTTGAAGATTTTTTTTTCCCCTAATAATCTCATTGAAAATTTCTAATGGGCTCCTCTTCTATAAACAGAAACTTCTGAATACTTTGCTGGTTGTTTTGTTGATGTGTTTATATTTAGCTGAGATTTCCTCACTCCTTGTTGGCTTAATTTAGCTACATTAAGGAATTGGATTTTATTGTATATTTCAGTACTTGTCCTGATTTGTCATCCTAAAGATCACTTTGTTGTCTTGACAGTTTCTCAGATCAATGCAATCTAGATTGTCAGTTTGTGAAAGATTGTGCTCTTTCATTTTGGAGGAAATCTAGTGAATCTAAATTCTGAATTTGGGGAATTTAAAGTTTTATTTTCCAGGCTAGTTTTTTCCAGGTTTCAAAGCTTGTATGTTTTCCTCTTCATTGTTAAAATACACTTATTTTTTGTACTAGATTATCCTTATGGCAGAAAGTGAAGAGGAACTAAAAAGCCTCTTGATGAAAGTGAAAGTGGAGAGTTAAAAAGTTGGCTTAAAGCTCAACATTCAGAAAACGAAGATCATGGCATCTGGTCCCATCACTTCATGGGAAATAAATGGGGAAACAGTGGAAACAGTGTCAGACTTTATTTTGGGGGGCTCCAAAATCACTGCAGATTGTGACTGCAGCCATGAAATTAAAAGATACTTACTCCTTGGAAGGAAAGTTATGATCAACCTAGATAGCATATTCAAAAGCAGAGACATTACTTTGCCAACAAAGGTCTTTCTAGTCAAGGCTATGGTTTTTCCAGTGTTCATGTATGGATGTGAGAGTTGGACTGTGAAGAAAGCTGAGCGCTGAAGAATTGATGCTTTTGAACTGTGGTGTTGGAGAAGAGTCTTGAGAGTCCCTTGGACTGCAAGGAGATCCAACCAGTCCATTCTAAAGGAGATCAGTCCTGAGTGTTCTTTGGAGGGAATGACGCTAAAGCTGAAACTCCAGTACTTTGGCCACCTCATGTGAAGAGTTGACTCGTTGGAAAAGACTCTGATGCTGGAAGGGATTGGGGGCAGGAGGAGAAGGGGACAACAGAGGATGAGATGGCTGGATGGCATCACCGACTAGATGGACATGAGTTTGAATGAACTCCGGGAGTTGGTGATGGGCAGGGAGGTCTGGCGTGCTGCGATTCATGGGGTCGCAAAAAGTCGGATACGACTGAGCAACTGAACTGAACTGAACTGAACAGATTCTGGCTTTCTTAATTTTTAAAAATTATCTTGCTTCTGATTGACAATAAGACTAATATTTATGCTTTTTTCATGTTGTCATTTGGATATTTGAATTTCAAGAAGGCTTGAGGTATAGCACTTTGTTTTCACGTAAAGCCAATAATTCAATTTTTTTTGTTGTTCTGTTTTTTTTTTTTTTCTTTTTTCTTTTTTTTTTTAATTTTATTTTATTTTTAAACTTTACATAACTGTATTAGATTTGCCAAATATCAAAATGAATCCGCCACAGGTATACATGTGTTCCCCATCCTGAACCCTCCTCCCTCCTCCCTCCCCATTCCATCCCTCTGGGTCGTCCCAGTGCACCAGCCCCAAGCATCCAGTATTGTGCATCGAACCTGGACTGGCAACTCATTTCATACATGATATTTTACATGTTTCAATGCCATTCTCCCAAATCTTCCCACCCTCTCCCTGAGACTCTTGAGAGTCCCTTGGACTGCAAGGAGATCAAACCAGCCAATCCTAAAGGAAATCAGTCCTGAATATTCATTGGAAGGACTGATGCTGAAGTTGAAGCTCCAATACTTTGGCCACCTGATGCAATGAGCTGCCTCATTGGAAAAGACCCTGATGCTGGGAAAGATTGAAGGTAGGGGTAGAAGGGGACAACAAGATGGTTGGATGGCATCATCGACTCATTGCACATGAGTTTTAGCAGACTCTGGGAGATAGTGAAGGACAGGGAAGCCTGGTGTGCTGCAATCCATGTGGTCCCAGAGTCAAACACGACTTAGCGACTGACAAACAACATTACATACAGAGTTTGAACAGGCTCTGTTATTCTTAGTATGTAGAAGGACAGAAATTTTGTTTGCAAGTTCACTGCTATAATTCCAGAATCCTATCTGTGTCCCAGGCAGGAAGAAGGCAGCAAGAAGCTGAGAGAGCCATTGTCTATATCAGGAAACCATAACTTCCCAGAATTCTCAGTTTATGCCTTATTCAGTTAGTTCAGTTCAGTTGCTCAGTCATGTCTCTTTTCGACCCCATGGAGTTAAATATGCATTATTTAACCATTTAGAAATCCCTTGCTTTAGTGAACTCTGGGGAAGACTTCACCAAGTTAGATGGATTCTGCATCAAATCAAGAGAAGATCATGACTCACTCAATAGTATCAGTCATACTGCTCAAATATGATTTTAAAATAAAGGAATTGGGCCTCCCTGGTGGCTCACTCTTAAAGAATCTGCCTGCCAGTGCAGGAGACACAGATTCGATCCCTGGTCTGGGAGGATCTCACGTGCTGCAGAGCAACTAAGCTCGAGTGCCGCAGCCATTGAGCCTGTGCCCTGGAGCCCATGCTCTGCAATAAGAGAAGCCGCTGCAGTGAGAAGCCCGTGTACCGCAACTAGAGAGTAGCCCCTGCTTGTGGCAGCCGGAGAAAAGCCTGTGCAGCAACAAAGACCCAGTACAGCCAAAAATAAATACATTAATTAAATTATATACATATATATAAAAGAACTGAATACTTATTGACAGTTAGTTTTCTTTGTTGTGGAGTCTCCCTCTGTGGGACTGAATATTACTGGAGAGTGGGCTGGGTTGGGAAGAGTTAGAGAGAAGAAAACTGAAACAAACTTCAATTTCAGTTTCCAGGTCATTTGGTTTAGAAACCAAGGAAACCGAGAGAAAAGTTCTCTGCTGACTGAAATATGTCTCCTTACTTTCATCCTTCTTTCTCCTTTATGCACTCTAACCTTATCCTTGATATGGAGAAGCTTATAAAAATTGCCACTCCATTGCTCATGACCTGCCCTACAAAGACAGATATTTTGAGAAGATAGATAGTATTCAGGTAAGAAAAGCCTAGACTGATGCCTGCATGAGAGGGGAAAAGAAAGGAGAATATAAGGAGAAAACAACCCAAAATGCTAGCAAATATCTGCCAGGAAATTGATGTTGGTAAACCTTTGCCTGGTTTTATTTTCAATATTTATGATTTTGCTAAGATTATGGGACTCCTTGACATTTTATTGTATCCTCAGTAGTTTCTGAGGGAGAGGCAAGTAAGTGATCAATTGTTTTAGGCAAAGTCATTCACTGGTGTCAGCCCAGATTTTCACAGTTAATTTTATATTCTGACAATTATATAAATTAATCCAGTAAATCCAACAAAGCCTACCAAGATTTGTCTGGATTTGTCATGAACATTAAAATGTCATCAGCATACATGATAATTTATACTGCCTACGATTAGTGGTAATCCTTCCCATCTCCTGTGAGAATCTAATAACCAGGGCTAATGGCTTTAATGCTAAAATAAACAGCAGAGGATCTGAGCAACGTCTCCTCTTTGTAGCTTTTGGAAGTGGTGTGGTGTGTGTAGAATATTTTCATGGTGTACTTTTTTTCTGGAAGAATATCAACTGTTTATTCCTATTCTAAATCAAAGGGTTTCAAAGCATCATTTCATTTGGTGAGTTATACATCTTATATTCAATAAAATGGTAATTAGAGTTCTTATGGTACATATTTAGAATGCTCTAAGAGGCCTATGTGTGAAAATTTTAAAAAGATGTTCCTAGGTAAAGCTTGGGGTGTACAGCTTGGCAAGCAAAAACTGGGCTGCTTTTTAGTCTCTGACTTGCCGCTTCAGCTAGGTACTGTTACAGAGCACAGCCTACACGTGATGTGAATCTACCCTAATAATAAAAGTCTACGTACATAATGAGTATAAATGGCATACTGTAGATGACTTTTTTTTTAGGTACCAATACTTCTGGATCACCACCCTGAAGAAACAGGATTGTATGAAAAAATTAATTATCTGCTTATTTAATATGTAAAACCATGCAGATTAAAAAAATTTTTTTTGACTGAACTGGGTCTTTGTTGTGTCCACAGGCTTTTTCTAGTTGAGGCAGGCAGGGGCTACTCTTTGTTGTGGTACGTGGGCATCTCATCGCAGTGACTTCTCTTGCTGCAGAGCTCAGGTTCTAGACAGGCGGGAGCAATAGTTGTAGAGCTTAGTTGCCCCACAGCATGTGGAATCTTCCTAGACCAGGGATCAAACTCGTGTTCTCTGCCTTGGCAGACGGAGTCTTAACTACTGTATCACCAAGGAAGTCCATCAGATGTTTTGATATTGCAAAGGCTAAAGTCCTTTTTCTTTTAGGGGGATATTATATATGTATGCTGCTAAGTCGCTTCAGTTGTGTCTGACTGTGCGACCCCATAGACAGCAGCCCATCAGGCTCCCCGGTCCCTGGGATTCTCCAGGCACGAACACTGGAGTGGGTTGCTATTTCCTTCTCCAATGTGTGAAAGTGAAAAGTGAAAGTGAAGTCGCTCAGTCGTGTCCGACTCTTAGCGACCCCATGAACTGCAGCCCACCAGGCTCCCCTGTCCATGGGATTTTCCAGGCAAGAGTGTTGAAGTGGGGTGCCATTGCCTTCTCCAATTATATATGTATACATATTCCTTATCAGTTACATGCCAGGCACTTTCTGTATACATAATCATGAACAAGCCTCCCTTTATAAATAGTGAAACCTAAACTCAGGGAAGTGTGCAGAAAAGGGCTAATCAGCAGGTCTTGGCTGCTGTGCATTTCTTAAGTCTGTTGGCTCGTGGGAGATGACCTCCGAGCCTTCGGAAACCAGCCTGCTATGAGTGTCTTTCTAGGTTTGAGGGCCCTACACCACATCAGAGAGTTTACACCAACACTTTAATTTTTAGTGAAAAACTGTTTTTGTATGCCTGAAGATTTAGGCCATTCTAGCAATTTGCCTTCTGGGAGGCAGTTGTCTGAGAGTTTGAGGTCAGTCACACAGATGTTGTGTTGTCCTTTATGACCAATATCCAATAAAATCTCTGGATACCAAGATTTGAGTGAGTTTCCCTGGTTGGCAACACTTCACATGCATTGCCACACATTGTTGCTGGGAGAATGAAGTGCTGTCTGAAGCACTGTCTGTGTGACTTCATTGAGGGGAGGACAAATGGATGTTTATACTTGATTTCTCTGGGACTCCTCCCTATATACATTCAGCCTTTGATGATTCTAGTATGTTCTTTTTCCCTGTGATAAATATATATGAATATAACAGCTTTTCTGAGTGCTAGAAGTCCTTCAGGAATTTTTGAGCTTGAAGGTGGTCTTGGGGCTGGATCCCTGACACTGGAGGTTATGTGACTTGCCTTGGTCATGCAGATAACTGTGGCAGATAAAGGATGCGAACAGGCTCCAAATCAAGGGTTCAATTTATGTTGATTACTGAAAACTCTACATTCTTTCTATGCTCTCCTTTCTATGCTCCATTGAGAAGCATTCCTGAACTATATAGAAGGTAGATGAGAAAAAGATACTACATTTTTTCCCTCTGGCAGTGGGAGAAGATGCATGGGTTTTGGCAGACATGAAATTTGCGGTGACCTCAGGCTTTATTCTGAAGTCACCTATGTTTGTGGTAGAGGTGCATAAATTTATTGTCTGAGTTTTCTATATTTCTCCAACTTCCTACCTTTCTAAAAGTTAATAACAGAGCTTAAATATAGTGGTGTCCTTCCTGGACATTGTTCTTTCAAAATTCCCAATTGTTTAATAGTCATCTGTTTTCCTGTATTGAATCCATTACTATTTGAAACACCTAAATTATATCTATTTTTCTAACTGAACACTGAGAAGTTGTTCCAGAAAACAAACTACAAGCTAGGATTGCCAGAGAAGAGAAACAAACAAGATGAGCTTTGATTGCTCTGCCTTCTTTCTCAGAGACAGAATGAACCATGCTGTAGGGAGAGGAAACCCAAGCAGAGCATAGCAGTTTTAGAGGGTTGAAAGGACAGAGATTGGAATTAAGTAGGTTGATACAGCTGGAGTTTGTGAGTCATTGTTACAGAGAGTAGGGAGCTAGGTACAGAAGGAGTTCTGGATTTCTGTACAAGGGTTTTCCTGAGTCTTTGCTCAAATACTAAACTTTTCTGTATACATGAGTGAGATTGCTTGTGCTGGGCAATGAAAAACTACTTGGCATCTCTAAGCTGAATAATTTCCAGCATTCACACAGGGTCTAGAATAGTTTATGGAGTGAGAAATGAAAAAGGAGAGACTATATTGAAATTTTTATTTTTATTCATGCTGCTATTAGGTTGTTTGTGCAATAAATTGACAATTATAAACTACTTGTGTTTACCCTGTAGATCTGCAGCCCCTAAACAGTTGCAGGGATCTTTGTACCACACTGAACCCTCCCATTCTCCTCTTCTCAATTTACCCACTGCCATAAAAAATAAATGGGTGAAAAATCTGCACAGACATTTCTCCAAGACATGCAGATGGTTAACAGGTACATTATAAATGGTGTGCACTATCAGGAATCATCAGGGAAAGGCAAATCAAAACCAGTGATACATCACCTCACACCTATTAGACAGGTTATCAAAAAGACAAAAAAATAACAAGTGTTGGCAAGGATGTTGAGAAAAGGGTACTCATACTTTAGCAGGAATGTAAATTAGTATAGCCATTATGGAAAACAATGGAGGTTCTTCAAAAAAATTAAAACTAGAACCATCATATGACTCAGCAATTCCACCACTGTGTGTATGTCCAAAGGAAATGAAATGTGGACCTCAAAAATATACCTGCACTCCTATGTTCATTGCAGTATTACAATAGCCAATACATGGGAAAACCTAAATGTTCATTGAAAGATAAATGGATAAAGAAAATGAATACATGTACAATGGAATTGTATTCATTCTTTGAAAAGAAGGAAATCCTACTGCTTGCAAAAACACAGATGAAACTGGAGGACATTAAGCTAAGTGAAATAAGGCAGACACAGAAAGAAAAATACATGATCTTTCCTATATGTGAAGGCTAAAACAGTCAACCACATGGAAGCAGATGGTAAAATGGTGTTTGCCAGGATCTGTGGAGAGAAGTGGGGAAGTATTAGTCAAAATATACAAAGTTTTGTTCTACTAGATGAGAAAGTCTTAGAGATCTATTATACAGCATCAGTTCAGTTCAGTCACTCAGTCGTGTCCGATTCTGCAACTCCATGAATCGCAGCACGCCAGGCCTCCCTGTCCATCACCAACTCCTGGAGTTCACTCAGACTCACATCCATTGAGTCAGTGATGCCATCCAGCCATCTCATCCTCTGTCGTCCCCTTCTCCTCCTGCCCGCAATCCCTCCCAGCATCAGAGTCTTTTCCAATGAGTCAACTTTTCACATGAGGTGGCCAAAGTACTGGAGTTTCAGCTTTAGCATCATTCCTTCCAAAGAAATCCCAGGGCTGATCTCCTTCAGAATGGACTGGTTGGATCTCCTTGCAGTCCAAGGGACTCTCAAGAGTCTTCTCCAACACCACAGTTCAAAACCATCAATTCTTCGGCGCTCAGCCTTCTTCACAGTCCAACTCTCACATCCATACATGACCACAGGAAAAACCATAGCCTTGACTAGACGAACCTTTGTTGGCAAAGTAATGTCTCTGCTTTTGAATATGCTATCTAGGTTGGTCATAACTTTCCTTAGTGCCTATAGTTAACAATAGTGTATTGCTTAAAAATTTGCTAAAAGGGTAGATCTTATGTTAAGTGTTATCACAAAATAATGAGAACAACAGTGATAATATGAATAAATAAGAAGGCAGGAGGAGACTTTTGGAGGTGCAATAGCACAGATTGTGGTGATTGATCTATGGGTTATACTTATCTTCAAAATCATGAAGTTGTATACATTATTTCTATACAGGATGTCAAAAAATTTAAAAAATTAAGATAATTTAAAATATGTTCAAGGATTTAAAGGAAAAATAAACATCAATAGTTATGAGAGAAATACATATTAAATAAGAAAATAGAAATTCTAAGGCAAAAAATACATTATCAGAAATTCTAAAGATTCCCAGTTGGACTTAAGAGGATATCAGATACTGAAGAAATAAAAAGCAGTGAGTTTGAAAACATAATAATGGAAGCAAAGCAATCCAAACTGAAACATAGAAATATAAAATTGCAATAAATGCATAGAGCCTTGTGGCATGTGAGACAACATAAGGCGGTATAAAATACTGTAACTGGATTTCAGAAATGGAGAAGAAAAATACTTTTTAATAATAAGAAAAATTCTTTCTATATTTGATGAAACTTAAATCTACATACCCAAGAAACTCAATGAATACAAAGCAGCCTTTTTAAAAAAAGAGAAAAGAAAAACTACTCAATATGACACAGCACAATCAAATTTCTGAAAATCAGTGATAAAAAATAAATCTTGTAAGCACCTAGCAAAAAAAGGACCTATTATATGAAATGGAAGGAAGATAGGAGTGACCTGTTACTTTTTGTTAGCACACATGCCAGAAAACTATGGAATGATATCTTTCAACTACTGAAAGAAAAATACCCCCGAAGTATAGAATTTGCTGTCACAAAATACTCTTCAAAGTGGAGATTAAAGCCATTTTCAAGAGAATTAAAGACATTTTCAGAGAAATAATCAGAGAAATTTTGTTATAGCAGACCAGCAATGCAAGAAAAGCCAAAGAAGTTCTTTTATAAGATACATAAGTTTTTTTTCTTGTTTTATGATTTTTTTAAAAGGATAATTTATTCCTCAGGAAAAACATAATAATTGTACTATGACACTTGGAAAGTATTTGGAAATAAAGTACAACTAAAATAGTTGAAAAACGAGTGGAGAAGGGTGAATCTTATGTATGACAGTGTGATATTATGAAGGTAGACTGTGATATATTAAAGATGGATTAGTTATATCTAGACATACCACTGTAAAAGAAGAGAGATTGCTACTTGGCAAATGAAATAGATGGGAAACTTAAAAAAACAACTACTTAATCCAAAAAAAATTGAAGGAAAAGAGCAGGAAAATAGAAACCAAAAAAATAGCATGGGATAAGTAAAAAAAATATATATATCATGATGGCAGGTTTAAATCCAACTAAAATGATAATTATATGAACTGGTTTAACCATTCAGTGAAAAAACAGTGATTGTCAGAATGCGGAGTGAGGGGAAAGCAAGAATCAAGTAGCTTAAAAGAATAGAAAAACGTATGTCATACAATCGCTAAAGCTAGAAAGCAGGACTACATGCGTGTATTACTTTAAGGAAAAAGAGACTTCAGGAGTAGGGATATTTATAGAGATAAAGAGGATTATTTCATAATGATAAAATATTCATCAAGAAGATGTACAATTCTTTTTAAATTTTATTTTTATTTTTTTAACACCAGAAACATTTTGTGTTGGGGTATAGCCGATAACAATGTTGCGATAATTTCAGGTGAACAACAAAGGGAACTCGGACATGTATCCATTCTTCCCCAAACCCCCTCCCATCCATGATGGCACATAAACATTGAGCAGAATTCCATGTGCTATACAGTAGGCTTTTGTTGGTTATTCATTTTAAATATATCTGTGTGTACATGACCTTAGGGGAGAAACTGGAGCTAAAGTTATAAATTTATAAGTCATCAGCCTATAATTGTATTAAATGACAAGACACATGACCGTCCCAAAGTCTTTAACTATCTCTTCCTTTGTCTCTTTCTGTTTTGTAAGTTCATTTGTATCATTTCTTTTTAGATTCCAGACATAAGGGATATCATATGATATTTCTCCTTCTCTGTCTGACTTACTTCACTCAGTATGACACTCTCTAGGTCCATCTATGTTGTTGGAAATGGCCTGATTTCATTCTTTTTAATGGCTGAGTAATATTCCATTGCACATATGTACCACAGTACCACATCTTCTTTATGCATTCCTCTGTCAATGAACATTTAGGTTGTTTCCATGTCTTGGCTATTGTAAACAGTGCTGCAATGAACATTGGGGTGCATGTATCTTTTCAGGCCATGTTTTTCTCTGGATATATGCCCAGGAGTGGAATTGCAGGGTCATATGGTAACTCTATTTTTAGTTTTTTAAAGAACCTCCATATTGTTCTCCATAGTAAGTATACCAATTTACATTCCCACCAACAGTGCAGGAGAGTTCCCTTCTCTCCACATCCTCTCTAGAATTTGTCATTTGTGGATTTTTTGATGACAGCCATCCTGACAAGTGTGAGGTGATATCTCATTGTACTTCTGATTTGTGTTTCTCTAATAACTAGCAACGCTGAACATCTTTTCATGTGCCTATCGGCCATCTGTATGTCCTCTTTAGAGAAATGTTTGTTCCATTTTTTGAGTGGGATGATTGTTTTGATGCTATTAAGTGTCATAACTTGTTTTTAAATTTTGGAGACTAATCCCTTAGTCTCCAATTCTTTATGGAATTGGAGACTCCAGTCACAATTCTTTATTTATTTATTTATTTTTTGGTCAATTACAGAGCTTTAAAATACATGAAACAAAAAATAACAGAACTGAAAGGAAAAATTGGCAAAGGCAAATTATCATCAGTTGTCTCAATATCCACTCTTAGTACTTAATAGAACCAATAAATCGATAAAAATATAGAAAACTTAAGCAAGAGTATTGGCTAATTTTACCTAATTGACAGTTAGACTGACATTTTAATTAGAATGATCAAGGAAAAAGAGAAAATAAAAATTATCAGCTACAGAAATGAAATTGAAATACTGAGCATCACTACAGCTTCAGGAATATGAAAGTACAATAAGAGATTTTTATGAGCATCTTTATGCTGGTAAATTAAATAATCCAATAAATTCTATGAAAAATACAAGTACTTAACCATCTTAGTAAGAAATAGAAAATCTAAATAGTCTTATGTCTATTAAAATGCATTTATAGTTAAAATACTTTTCTCAAAGAAAACTAAAGACTTGGATGGATTTAAAAGAAATTTTATCAAACATCTGGAGAAGATATAAAACAAATCTTACACTAATTCTTTCATAAAATAGAAAAACTCTTCTTTATGATACCAATATTGACCTGGTACAACTAAATATATATACTACAAGAAAATTAAATTAAGGATCAAAATCATCTTAAATATTGATTAAAAATGCCCCCCCCAAATAATAGCATGTCAAATTCAAATGCTATCAAGAAGTGATAATAAATTATGATCAAATGGAGTTTATCCCAGGAATACATGTTTAAAAATATCAATCAATGCAATTCATCATATTAAGAGAGTAAAGGAGAAAACACTTATGATCACCTTGAAATATGCAGGGAAAAATACTTTGATATACCTCAACCACCATCCATGATAATCCCATAAACTTAGGAACTAGTGGGGATTTCCTCAAATGGATAAAGGAAACCTATGAAAACCTACAGCTTACAAACTACTTAATGGTAAGACTGAATGCTTTCCCACTGATAAACAGGAACATGTCAAGGATGTCTACTCTTACTATGACTTTTATATAGCATTATACTAAAAGATCTAGTGTATTTAAGTTAGAAAAATTAATCGAAATCATATAGATTGGAAAAGAACAAGTGAAACTCTATATTCATAGATGACATGATAGCAAATTAGTAAATTTTCAAATAGGCATAGAAAAACCGCTAGAGTGAATATGTGAATTTAGCAAGGCCTTAGGATATAAGAATCACTACGAACAAAGCTAGTGGAGGTGATGGAATTCAGTTGAGTTATTTCAAATCCTGAAAGATGATGCTGTGAAAGTGCTGCATTCAATATGCCAGAAAATTTGGAAAACTCAGCAGTGGCCACAGGACTGGAAAAGGTCCGTTTCCATTCCAATCCCAAAGAAAGGCAATGCCAAAGAATGCTCAAACTACCGCACAATTGCACTCATCTCACAGGCTAGTAAATAACGCTCAAAATTCTCCAAGCCAGGCTTCAGCAATACGTGAACTGTGAACTTCCAGATGTTCAAGCTGGTTTTAGAAAAGGCAGAGGAACCAGAGATCAAATTGCCAACATCTGCTGGATCATCGAAAAAGCAAGAGAGTTCCAGAAAAACATGTTTTTCTGCTTTACTGACCATGCCAAAGCCTTTGACTGTGTGGATCACAATAAGTTGTGGAAAATTCTGAAAGAGATGGGAATACCAGACCACCTGACTTGCCTCTTGAGAAACCTATATGCAGGTCAGGAAGCAACAGTTAGAACTGGACATGGAACAACAGACTGGTTCCAAATAGGAAAAGGAGTACGTCAAGTCTGTATATTGTCACCCTGCTTATTTAACTTATATGCAGAGTACATCATGAGAAATGCTGGGCTGGAGGAAGCACAAGTAGGAATCAAGACTATTGGGAGAAATATCAATAACCTCAGATATGCAAATGACACCACCCTTATGGCAGAAAGTGAAGAACTAAAGAGCCTCTTGATGAAAAGTGAAAGAGGACAGTGAAAAAGTTGGCTTAAAGCTCAACATTCAGATAACTAAAATCATGGCATCCAGTCCCATCACTTCATGGCAAATAGATGGGGAAACAGTGGAAACAGTGGCTGACTTTATTTTTCTGGGCTCCAAAATCACTGCAGATGGTGATTGCAGCCATGAAATTAAAAGATGCTTACTCCTTGGAAGGAAAGTTATGACCAACCTAGATAACACATTAAAAAGCAGAGACACCATGTTGTCAACAAAAGTCCGTCTAGTCAAGGCTATGGTTTTTCCAGTGGTCATGTATGGATGTGACAGTTGGACTGTGAAGAAAGCTGAGCGCCAAAGAATTGATGGTTTTGAACTGTGGTGTTGGAGAAGACTCTTGAGAGTCCCTTGGACTGCAAGGAGATCCAACCAGTGCATTCTAAAGATCAGCCCTGGGTGTTCTTTGGAAGAAATGATGCTAAAGGTGAGATTCCAGTACTTTGGCCACCTCATGTGAAGAATTGACTCATTAGAAAAGACTCTGATGCTTGGAGGGATTGGGGGCAGGAGGAGAAGGGGACGACAGAGGATGATATGGCTGGATGGCATCACCGACTTGATGGATGTGAGTTTGAGTGTACTCTGGGAGTTGGTGATGGACAAGGAGGCCTGGTGTGCTGCAATTCATGGGGTCGCAAAGAGTTGGACACGACTGAGCGACTGAACTGACTAGGATATAAGACCAATATGTAAAATTCAGTTGTACTTTTTATATATTTGTAACAAAAATTGGAAATGGGAATTAAAAATATCATCTACAACAGCATCAAAATATGAAATAGCTAAGGAGAACTTGCGGAGAAGGCAATGGCATCCCACTCCAGTACTCATGCCTGGAAAATCCCATGGACAGAGGAGCCTGGTAGGCTGCATCCATGGGCTCGCAAAGAGTTGGACACGACTGAGCGACTTCACTTTCACTTTTCACTTTCATGCATTGGAGAAGGAAATGGCAACCCACTCCAGTATTCTTGCCTGGAGAATCCCAGGGATGGGGGAGCCTGGTGGGCTGCTGTGGGGTCGCAAAGAGTCGGATACGACTGAAGTGACTTAGCAGTAGTGGGGGCAGCAAGGGTAACTTGAACAAAATATGCGTAAGACCTGTATACTGAAAGTTACAAGATAAGGATGACCACTTTTACCACTGCAATTCAGCATTGTATTGGAAGTTCTAGCAAGAGCAATTAATCAAGAAAAATAAATGAAAGGCAATCAAATTGGAGAGGATGAGTGAACATACATTAACAGATAATATGGTCCTATATTTAGAAACATCCTAAAGAATCCTCAAAAGTACTATTAGAACTAAAATGAGTTCGATAAAGTTGCAGGACACATGACCAACATAGAGAAATCAGTTATATTTCCTTACACTAGCAGTAAGCAGTCACCCCCCCACCAAAAATAAACCCTTAAAAAAAGATTCCATTGACCATGTGGTTGTGGTTTAGTTGCTAAGTCGTGTCCACCTCTTGTGACCCCATGGACTATAGCCTGCCAGGCTCCTCTGTCCATGGGATTTCCCAGGCAAGAGTACTGGAGTGGGTTGCTATTTCCTTTTCCAAGGGGTCTTACCGACCCAGGGATTGAACCCTGGTCTGTTGTATTGCAGGCAGTCTCCAATCTCCAGGAGAACCACATCACAGATCTTTAAGATTTGGAAGCAAAGCTATATCTTTTTTTTTTTTTTTTCACAAATCATTATTCCTTTTAAAGACAAAATTTGATATTGGGCCCTTCCCCATGGAATAACAAATGACATGAGACCTAAGCTGCATGCTATGAACTGGATGTTACTGAATCACTAAGCTATAATAGAATGTGCAACAATTTCTCTCATGATGCAAAAGTTGTTTTGTGTGGCAATAGTCCCTAGCAGCCTGAAAGACACATGAGTTTCAAGAGCAAGTTCTTAAACTCTTCATAGAGCTTACTCTTGCTGCCTTGACATCTTTCACTCAACCTACATCTATGCCTCATGGAAAATACTTATTATTATCTGATTTAGGAAGAAAACATTCAGATTTGACTTAGAAATTCAGATTCTGTATAATATGCAGGCACCAGCCAGAGTCTGATGCTGTAGCATTACAGTCTAACATAGGAGTGGTTAGGAAGGACAATGGAAAACAGAATCATTCCAGTGGACAGAATATCAAGCAGTATATCTTGTCCTATTTGTCTAGAAATAAGATATGGATAGAAAAAAATCTACATGGATTCAAGGGACATATCTAACAGTTTATCCAAATGGTCAAGGACCTGAAAACAACACAATTGGGAAATCAGTGACAAGGAGGCATGGGGAAGAGATTGTGATAGGAACTTTGAAATGGACAGAGGATGTGAGGATATTTGTGACCCACATGAATGCTTACCAAATCACACCTGCTACAGAGGTCGCTTTTGGTAATCAGGTGGATGAAATGACCTGCAAGTTTCTTTCCCTAGCATGCTAATGCTTGCTTAATGGGAATATTAATAAAATGCTCATGATGGCATAAAAAGGAATTTTGCATGTTCAGAAGAGGTCCCCCCACCCCCGCCACTGGGGCTGGTCTTGCCACTTGTATAGTATGTCAACAGTAGAAGCCAATGTTAAGTCCCAAATATGGCACAGTTCCTCTTGGGAACCAGGGTGCCCCACTGCCGAAAGTTGTTTATTTTGATGTTCTTCCATCTTTGAGGGATCAGTGATTTATCCTTGCTAAAACACTGTCTTTTTTTGTCTACGATGTTTTTGTTATTATAACACACAGAGACAGGAAATATACTTTGAACCAGTGACTGGTACATAGTGCTGTTTTCCCCAGGGCCAGAACACATGGAGTGGGGATCAAGGTGTGAAAGTGAGGGTGACTCCATTCAAATATTTCTCCATATAACTCACATGGCAATGTCTTTTTTTTTTTAAATGAATACATGTCAAGAACTTATTTATCTTTTTAATAAAGGAACCAGTAAGATAATATAGCTGATTTACTGGAGAAGAGGAAAAAGATTATGTAGTTTATACTAAAATAATTTTTCTGAATTTGAGACAAAATTAGTGTATGCCCTTATGGGGGAATAGAACCATAACCTTTTTTTGGATTAAAACTAATGAGCTAGATCTTATTTATTAACAGAGAAATATGTCTACAATGGAGTCTTATATGAAAAAAAGAATTAAAACCATATACAAATGTTTATAAACTGTATTTGCTCAGATCTCTATGCACATATGCATGGAAAAACATCACTGGCAAATTTATCTTCCTATCTCCATGTATTTGGCCTCTGTTTGTTGAGAAGTCTTAGTTCCCAAGGGAGAAATGGTTCCCACAGGGAACACAATGTTGATCCATTGGCCTGGAATTAGAGTTTTCCTTAGCTACCTTGGTCTCATCATGCCAATCTACTAGCATGAGGTTGTCAATAACTGACAAAAAAGGTTGTCATCACATTGACTGGATTACTGATTCTGATTAAAGAGTAGTATGTTGTAACCTATTGACTAAGCATATCAGCTATTTGGGTTTTTTTAAATCACAGAATGAGTGACCTAAACATTTGCCCCTGAAGTATATGAGCCATTAGTAGTCCTGTTTAAAATTGAGTTGCTAATCAAAACCGCAGTAAGGTACCATTTCACACCAGTCAAAATGGCTGCGATCCAAAAGTCTACAAGCAATAAATGCTGGAGACGGTGTGGAGAAAAGGGAACCCTCTTACACTGTTGGTGGGAATGCAAACTAGCACAGCCACTATGGAGAACAGTGTGGAGATTCCTTAAAAAACTGGAAATAGAACTGCCATACGACCCAGCAATCCCACTGCTGGGCATACACACCAAGGAAACCAGAATTGAAACAGACACGTGTACCCCAATGTTCATCGCAGCACTGTTTGTAATAGCCAGGACATGGAAGCAACCTAGATGTCCATCAGCAGATGAATGGATAAGAAAGCGGTGGTACATATACACAATGGAGTATTACTCAGCCATTAAAAAGAATACATTTGAATCAGTTCTAATGAGGTGGATGAAACTGGAGCCTATTACACAGAGTGAAGTAAGCCAGAAAGAAAAACACCAATACAGTATACTAACGCATATATATGAAATTTAGAAAGATGGTAACGATAACCCTGTATGCGAGACAGCAAAAGAGACACAGATGTATAGAACAGTCTTTTGGACTCTGTAGGAGAGGCCGAGGGTGGGATGATTTGGGAGAATGGCATTGAAACATGTATAATGTCATATAAGAAACAAATCGCCAGTCCAGGTTCAATGCATGATACAGGATGCTCGGGGCTGGTGCACTGGGATGACCCAGAGGGACGGTACGGGGAGTGTGGTGGGAGGGGGGCTCAGGATGGGGAACACGTGTATACCCGTGGTGGATTCATGTTGATGTATGGCAAAACCAATACAATATTGTAAAGTAATTAGCCTCCAATTAAATAAATTCATATTTTAAAAAAACTGAGTTGCTTTAATTTTCCAGTAAGTTTTACTACTGGACATAGAGTGTATTGGGGAAGATAAAAATTATATGAGTGCAAAATAAATATGTAATTCCAAAATATGTTCAATGTTACAAGAAGATAACATGGAAATTTAGATCAAGGAATCTGGGAAGGACTGAAAGAACAAAAATCTGGGATGAGATCTTGATGATATGCTTGGGCTAGCATGGGGGAACAATGTGGGAAGAGCATTCCAGGCAGAGTGAAATGCTGTGGGAAGAATTTCTCTTGGTCCAGGTAGCGTATGAGGGCTGATATGGCTGTATTATTTGTACCAGTGTGACAGTGGCAACAGATGGGGCTAGAGACGTAGGCAAAAGCCGCATCACGCAGGGAGTCATACATGATGGTAAGGAGTTAGAACCTCTTTTGTTAGCTAGGAGAAGACTTGAGTGATTTCAAGTAAAGGGATTGTAAGAAGCAATTTATGTTTTATAAAGATGTTTTCTGCTGAGCATGGCAATTGGATTTAAGATGGCAAGAATAGATAGTAAGTTGATTATGAGGTTATTGCAATGATACAACTAATTGATAATGGTGATGGAAGAGGAGATGGAGAAAAATGACAAATGGATGGATCATAAATATATTTATAAGGAGACTGGACCAAACTTGGTGATGGACTGTGTACTGCAAATAAGGAAGAGGAAGGAATCAATAACCGTTTCCAGGCTTATAGCATAAAAAACTGGGTGATGGAAGGATCATTTACTGAGATGTGGTGACAGGAATTCAAGCGGATTTGGTATTGGGTTAGCTTCTGGACATGCTATTTTTCATATGCTTTGTGAGACACCAAGTAAGATACCCAGAAGACATATTTGGATATATGAATTCTAGTCTGTTTTATTGATTGCTGGTCTCTGGCAAAAAATAATCTTTGAATATCTGAAAAAGATAAAGGTCAGCTAGGGAGACAGAGAAGGAAAAGAAGATAAGTGGGCTTAGGACAGAGCCTTGGGGAACTCTGAACATTGAAGCGGAGAAGAGACAAGCAAAGGAAAATTGGAGTGAACACTTTGGCTAACTAAATATAATACTGTACTTATGTAACTTATGTTGGTAAATGATAATTATATAGCATATACTACATTAATTATTAAAGTTTTATAATAATTAGCTATATAATTGCACATAGTGTAAGACTTGATTCAGACCACTGAACAATAAACATTCTTGCTAGTGTAATTGTTCCTTTAAGAGTTAAACATTCTGAGTTAGAGTCAGGAACTTGAGTTCAAATTCTTCCTCCACCACCTACTAGCTATGTGATCTTGCAGTTGATTAACTTTTAGGCCTCAGTTTCATTGTATGTAAAAATAGATATACTAATATCTCCTCTAAGAATTAGAAGAGTTAATTTCTAACATGTACCAATCAAATTGACAGGTACACAGCAAACACCATAAAATTGGTGTTACGGTTATTGTGTTGTTATTGTTGGTACTGTTGTAATCTATAGGATCTTGTGCTTGTCCCAGTTTCTCTTCTGTTCACAGGGAATCACTATACTATTGGCTGCTCCTCTCCACTGACATTTTTTGTCCGGACTCATGCAATAGAAGAATAGCAGGTTTGCTACATCCTAGCTGCCTTCTTTTTTTTCTGTGTGTATCAGTCAACCTTCCTAAAATATACATTGGATCACTTTAATCCTTTGTTTAAACATTTTCAGTGCCTTCTATTTCCTACTTAACCTTCTGAATTGCTCTTTATCTCATCAACTTTATTCCTTGTTTATTTTTCTGTCTCTCCACTCAGATGTGAACTCTGTTTGAACAGTATTCTAACTTATGTTCACTCACTGCTGTATCTCCTGATTTAGCATAATGCCTGGCACATTTGGCTCAGACGGTAAAGCGTCTGCCTGCAATTTAGGAGACCTAGGTGTGATCCCTGGAGAAGAAATGGCAACCCACTCCAGTACTCTTTCTTGGAAAATTCCATGGACAGAGGAGCCTGGTCGGCTACAGTCCATGGGGTCTCAAAGAGTCAGATGCTACTGAGAGACTTCACTTCACTTCTTTGCTTCTGGCACATATTAGGAGCTTAATAAATACCTTTTGCTGCATATGCAGCATTTCCCTGTGCAGTAAAGAATCTGCCTGCAATGCAGGAGATGAAGGGGACACGGGTTCAATCCTTGGGTCGGGAAGATCCCCTGGAGGAGGGCATGGCAACCCACTCCAGTATTCTTGCCTGGAGAATCCTGTGGACTGAGGAGGCTGCTGGACTATAGTCCAAAGGGTTGCAAAGAGTCGGACACGACTGAAGTGACTGAGCACGCATGCATGCACTGTATATGCATTATTAATTGTCACCCCTTGTAGCTGCTGAGGGCAAGGACTGTTCTGTTAATCATTTTATTGTTAGCATCTAGCACATTGACCAGCACATAGTAACTGCTCAATATATATCTGTTGAGTGAAACAATGCATGAATTAAGGCATCAAAAGTGATTCTCCAGTCTTAATATCTCCAATAATTAAGACTACATCCTTCATCACAATATGGGAATATATTAGCACATTGGAAAATAAAAAATGATGCCATGGGTACTTAAAATCATTGTGTCAAATGTTTAAAATATGAAATCAGCATGTCCTAATATTAGCTCTTTGAGAACAGAGAGAGCTTTTGCCCTTTCCGTAACTATGTTCCAGCTCCTGGCACATGGTCACATATAGACTTTCCCTCATCTGTACAGCTGATCTGTAACTAAAGAGGAAATAAAATTAATTGCAACACAGTTTTAGAGGAGTTTCCTCCAAAAATGCCTTGAACTGTTGCTTCTGAGAAATCAGGAAATATACTGATCCACATTTCTGGGTGGTGTGTTTTTCTTCCTCCTCATCTATGACTGTCATTCAAATAGGCTGATTCTTCCATAGATTGGTAGACAAACCAAAAAGGGAAGTTAATTAGAGAGCTCTCAGCTTGAATGTTTGACTTGCCACACATATTTCTACACCTAATGGAGATTAAGTTATTTTTTAAAATAAATTGCTAGTGTGAAAGACAAAGTTCTAATTAAAAAAACTCATGTGTATAGATATAGATTAAGTCCCTTACCAATTCATACTTCCTGACATCTCTTGGGACTGTTGTAATACATGTTTCTTGGTTTGATTTAATAGAAGGGCAAAATCTCATGTATGTGAATTTATATTACACCCCTGTGAGGTGCAGTTTCTTTCCTCTCAAAGCTAAGTTCAGGTGTGCTCTGGGATTTCTTTGACTTAAAAGGCTTGAGTGTGTTAAAGCTTTATAGCTACTGCTGGGATTTTAGGATTTTCTGAGATTTAAGTCTCTGATTCTAGGCCCCATGTCGTAACAGTTTTTTCCTTGTTTTGATAAGATCACCCAGTCCTAGACCTCCCTGCAGTGACAGGTATGTTCTGAGGATTAGCATCAATGTTAAAAAAAAATGCAGAGTTCTGTAGATGAAATATGCTTCTTTGGTTCGAAACATTAGTGATCTAGCTGAGTCCTTTCAGTTATAAACATTGAATCAAATGTGTTTACCAGAGCATTGCTTTCAGTGTGAATGCTCCCTACAAGTTTTTCATATAGCTAGCATATGCATAACTTATTAAAATATCTTACAGATGCAGTTGGCTGAAAATAATGCACTTGAAATTTAATAACATTTAATTTACCAAGTACTTCATCACAGCCCTGGCATTAAAAAAACCCCTCAAATTCTGTTTGGTAGATTTAGCAATAGAACTGTAGTAATAGAACTGAATCTTCTAGATAATTTAGTTCTTTCATATTACTCTGTCCTCCTGGTGGAAATTGCATCCTTCCTTGCCAAATTTTTTTACGCAACTTTAAGACCAATCTATATGATAATAAGTGCCTGAAGTCTTCAACTTGACATACCCTTTCTGTGCCTCACCTGTGTTTTTTTAATTTATTAACTGCTCCTGTTTTGCTTCATTGATTCAATGTTTTATTTCAGGTGTACCACAAAAGATTGTTTTTCTTTAGACTCTGAAAACTGAGTCACTCTTTTTGATGTTTAGCAAAGTATCATGTATGCAAACAGGGGGGTTATTAGCATTTTACAGATTACAAATTAGGCACAGCTGGAGACTGCATGAATAGCCTCAGGCTAATTAATATAGAGAAGCAGCAACTTACCACTAATAGTGCTGGACTTTGTCTACTATTAAATAAGCATGGAGTAAAATGTTCTAGAACCATTTTGTTCATGTTCTATGTGTTTTCTTTAGGTTAGAGTGGGAGACTTTTATGATCTGAAAGAACTCACTTAGCTTTTTTTTTAATATTAAAAAATACATTATTTATTTGGCTGCACCAGATCTTAGTTGCAGCATGTGGGTCTAGTTCACTGACCAGGGATTGAACCTGGGTTCCCTGCACTGAGAACTCAGAGACTTAGCCACTGGACCACTAGGGAAGTCCCACTCACATACCTTTTAAAGTATGAAATATTTTACAGTAGGAAAGTCAGGCTCTATAACTACTGTTCTGATGGGCATTTTGGACATTAGATAAGAAAAAATATATATATATGAATTAATATTAAAGAATGTAAATATACACAAACAAGAAAATTACTTAAAAAGTTATCTTCATGGAAATAAGTCAAAAGAGATAAAAATCTCATTTCAATCCTTTGAAAAGATAGTGCATAGTTGATTTGTATTTGATGTTGACATAACAGATCTTTGGTTAGCTTTTAATAAAATGTTTGCCTTGTACCTGTAAGATAGTTTATCTCACTGAATATTATTATCATACTTATTAATAATGTTATCAAATATTTATTGAGTTTTTTGCCTAATGCTTGGCACATAGTAAGCATTAAACAAACAATTCTTGGATTCATTAAATCATATTGAAGAAAATTAATTTTTAATAAATTCTGTATTAGCACTGAGGTGTATATAGAGCCAAATGCAAACAATACATCTAAAATTAAAATGTAACTAGTCTGTTTATTCTAGACCACATGCCATTGACAACAGTTGTATTTTGGATCCAAATATTACATACTTTTTTCCTAATACTTTAGTCTTTTTGTTTTTTTTTAATACTTTAGTCTTCTATATCAACTTAACATACATACAGAGAATGAGTTTAGGAACTTGAGTAAAAGACTCCTGGATGCATGACCACAGTAACAGGAGCTGGTAAAACCTCAGGGTTGAAGACCCATCAGCAATCCAGCGTACTTTCTTTTCCTGGGATTTCTTAGAATGTCTTCCTGAGAACTCAAGATATCCTTAGTTGTTTCAGAAAAAAAAAAAAAAAATGTTCTATATCCAGATAAGTTTGGGCAATGTTGTCTGCTACAGCTCTCTCCTGGTGAATCATAATGCATGATACCAGCATACTACACAGAGAAGGCAATGGCACCCCACTCCAGTACTCTTGCCTGGAAAATCCCATGGATGGAGGAGCCTGGTAGGCTGCAGTCCATGGGGTCACTAAGAGTCGGACATGACTGAGCGACTTCACTTTCACTTTTCACTTTCATGCATTGGAGAAGGAAATGGCAATCCACTCCAGTGTTCTTGCCTGGAGAATCCCAGGGACAGGGGAGCCTGGTGGGTTGCCATCTATGGGGTTGCACAGAGTCGGACATGACTGAAGCGACTTAGCAGCAGCAGCAACAGCATACTAAAGCTCCAAGAGCTAATAAAAAAAAATTGACACGACATTTCTTAAAATATACTTGACCATGAGATCTTTTCTCAAATAAGTTCCATTAATATCCCAAGGATCTAATTTCTCATCAGCATATTTGAGGCAATGGTGTCTTAAGGCGCTATCAATAATTTACATGAATTGTGAAAGCAAGATGATGAAAAGGAAAACATGAAAATTTTGAATATTGGAAAAAATTGAAGGGGATGTCCTTGGGGGAGGAAAAGAGGCAGGATAGGTTTCTAGGGGGGCAATGGAGACTAGCTTCACAATTCACCAAATGGAGGTCTGTCTGTGATTTTGTGTTATTAACAAGTACCATATGTAAAAGTTAGGGGTCTCTTTTGATGCTGGGACTGTTGTTCATAGTGATTCAGAAATAAAATTCATTTGAACCAAGGGGCAAAGATGATTAAAACAATTTAACTTGTAACACAAATGGAATCCAAAAGGAAGATGAAAACAATACAGAAAAATCATAAATGTGGCTTGAAGCCTTGAAAGATTCTAACTGTATTCTGTTTCTGAAATCCTTTATTGAAAATAAAGCACATCCAATTATCTGTTGATAAATTTTCCCAATTTTCATAACCATTATGTCGTTAAATTCTTTATAATATCAAATCTAAATCACATCTTGTACAATTTGAGCCTGTTCCCTCACATCTTGCCTTTTGAGCATATCGTTTCACTATCAGTTAATGGAATTTTGTCATCTTTCGTCTGAATTTTTAAACTAAGCCCTTCTCATCCTTAGAAAAAGGAATTTAAAATGTGTTCTGAAGCTAGATTTCTGCCACAGAGAAAATGACAGCTACGTCTTGTTCATTTCTGACTGAAGTGTTTTCAGAGCCTCCTAGACAAAATAAGAGACAACTATACATAAGTGCCTGTTTTCTGGGAAGAGGACAAACGAGGTTTTCAGTAACATATTTGAGAAAGGGCTGGGATTTCTCTCTATTTGGCACTTGGAAACACAAAAGCAGTTTATGTGAGGATAAGTTACTGCCTTAATAACTGCCCAGATAAATAAAGTTAGGCAGCATGTGGATTTTTCAATTCCCTTTCAAGTCATCTCTAGTAAAAACGAGGGACTTGGTTGGCGTCAGGTGGGGCTTCAAGGGCAGGAAAAGCACCTTGGAAACAGGCTCAGGTGCTCAGAAGGGATTCGGGATTGAGCCTCTACTCCCAGAGTGCTTTTGAACACCATGAAGAATGCATTCATCTACCTTCAGTTCAATAATTAATGTCGCTATTCCTACAGCTACTCTTAGAATAACAAATACAGGCGTCTCAAGACTTTAAAAGGATGTCATTTAAGATGCTTCATTTCATGACATATTGTGGCCTCAACAAGTGTATTATTATAAGCCTTAGAGTGACACGCAGTAGAGGTAGTTTTTTAAAAAAATTAGGGGGATTTTTATGACCACCACAAAAGAAAAGATAGTGGGCTATTAAGATTTTTTTTTTTCATAAAAAGGAGAGCAAAACTTTCAAATCATTGGCATGGTGCTATAGAACCAAACTCTAATTGGAAACCAAATGATTATTTGCCCTTGACATGGAAGGTGATTTTGACTTCAGAACCCTGGAATTGTTTCATTCAGAGGTTGGTGCTCCTGAAAGGG
Organism: Bubalus kerabau; assembly: GCF_029407905.1. NCBI lineage: Eukaryota > Metazoa > Chordata > Mammalia > Artiodactyla > Bovidae > Bubalus > Bubalus kerabau. The sequence continues at coordinate 32,573,677 of NC_073639.1, read as the reverse complement.
ATTTCAGTCCTAAGTCTCATCTATTTCTAAGGAAATTCTGAAATCAAAGCAACTTCATGGAGAAAAGAAAACATACACATAGGGGAAAATCCCATGGACGGAGGAGCCTGGTGGACTGCAGTCCATGGGGTCTCGAAGAGTCAGACAAGACTGAGCGACTTCACTTTCACTTTTCACTTTCATGCATTGGAGAAGGAAATGGCAACCCACTCCAGTGTTCTTGCCTGGAGAATCCCAGGGACGGGGGAGCCTGGTGGGCTGCCCTCTATGGGGTCACACAGAGTCAGACACGACTGAAGCGCCTTAGCAGCAGCAGCATACACTCATAGTATCTGTCTCATTTTCCCGGGGTTTCGAGGAATATCCTGTTGTGGCCGTTGACATGAATGAGAGAGCTGTTCTCTGGGTTTTCCTCTGGAGTTCTATTTCTGACAGTCTCTGGCTCAATGGTGGCTGTTTCTAACCAGCATCTTGCATGCATTTTCCTTTGTATATAAAGGATATTTTACTTTGTGTACAAGGGTATAGTCATCAGATGTGGCATGCGCTGCACGTGATTTTCTACCACTTCTCAAAATTTTCACCATAGTATCATGTTTATTTTCATATTTTGTATAAGAAAATTAATTATAATCCTGTAATTATACTCGTAACTCGATTTTTAACTTATTCATCCTCACATTCACTGATGTACAGGATACTGATTCTGAATAACGGTGATTTAATGGGACCTAATTAAAATTAAAAGCTTCTGCACAACAAAGGAAACTATAAGCAAGGTGAAAAGACAGCCTTCGGAATGGGAGAAAATAATAGCAAATGAAGCAACTGACAAACAACTAATCTCAAAAATATACAAGCAACTCCTGCAGCTCAATTCCAGAAAAATAAACAACCCAATCAAAAAATGGGCCAAAGAACTAAATAGACATTTCTCCAAAGAAGACATACAGATGGCTAACAAACACATGAAAAGATGCTCAACATCACTCATTATCAGAGAAATGGAAATCAAAACCACTATGAGGTACCATTTCATGCCAGTCAGAATGGCTGCGATCCAAAAGTCTGCAAGCAATAAATGCTGGAGAGGGTGTGGAGAAAAGGGAACCATCTTACACTGTTGGTGGGAATGCAAACTAGTACAGCCACTATGGAGAACAGTGTGGAGATTCCTTAAAAAACTGGAAATAGAACTGCCATACGATGCAGCAATCCCACTGCTGGGCATACACACCAAGGAAACCAGAATTGAAACAGACATGTTTACCCCAATGTTCATCACAGCACTGTTTATAATAGCCAGGATCTAGATGTCCAATCAGCAAACAAATGGATAAGAAACCAGTGGTACATATACACAATGGAGTATTACTCAGCCATTAAAAAGAATACATTTGAATCAGTTCTAATGAGGTGGATGAAACTGGAGTCTATTATACAGAGTGAAGTAAGCCAGAAAGAAAAACACCAATACAGTATGCTAACCCATATATATGGAATTTAGAAAGATGGTAACTATAACCCTGTATGCGAGACAGCAAAAGAGACACAGATGTATAGAACAGTCTTTGGGACTCTGTGGGAGAGGGAGAGGGTGGGATGATTTGGGAGAATGACATTGAAACATGTATAATATCATATAAGAAACGAATCGCCAGTCCAGGTTCAATGCATGATACAGGATGCTCAGGGCTGGTGCACTGGGATGACCCAGAGGGATGGTACGGGGAGGGAGGTGGAAGGGGGCCCAGGATGGGGAACACGTGTATACCCGTGGCAGATTCATGTTGATGTATGGCAAAACCAATACAATATTGTAAAGTAATTAGCATCCAATTAAAATAAATAAATTTAAATAAAAAAAAACATGAGTTTTGTATGCTTCTTTGTTTTTTTAATATTCTAAATCATCCTTTACCCATTTATCTTTTCTGCATAAGCTAATAAACTCACTTTCTGCATAAAGCTATAAATTTGACTTCCGCATGGAGACGAAAGTGACAACGACAGTCTTTTCTTGATTCACGTTATTTCTTTGATATCCATGATATCTGTGCTGGCTCATTCGGCAAGATATATTCACTTATAAGTTCAGAAACAGCCTTCTCTGAGTGGGAGAGGGAGATAATAACCTTTACACATTTGGAAGTGTCTATTTGCAAAAGGAAATATGAAAAATAACTAAAATGACAGTTTTGATACTTAAAATGTTGCCCAAGCTCTATCAACAATTTTATATGCATCTCAAATAAGGGTAATAAGAAAACTAAATCAGAAATTTATATATTTGGCTCAAAAAAGTTTATAAAGTTTTTTCCTGTTAAGCAATTATAATCTACACTAACATGGCAGAGTCACCCATAGGAAAACAATGACATCTGTGATTTAGACAGGCCTCTTAACAAGTAGATGTTACGTAAAATGGAAAGGTTTATTTTACTCTATTTGCACATGTGTCCTATATGTCAACCAGAGATACAACATTTATTATTTAAATAAAATCTAGCTGAATTGATACAAGTGAGAGGGTGGACTCTTTTATCTTTGTGTTAGTGGCTTTGTGGTGAAACTATACATGGAGTGACAGAGATGGATAATTAAAGGCACATTGATTTCAGTAATATTTTAATGGAATGTAATCAGTCTTTTAAATTTTGTATCATTCCTGATTCTTAATTTTTTTTATTTTAAGTCTCAAGATTGTTCATTAAATAACCCACTTTTATTCCTCTTTGCCTTAAATTATGAAAATGCCATAATTAACTTCTCTCAAAACTGCATTTATTGTGTCTCTAAACCCTTCTTTATGACATCCTCAGCATCATCAATTTCAAAACTGAGATGCACCGTCTTGTGTTTAATTTGCTATTACTCAGCTGGTTATGAATACTATTACCGCTTTTAAGTCCTTTATGCTTTACTCTGCTGTTCGCTCTCATTTTCACATAAACTGGTGTGTGAGCTGAAGTAGATCCTGTTATGTGGAAAGAGTCAATTAATTCACACTTTGATCTAATAAGATAGGCTCTATCCTTGGATAGGATTTATGGGCATGACAGTAAAGTCTCTCACTCTATACTGGTAGAATCCTCCAGGTTCAACAAGCTGTTAGGCATTTGGAAATCTTTTCTGATTTTTCTATATATGGCTTCTCAGTCTAGCTTTCCAAACTTTCACAGCGTAAATTATCCTTTTTAAAATCTAAAATGTGCTTGGGATATTTCTGAAAATTGTTCTCAATATATACAGTGTTTAATTGAAGAAGGAACTGTAGTTAAATGCATTCTCCTGAATTGTCAATAGGTTTCTAAAACAGCAGGCAATAAACTATCTTCTTTTCAGCTAAGCACCTATTAAAGTTACTGGCTGTATTTGTTATAATACCAGCCAGTTGGAATGAAGCCATTCCAGGCTGACTAATCAATCATATAAACTGCAGTTTTGACCCACTCTTTCCATGTAGTAATCTCATTTCAGTTTCCCTTTAAAAATTAGCCAACATGTCTATTTTTAATCCACAAGTTCCTTGAGCTTCCCTGACATACTTAGCGCGAAAATGTATAGAACGCTGTTCCTAATTTATAGAGAGATTATATTCTGAACGGTCATTTGTAAAGTAGTTTAAAATAACACTCATTTCCCCATAGACAATGCTATACTTGTTGCTTAGGTTTGGATGGCAGTCTTCAAGTCTTTATCCTTATAATTTACTATAGCACAAGCATGCCAGGCTTCCCTGTCCTTCACTATCTCCTGCAGTTGGCTCAAATTCATGTCCATTGATCCAATATGCTATCTAAACATTTCATCCTCTGCTCCCCTCTTCTCTTCCTGTCCTAAATCTTTCCCAGCATCAGGGTTCTTTTCCAATGAGTCAGCTCTTCACATCAGATGGCCAAAGTGTTGGAGCTTCAGCTTCACCATCAGTCCTTCCAATGAATATTCAGGGTTGATTTCCTTTAGGATTGACTGGTTGGATCTCCTTGCAGTCCAAGTGACTCTCAAGAGTCTTCTCCAGCACCACAATTCAAAAGCATCAGTTCTTCAGCGCTCAGCCTTCTTTATGGTTCAACTCTCACATCCGTACGTGACTACTGGAAAAACCATAGCTTTGACTATATGGATCTTTGTCAGCAAAATGATGTCGTTGCTTTTTAATATGCTGTCTAGTTTTGTCATAGCTTTACTTCCAAATGGTAAACATCTTTTAATTTCATGGCTGCAGTCACCATCCACAGTGATTTTGGAGCCCAAGAAAATAAAATCTGTCAATGTTTCTACGTTCTCCCCTCTGCCATGAAGTGAAGGGACTGCATGACATGATCTTGTTTTTTTGAATGTTGAATACATGGTAGGTGCTAAATAAAATTTGTGAAATGAGTGACTGAATATTATGTTAAAACTATAAATTCTAACCATGATGTAGAAAACCATTCCTATGAGAAAATGCTTTCAGATTTTCATTTTGGAGTGATGCCAGCTACAGAGTTTTCTGTAATACACTGGAGTAAGTACTCATTGCTGATTTCCCCCACTTCTGAATAAAAACTTCTCAGGCTCCAATAGGTCCATCTTCCTGGGAGGCCTTTTAAGTCCTGCAAAAATTGTGTGCCACCCTTTTTTTCTTCTGCTGGTTCCATTAATTGGTTTCTATCTCCCTGATCCTCCATATGAAATACGTAGTTTCATATATATTTTAAAACATGACTCGTCCTGACATTAAGGAGAAAACAATCCTGTTCTTGAGGGGTTTTCTTTTTTGTATTGTCTTCTTCTTTGTGCTAATGACAAGAAAGTAAAGTGTACCAAATATTTAAAAAGAAAGAAAACAATGCAAAGAGCCCCCCAAACTCTCTTCTGTATTTACTTTTTATGTATTCTTTTTTGGTTGCTCACAATAAGGAAGCAGACTTTTATGTAAATACTAAAAGGCAGAGATATTTTACTCCCAAAGGACAATCAAAATATTTTTTCTATTTCGAATGTTTGTGGTTAGGTTCTCCTGGACCAGAGTCTGATAGTAGAAGGATGGACTATAAAGCCTCATGGGTCTTCAACAGAGTTTATCAGTTAATTTTGGCCATATTGATGTGATTAAAAACCCCTCTGAAAGTCAGTGACAGGCAGCAGCAAACAATTCTCTCTTGCTCCTGCATCTGAGATTTGGCAGGGCTCAGCTGAGGTCTTATCACTTCATGGCATATAGAAGGAGAAAAGGTGGAAGAAGTGACAGATTTCCTCACTCTGGCTCTAAAATCACTGTGGATGGTGACTGCAGCCATGAAATTAGAAGAAGATTGCTTCTTGGCAGGAAAGCACTTTCTAGATTGCTTCTAGACAGTGTGTTAAAGAGCAAAAACATCACTTTGCCAACAAAAGTCTGTATAGTCAAGGCTATGGTCTTTCCCGTAGTCATGGACAGATGTGAGAGCTAGACAATAAAGAAGGGAGAGCACCAAATAAATGATGCTTTTGAACTGTGGTGTTGGAGAAGACTCTTGAGAGCCCCTTGGACACCAAAGAGATCAAATCAGTCAATTTTAAAGGAAATCAACCCTGAATACTCTTTGGAAGGACTGATGCTGAGGCTGAAGCTCCAATACTTTGGTCACCTCATGCAAACACCTGACTCATTGGAAAATACCCTGATTCTAGGAAAGATGGAAGGCAGAAGGAGAAGAGGGTGACAGAGGATGAGATGGTTGGATGGCATCACTGATTCAATGGACATTAACTTAGGCAAACTCCAGGAGATGGTGAGGGACAGGGAAGCCTGACGTGCTGCAGTCCATGGGGTCACAAAGGGTTGGACACGACTTGGTGCCTGAAAAACAATGACAGCTGAGGGAGACTGGGATTGACTACAGACTGGAGGTGAGGCTTAGGTTTGTTCCAGGCGTCCCATTCTTTGGGGATCACAGGGCTACTCAGGCCATGTTCTTTTCATGTCCAGGGCAGAGTGTAAGAGGACACATCCAGTTGTATAAGCACACCTCAAGCCTCTACTTGTTAATATCCCATTGGCTAAAAATGTTACATGACCTGACCCCAAGTCAAAGGCCAGGAAATAAACTCCACATCTTGCAGGAGGAACTGCAGAATCACATGACAAAGGATAGATTCAAGGGAAGGTATAGAGTTGAGAACAACAATGCAATCTACCACTCAGGACTAAATACAGAACATGTGCATGCCTCAGGGAGACTAAAATTTTTGTACCTTCTAAAGCCAATTTTCTTTAAATAGTTGTTGTGTTTCTTTCTGGGAGATGGAAAGAAAATAAATGTCTATTGCAACAAATTGTGCAAAAAGAAACATTTACTCAGTAATTTACTTTTGCTTGCCAAACCAGTGCCAATATTTTGAGGGGAAAATGACAAAAAAAGTAGTATAATAGTGAAGAGTTCAGGTTCTAGGCCATGTTGCCTGGATTTAAATCAGTTAAATCATTTAATCTCAAGTTAGATATAAATATTATTAACATGCTGCTCTTCTGTCTCCAGATTTCTTTTCTTTTTTAATGAGCAAAGTAATACAACTTCTTAGGAGGCAAATAATTTAAAATTACTTAAAATTTAGGTAACAAAATAAAATAGCATTTCAGTAAACAAGCATCATTCAGTTTTTGGAATTTCAGCTAATTGCAGTTGACTTTTATCTGCCTACAAATGTTCATCTAAAAAATGCTCGGTAGAGCTAGATCTGCAGTAGAGAGATGTGTTTAATTTGAGGGCATTATAATCTTGTGATAGAGGATGAATTTAAAATATGACAATTTATTCCAGTGTTATTTTAACACCTTTATAGATTGACCTTTCATGGTTCTGTTGGCATGACTTTTGCCTTAATCCTCCTCTGGTTCTTCTGGTACCTGATGGGGAGAGAGCTAGACTGGTTGAAGAGCTCAGGAAAGATACTGAATGCTGATCTGTGAGAAGTTCTGAAACATCACTGGTCATTTAAGGACTTGTATTCAATTAAGTTGCAAGAGATGTGTTTATAAAGTACTTGGAGTAGGAGGTAGGTGAGAATGCAAAAGGCATATTTATATAATGAAGCTAAATTATTCTACAAGAAAACAGAGTTTGGTTAACATAGGGACTTTAATTTGTGTGCGTGTGAGAGATGAACATTTGGAACTGGGGTTGAACTGTTAGGGAACAGAAGAAGCTGACTATGCTCTCAACAGAAGACAGAGGAGGACCTACCCTCTAAAGATTCAGTGTCTTTAGAGGGGTGTCCTCTAAAGATGCAGTGTCCTCCCCTCTGAAGATGGTAAAGTCATCACAAAGTTTTTGTTGAGAACAACACCAAAGCTTAACGCTTTCCTGAGTCATCTTTATGTCTTCATTCATCTCTGATATGTGGCTCACTTTCCCCTTTTCATGTCAATTCTGCTAAATTGATCTTGGGCTAAGGGGAAAATTAAGAACAGAAACTATGGGAGATGGCTTATCAAACATTTATTAAATAGCTATTATGCACTAGACATTCTTCTAGACATTAAAGATAAAAAATAAAGAGCTTCTATTTTTAACAAGCTAATAGTTCAATAGTAGAGTTTATAATGTAAACCAGTTCTATGTATCATTTATTGAAAACTTAGCATGTGGCTAAAATACTCATCTCTCTTAAACTCCTTCCATCAGTTTTATACTAAACAGGCAATCCACCAATTTGCCAGTCAGTGCCTTGACTTCCTAACTTCCAGTGGTCTTGTCCTTCTCACTGTGCACTTCAGAATCATACCCTCAACCTTGTCTTAGGCAATATTGGTCTTACCACCAAAATATCAATTCCCAGCATCCTGTGTGAACCTGTTACTCTCTTTAGTCCCATTTTCCCTACTATTCCACTCCATTTGTTCTTGACTCTGTCAGGACGTTCAACCCATTCAACTCTCCCCCACTTCCACACCTCTTTTTCACAGTTTATTTTATCCCACCCTCACCAACCTATGTCCTCAATTCTCTCCTTGACCAGCTTAGAGTCAATAGCCTTTAATCATTCCTTGGCATACATCTTTAACTCCCCTACTTTTCTTTTACTGGTCAAAACTCTACCTATTTAAATATAACTCTGGGCTTCCCTCATGACTCAGTCAGTAAAGAATAAGCCTGCAGTGCTGGAGAGTCGGGTTGATCCCTGGATTGGGAAGATCTGCTGGAAAAGGAAGTGGCAAACCATTCCAGTATTCTTGCCTGAGAAATCCCATGGACAGAGAAGCCTGGAGGGCTACAATACATGAGGTCACAAGAGTATGACATAACTAAGTGACTAAACCACCACCACCACCTGCTTTATTACATATCTGGAATCAAATAGCTGAACGTGTCTGGAGGGAGATACCCAACTATTCTAGAGGTCAGTTCAGTTCAGTTCAGTTCAATTGCTCAGTCATGTGCAATTCATTGAGATCCCATGGACTGCAGCACACCCGGCCTACCTGTCCATCACCAACTCCTGGAGCTTGCTCAAACTCATGTCCATTGAGTTGGTGATGCCATCTAACCATCTCATCCTCTGTCGTCCCCTTCTCCTCCTGCCTTCAATCTTTCCCAGCATCAGGCTATTTTCCAATGAGTCAGTTCTTCATATCAGGTGCCCAATTACTTTGGCTTCATCGGAGCTTCAGCTTCATCGTCAGTCCTTCCAATGAATATTCAGAATGGATTTCCTTTAGGATTGACCGTTTGGTTTCCTTGCAGTCCAAGAGACTCTCAAGAGTATAATCATGCACCACAGTTTAAGAGCATCAGTTCTTCGGCGCTAAGCTTTTTTTATGGTCCAACTCTCAAGTCCATACATGACTACTGGAAAAACCATAGTATTGAATGTTTGGACCTTGGTTGGCAAAGTAATGTGTCTGCTTTTTAATATGCTGTCTAGGTTTGTTATAGCTTTTCTTCCAGGAGCAACCATCTTTTAATTTCACGGCTGCAGTCACCATCAGCTGTGATTTTGGAGCCCAAGAAAGTAAAGTTTGTCATTGTTTCCATAGCTTACCCATCTATTTGCCATGAAGTGATGGGACCGGCTGCCATGATCTTCATTTTTTGAATGTTGAGTTTTAAGCCAGCTTTTTCAGTCTTCTCTTTCACTTTCATCAAGAGGCTCTTTAGTTCCTCTTCACTTTCTGCCATAAGGTTGGTGTCATCTGCATATCTGAGGTTATTGATATTTCTCCTGGCAATCTTGATTCCAGCCTGTGCTTCATCCAGTCCAGTATTTCTCATGATGTACTCTGCACATGAATTAAATAAGCAGGGTGGCAATATATAGCCTTGATGTACTCCCTTCATAATTTTGAACCACTTGCTTTTTCCATGTCTGGTTCTAACTGTTGCTTCCTGACCTGCATACAGATTTCTCAGGAGGCAGGTGAGGTGGTCTGGTATTCCCATCTCTTTAAGAATTTTCCATAGTTTATTGTGATCCACACAGTCAAAGGCTTTGGCATAGTCAATAAGCAGAAGTAGATGATTTTCTGGAACTCTCTTGCTTTTTCTGTGATCCAGTGGATGTTGGCATTTTGATCTCTTGGTTCCTCTGCCTTTTCTGAATCCAGCTTGAATATCTGAAAGTTCTTAGTTCATGTACTGCTGAAGCCTGGCTTGGAGAATTTTGAGCATTACTTTGCTAGCGTGTGAGATAAATGCAATTGTGCAGTAGTTTGAACATTCTTTGGCATTGCCTGTCTTTTGGATTTGAATGAAAACTGACCTTTTCCAGTCCTGTGGCCACTGCTGAGTCTTCCAAATTTGCTGGCCTATTGAGTGCAGCACTTTCACGGCATCATCTTTTAGGATTTGAGATAGCTCAACTGGAATTCTATCACCTCCACTAGCTTTGTTCATAGTGATGCTTTCTAAGTCCCACTTGACTTCGTACTCCAGGATGTCTGGCTTTAGGTGAGTAAGCACACCATCATGATTATCTGGGTCATGAAGATCTTTTTTGTAGAGTTGTTCTGTGTATTCTTGTCACCTCTTCTTAATATGTTCTGCTTCTGTTAGGTCCATCCCGTTTCTGTCCTTTATTGTGCTCATCTTTGCATGAAACATTCCCTTTGTATCTCTAATTTTCTTGAAGATATCTGTAGTCTTTTCCATTCTATTGTTTTCCTCCATTTCTTTGCATTGTTCACTTAGGAAGGCTTTTAAAAAATATCTCCTTGCTCTTCTTTGGAACTCTGCATTCAGATGGATATATCTTTCCTTTTCTCCTTTGCCTTTTGCTTCTCTTCTTTTCTAAGCTATTTGTAAGGCCTCCTCAGACAACCATTTTGCCTTTTTGCATTTCTTTTCCTTGAGGATGGTTTTGATCACCACCTCGTGTACAATATTATGAACCTGTGTCCATAGTTCTTCAAGCACTCTATCAAATGTAATCCCTTGAATCTATCTGTCACTTCACTGTATAATGGTAAGGGATTTGATTTAGGTCATACCTTAATGGTCTAGTGGTTTTGCCTACTTTCTTCAATTTAAGTCTGAATTTGGCAAAAAAGAGTTCATGGTCTTAGCTGCAGTCAGCTCCTGGTCTTGCTTTTGCTGACTGTATAGAGCTTCTCCATCTTTGGCCGCAAAAAATATAATCAATCTGATTTTGGTATTGACCATCTGGTGAAGACAATGTGTAGAGTTGTCTCTTGTGTTGTTGGAAGAGGGTGTTTGCTATGACAAATGTATTCTCTTGGCAAAACACTGTTAGCCTTTGCCCTGCTTCATTTTATACTCCAAGGCCAAACTTGCCTGTTACTCAAGGTATCTCTTGACTTTCTACTTTTGCATTCCAGTCCCCTATGATGAAAATAACATCTTTTTTTGGTGTTAGTTTTAGAAAGTCTTGTAGGTCTTCACAGAACCATTTGACTTTGGCTTCTTCGGCACTAGTGGTTGAGGCATAGACTTGGATTACTGTAATATTGAAAGGTTTGCCTTGGAAATTAACAGAGATCATTCTATCATTTTTGAGATTGTACCCAACTACTGCATTTCAGACTCTTTTGTTGACTATGAGGGCAACTTCATTTCTTCTAAAGGATTCTTTCTCATAGTAGTAGATATAATGGTCATCTGAATTAAATGTGCCCATTCCAGTCCATTTTAGTTCACTGATTCCTAAAATGTCAATGTTCACTCTTGCCATCTCCTGTTTGACCACTTCCAATTTACCTTGCTTCATGGACCTAACATTCCAGGGTTCTATGCAATAATGTTCTTTATAACACTGGACTTTACTTTCATCACCAGTTACATCCACAGCTAGGTGTTGTTTTTTTCTTTGGCTCTGTCTTTTCACTCTTTCTGGAGTTATTTTTCCACTGTTCTCCAATATCATATTGGACATCTACTGACATGGGGAGTTCATCTTTCAGTGGCATATCTTTTTGCCATTTCATTCCGTTCATGGGGTTCTCAAGGCAAGAATACTGAAGTGGTTTGCCATTTCATTCTGCAGTGGACCACATTTGTCAGAACTTGCCACCATGACCCATGCATCTTGACTGGCCCTACATGGCATGGCTCATAGTTTAATTGAGTTAGACAGGCTGTGATCCATATGATCAATTTACTATGCTTGCTGCTAAGTTGCTTCAGTTGTGTCTGACTCTCTGCGACCCCATAGATGGCAGCCCAATAGGCTTCTCTGTCCCTGGGATTCTCCAGGCAAGAATACTGGAGTGGGTTGCCATTGCATGAAAGTGAAAAGTGAAAGTGAAGTCGCTCAGTTGTGCCCGACTCTTAGCGACCCCATGGACTGCAGCCTACCAGGCTCCTCCGTCTATGGGATTTTCCAGGCAAGAGTACTGGAGTGGGGTGCCATTGTCTTCTCTGTACTATGCTTACTGGTCTCTTTAAATTTATGGCCACAAATTTCTAGTGAGTTATCAGCCTGCAGCTTCATCCTACTGTATTTCTCCAGTAACTTCATTGTCCTTTTCTCTGGGGTGACCTAAGTTTATATGTTATTCTTTCTTTTTAAACTTCTAACACTTCCTGCTTTATCCTTAGTCTCAGCTAGTTACAGGAATGCTAAGATGAGAGCCACTTCCACTTCCCATCACCGAGTCTGCCTCTGCTTCCTACTTTCCCTCTGGTTTCTATAGACAAGCTGTCCCTGCTTCCCCCAGCAGCCAGGTCCTCCATCTCACACTGGGTCTCCCATGCCTTCTTATTTCCTAGTATGCTTTGCCTCTGCAATATCTTGTCTCTCATCAGCTTTATCCTTTTTTGTTTTTCCCTAATGGATCATCCTCATTAGCTTATAAACATGGTGCAATCGTTTCCATCTTTAAAAGGAAAAACCTTTCCTTTATGTTCCCTTTCTGCTACCACTCTACCGCTCTGCTTTCCTTGATGGTAAAATTTATTGGAAAAATTGCCTAGACTTGCTGTGTCCATTTTCCTCCTCTCATTCTTTCTAATAAATCTACTTGAATCACTATTTTCTCCCCACCCCTCCACTGAAACTCTTCTTGTTATGGCTGTCCCTGACCTCTAGCTTGCTAAAGCCAATGTCAGGTCATCTGTGTTCATCTCATTCATTCAACATCTCAGCAGCATGGCAACACTCTACCTGGTTTAAGGGACCCTAGATATCCAAGTTTTCCTTTTATTTCACTGCTTATTTCTGAGCTTTTCTTACCGACTTTTCCATTTTCCAATTTTTTTGGCCTTCCTTTTTTGACTACCTATTCCCTCTAGATGACTTCATCCAGTGTCTTGTCATTTAATACAATTATAGGCTGATGACTTATAAATTTATAAATCTACCTCTAATTTCTCCCCTAAGTTTCAGGCTTGTATATTCAACTGTACATTTGACTCCACTTTGATGTCTAAGAGATATCCCAAATGGGACATGTTAAGAGGTGAACTCTTGATTTTTTGCTAGCCTCCTTGCTTGTTCCCAATTGTTGTCATTTTGATTAATGTTTTTACATGTCTCCAATTGCTCAGGCCTAGTAACTACTCCTCCCTCATATCTAATCACTTAAAAAGCCATGTTGGCACTTGCTCACTATAAAAATCTGTCTCAGCCCAGCTACTTCTTTCTATCTGCACTGTTACCATCCTTGTTCAAGTCACTGTCATTTCTATTTTGAATTTTTGGACTCTCCCATCTTATTTCTCTGCTTTTAATCTTGCCTGGCTGCCATCCATTCTCTATAGAGCAATCAGAGGGATCCTTTTAAAATGTTAACAGGATCATGTCATGCCCTTGCTTAATATCCTCCAGCACTATGGGTGTGATTTAAGCAAATGATATAGAACTCTAGTCAAAGGGCCCAAGATTCTGGTCTATATCCAAAGTTTGGTGAAGGAGTGCATTTATATTTTAACTTATAATTATGTTCAGTATATATACCATAATTCTTTACTAATCTGCTCCTAACAATTTTTTAGCTATCAAATATGGATTAATTTGATGAAGGGGATTTCTAGTTTATAGTTATATTTTTAACTTGATAGGGAAAAGAGCATTCCCTTATCTAATCATTTGATCAATCTCCTTGAAAATAGCTATCTAATATTTCATTGTAATATTCTATCATGTGTCATAATTGAACCCTCTCATATTGTTTCTACATGTTATTATAAAAGAATAAAGATGTTGTGAATGCCTCTGTGCATAAAGGGGGAAAAGACTGTATATATCTTGAAGCCCTTCAATACATATTTCTGGGGCTTTGTTTAGAAATCTTTTAGAAAAGGATTGGTCCAGGGTCGAAGGGTTGGCATGAGAATAGAAACTGGAGCCTACTATACAGAGTGAAGTAAGCCAGAAAGAAAAATACCAATACAGTATACTAACGCATATATATGGAACTTAGAAAGATGGTAACGATAACCCTGTATGAGAGACAACAAAAGAGACACAGATGTATAGAACAGTCTTTTGTCCTCTGTGGGAGAGGGAGAGGGGGGGATGATTTGGGAGAATGGCACTGAAACATGTATAATATCATATAAGAAACGAATCGCCAGTCCAGGTTCGATGCAGGATACAGGAAGCTTGGGGCTAGTGCACTGGGATGACCCAGAGGGATGGTATGGGGAGGGAGGTGGGAGGAGGTTCAGGATGGGGAACATGTATACACCTGTGGCAGATTCATGTTGGTGTATGGCAAAACCAATACAATATTGTAAAGTAAAAAAAAAAAAAAGAAAAGAAAATTGATATCATCCTCTGACGTAGATTTTTCTTAACTGTTTCCCTGAATTCTCTCTACTTTTGTACCAGTGCTCTTTGAAGAGAAGATTATATGTGATAAGCAGTGTTTCAATATTCTATAGGATCCAGGGAGAAAAAGGGGTTCTGCCTGGTAGCCTCATTACATTGGTGATGTGAAGTAACTGTTGAAGCATGGAATCAAGAAGCAGGGTGGGTGTAAGCACTGCATGTGTAGTGGGAGTACCACCAGCCTAGTTGAGGACTAGCACTTAGGGTTCAGGGATCCACATGTCACCTTGTTGGGGACAACGTGAGAACCAAATTGACGAGTTGGGTGCTAGTGAGGCTAAATTGATCTTTGCAAAAGGAGCCTTTCTGGGTAGTGGAGGGGAGAGAAGAGAGGAAAGCTAGACTTGAAAAGGACAGGAGAGAGACAATGGGGAAGCTGCTATGTTTGGGAAAGTGAAAGGAGAAATGGAGAAAGATGATGATACATTTTTCCATATATCATGAATTTTTCTAGGAGGTTGTTCAATTCAGTTCAGTTCAGTCACTCAGTCATGTCTGACTCTTAGCGGTCCCGTGGACTGCAGCACACCAGGCCTCCCTGTCCATCACCAACTCCAGGAGTTTACTCAGACTCATGTCCATTGAGTCGGTGATGCCATCTAACCATCTCATCCTCTGTTATCCCTTTCTCCTCCTGCCTTCAATCTTTCCTAGCATCAGAGTCTTTTCAAATGAGTCAGTTCTTCCCATCAGGTGGCCAAAGTATTGGAGTTTCAGCTTCAACATCAGTCCTTCCAGTGAATATTTAGGACTGATTTCATTTAGGATGGACTGGTTTGATCTCCTTACTGTCCAAGGGACTCTCAAGAGTCTTCACCAACACCACAGTTCAAAAGCATCAATTCTTCAGCACTCAGCTTTCTTTGTAGTCCAACTCTCACATCCATACATGACCACTGGAAAAACCATAGCCTTGACTAGACAGACCTTTGTTGGCAAAGTAATGTCTCTGCTTTTTACTATGCTGTCTAGGTTGGTCATAACTTTTCTTCAAAGGAGCAAGAGTCTTTTAATTTCATGGTGGCAGTCACCATCTGCCGTGATTTTGAAGCCTATAAAAATAAAGTCTGTCACTGCTTCCCCATCTTTTTGCCATGAAGTGATGGGACCAGATGCCATGATCTTAGTTTTCTGAATGCTGAGTTTTAAGCCAACTTTTCCACTCTCCTCATTCACGTTCAACAAGAGGCTCTTTAGTTCTTCTTCTCTTTCTGCCGTAAGCGTGGTATCATCTGCATATCTGAGATTATTGATGTTTCTCCTGGAAATCTTGATTCCAGCTTGTGCTTCATCCAGTCCAGTATTTCTCATGATATACTCTTTATATAAGTTAAATAAGCAGGGTGACAATATACAGCCTTGATATATTCCTTTCTTGATTTGTAACCAGTCTGTTGTTCTATGTCCAGTTCTAACTGTTGTTTCTTGACCTGCATACAGATTTCTCAGGAGGCAGGTGAGGTGGTCTGAAATTCCCATCTCATTAAGAATTTTCCACCATTTGTTTTGATCTACACAGTCAAAGGCTTTGGCGTAGTCAATAAAACAGAAGTAGATGATTTTCTGGAACTCTCTTGCTTTTTCTATGATCCAGTGAACATTGGCAATTTGATCTCTGGTTCCTCTGCCTTTTCTAAATCCAGCATGAACATCTGGAAGTTCATGGTTCATGTACTGTTGAAGCCTGGCTTGGAGAATTTTGAGCATTACTTTGCTAGCGTGTGAGATAAATGCAATTGTGCAGTAGTTTGAGCATTCTTCAGCATTGCCTTTCTTTGGGATTAGAATGAAAAACTGACCTTTTCCAGTCCTGTGGCCACTGCTGAGTTTTCCAAATTTTCTGGCATATTGAGTGCAGCATTCACAGCATCATTTTTAGGATTTGAGATAGCTCAACTGGAATTCCATCACCTCCACTAGCTTTGTTCATAGTGATGCTTTTTAAGGCCCACTGGACTTCATACTCCAGGATGTCTGGCTTTAGGTGAGTGAGCACACCATCATGATTATTTGGGTCATGAAGATCTTTTTTGTAGAATTGTTCTGTGTATTCTTGCTTCTGTTAGGTCCATACCATTTCTGTCCTTTATTGTGCCCATCTTTGCATGAAATGTTCCCTTGGTATCTCTAAATTTCCTGTAGAGATCTTTAGTTTTTCCCATTCTATTGTTTTCCTCTATTTCTTTGCATTTATCACTGAGGAAGGCTTTCTTTTTCTCCTTGCTATTCTTTCAGTTCAGTTCAGTTCAATTGCTCAGTCGTGTCCAACTCTTTGTGACCCCATGAATCACAGCACGCCAGGCCTTCCTGTCCATCACCAACTCCCGGAGTTCACTCAGACTTACGTCCATCACGTCAGTGATGCCATCCAGCCATCTCATCCTCTGTCATCCCCTTCTCCTCCTGCCCCCAATCCCTCCCAGCATCAGAGTCTTTTCCAATGAGTCAGCTCTTCACATGAGGTGGTCAAAGTACTGGAGTTTCAGCTTTAGCATCATTCCTTCTGAAGAAATCCCAGGGCTGATCTCCTTCAGAATGGACTGGTTGGATCTCCTTGCACTCTGCATTCAGATGCTTATATCTTTTCTTTTCTCCTTTGCCTTTTCCTTCTCTTCTTTTCACAGCTATTTGTAAGGCCTCCACAGACAACCATTGTGCCCTTTTGCATTTCTTTTTCTTGGGGATGGTCTTGATCACTGCCTCCTATACAATGTCATGAACCTCCATCCATAGTTCTTCAGGCACTCTGTCTATCTGATTTAATCCCTTGAATCTATTTGTCACTTCCACTGTATAATGGTAAGAGATTTGATTTAGGTCATACTTGAATGGTCTCAGATATGCAGATGACACCACCCTTATGGCAGAAAGTGAAGAGGAACTCAAAAGCCTCTTGATGAAAGTGAAAGTGGAGAGTGAAAAAGTGGGCTTAAAGCTCAACATTCAGAAAACAAAGATCATGGCATCTGGTCCCATCACTTCATGGGAAATAGATGGGGAAACAGTGTCAGACTTTATTTTTCTGGGCTCCAAAATCACTGCAGATGGTGACTGCAGCCATGAAATTGAAAGACACTTACTCCTTGGAAGGAAAGTTATGACCAACCTAGATAGCATATTCAAAAGCAGAGACATTACTTTGCCAACAAAGTCCATCTAGTCAAGGCTATGGTTTTTCCTGTAGTCATGTATGGATGTGAGAGTTGGACTGTGAAGAAGGCTGAGTGCTGAAGAATTGATGCTTTTGAACTGTGGTGTTGGAGAAGACTCTTGAGAGTCCCTTGGACTGCAAGGAGATCCAACCAGTCCATTCTAAAGGAGATCAGCCCTGGGATTTCTTTGGAAGGAATGATGCTAAAGCTGAAACTCCAGTACTTTGGCCACCTCATGCGAAGAGTTGACTCATTGAAAAGGACTCTGATGCTGGGAGGGATTGGGGGCAGGAGGAGAAGGGGACGCCAGAGGATGAGATGGCTGGATGGCATCACTGACTCGATGGACGTAAGTCTGAGTGAACTCCGGGAGTTGGTGATGGACAGGGAGGCCTGGCATGCTGCGATTCATGGGGTTGCAAAGAGTCAGACACGACTGAGTACCTGATCTGATCTGATCTGAATGGTCTAGTGGTTTTGCCTACTTTCTTCAATTTATGTCTGAATTTGGCAATAAGAAGTTCATGATCTGAGCCACAGTCAGCTCCCGGTATTGTTTTTGCTGAGTGTATAGAGCTTCTCCATCTTTGGCTGCAAAGAATATAATCAATATATTTGAAAAAATAAAATATAATCTGATTTCAGTATTGATCATCTGGTGATGTCCATGTGTAGAGTCTTCTCTTGTGTTGTTGAAAGAGAGTGTTTGCTATGACAAGTGCATTTTCTTGGCAAAACTCTGTTAGCCTTTGACCCACTTCATTTTGTACTCCAAGGTCAAATTTGCCTGTTACTCCAGGTAGCTCTTGACTTCCTATTTTTGCATTCCAGTCCTCTGTAATGAAAAAGACATCTTTTGGGGGTGTTAGTTCTAGAAGATCTTGTCAGTCTTCATAGAACCATTCAGCTTCTTTAGCATTACTGGTCGAGGTATAGACTTGGATTACCATGATACTGAATGGCTTGCTTGGAAACGAACAGAGATCATTATGTTGTTTTTGAGATTGCATCCAAGTACTGCATTTCATACTCTTTTGTTGACTATTATGGCTACTCTATTTCTTCTAAGGGATTCCTGCCCTCAGTAGTAGATATAACGGTCATCTGAATTAAATGTGCCCATTCTGGTCTTAGTTTGTTGATTCCTAAAATGTTAAAGTTCACTCCTGCCATCTCCTGTTTGACCACTTCCAATTTGCCTTGATTCATGGACCTAACATTCCAGGTTCCTATGCAATTGCTCTTTACAGCATTGGACTTTTTTCCATGATTAGGTTGTTATAATGCTCTAAATTGCTTTAATGTTTTTCAGTTGTTAGATTCTTATTTGGAAAGATTCCATGCTTTATGACTTGCTTCCAGGCAAAGAGTAAGTTGGCCTGGAGTAATGTGGCATACCTCTATGATCAGGAATATTTGTTGTGGTGACTTTGGGTGCATTGGGTAAGGGGCAGGAATTCAAGCAGTGGCTGTTCTGTTATTGTCATTGGGACTTAATTAAATCTTCAGGTTGATGTGATCTAGGGAAATGTGGTTATGTTTACAATTGCTAAAATTTACCAACTATTAAAAGTGATTTGTTAATGTGTGTATAAAAGAATATTTTCTGTGTTTTCAGTTTATATTTCATCACAAGCCTTACTATTTTTTAAATTGACAATTTTGTGCATTTTGAAGAATGTATGTATTTATTAATGCCAAGAAAAATAACATTGATTTTATTAATAGCTCCTAATTAAAAGACAGCTAATAGCACAACATTCAGAATTATGACCTACTTGACCAGGTAGAGTTCTGCAAGCTTGAGAAAAAAAATTAATGGGTATAAGAAAAAAAATCACAGTAGATAAACAGGTTATGAGCCAAACACTTTATAATTTTAGTGATGATTGCAATTAATTGTAATTATTTTTAAGAGAATAATTATCTTGCTAAATGCTTATTTAACTGCCTTCATGGGAATAAGACTTCCTTTTAAGTAGAAATGCAAGTTTATTAAATCAATGCATATTGCATAGTGGCTTTATAGCAAATTGCTAATGAAAAATTGAGATTTTTAGAATTTCTTGACTATATCCTGTTTACTGTGCCCCAGTGACATTATATATATCCACAACAACATGATGTAGATGAACCCAAGGCATGATTAGAGTTTTAACTACCAAATTACAGTCCAGGGTGATTTGTTTTTTCTAAGATGCAAATAAAGAGAGCATGCCCTTGAAACCTTCATCACCTTGTGTATCCAAACCGTCCAAATGAGTTGTGATGGGTCTGCTTTTAATATCTTGGAACAACTGGTTTTTGAAATGTCACGATTGGAGATTTTATGGTGTCACTTAATGTGAAATAAAACATGAAGGGACTTCAGGGGAAACTTGTCTGTGTGTGGATATGACAGCAGGCCTATCTTGGCTGTGTAGGAGGTCAAGGCCGGGGGCCTTCATGGTCCACCTTGTCATGTAGCACTTCTCTGCTGCTCTTGATCATCTCTTTCCCTCTCAGAAATGCATTCTCCTGAATTCACATTTGGTTAAACTCACCACATATTTATTATGGCTCTAAATTCTGTTTGGAAAGAGACAGCGTATTAAACATATCCATTTGTTTTGAAAGTATACATGGGATTCTATGGAGAACACTAATGAGATAAGGTACACAAGCCAGCCATCAAGAAATGCACAAACTAATTGGCAGAGAACATATAGAAACATGCAACAGTCAAATAACAAAATGAAGTTCTATGGTGTCGAGTAGGAAGATGAAGATTGTGTATGAATGTTGTTATAGAAATCCAGAGGTGGGAGAGTGTTGGACAGGGTTTCTGTCAGAAGTGAGGAAGTGATTTGCAGAGGTGGGAAGGCTACCTGAGCAGGGCTAAGGCACAAGTCTCTTCCTCCTAAATGCACACTAGTGATCGCTAATGACAAATATGCTTATGCTGGTGTGCTCCTGAAGTGATTTTAGGGAGATGCTGCGTTGTTGAGTTTGTTTTCTTATCCAGGAGGGATCTTAAAGGTAAGTCTGTCACCACCAGAAGGAAAGGGAAACAGCCAAAATAATGTGAAGAGCAAATTTTCTGGCAATTAAAAGGTCTGAGTTTTAGTCCCTAAGCTGTCAATTCACTTTTGTTAAAGTGACTTAAGATGAGTCATTTTGTTTCTCTTCATTTATAAAATGAATTTTTTGGGTAGGATGCTCTTCGAGGTCCCTTCCAACTTGGGGATTCTGTGAGTTGGTACTATAGTAGGCTGGGTAGATCAATCTCTGGACAGAAGAGCCTTTAGGTACTATTAGCTCTCCCAGTGACCTATTATTATGTGTGGTTTACCTTATACTCTAGTAAGATCATGGCTGTAAAGGCCTTGCATTTTGTACTTTGAGATTAGCTAGACTGTTGTTTAGAAAGCTGATGTAAGAGTTCCTTTTTGGTTACTCTACAAGAACAATGACATTACTTTTACTCTTTTATAAGAGAACCCTTTGAGAATAAAATGGCTTTAATGTTTCAGAGGGTCAAACAATTCTGAACAGCCCAGAGTGCATTATTCTTATCATGGCTTAGCAGGTGTCCCTGAGTAAGAAGACTCTCTAAATATTTAATGTGAAACTCTTGAAAACTGTCCATCTTTTCTTCTTGGACCGGCCCCATCGTCAGTATTTATTAAGAAACACACATGTATTCAGATTCAAAAACTTCATTGTCTTAATTTGATTCTACTGTCACAATCAACTAACATTCACTGAACATTCATTGTCTCTTCAGCATTGTATTACGCATTAGGGACACTGCTTATTAAGGTCTTTTTTCCTCAAGGACTCTGAAATCACCTTTTTAAGGTTAGAAATAGAACAGAAACTGAGCAAATTGTAACATTAAATGACACAATAGGTCATTGCAAGGTTTGTATACTTTTATCATCATCTAATACACTGCATTCATCTACTTATGTATAATTGTCTTATTATATATTCAATTTCTACTTCTGTAATTTAAAATGTGGCAGCTGTAACTAATTTGGATATCAACCACCTGCTGTGCTGTGCACATATCTATAAAACTTTATTCTACAATCTGGAATATATCTAAAAATATTCAGAAGTAAATATATCATCATTAACCTGTCACATACAGTGACAGTCTCACAGAAATAAAAAATGAAAGCAAACAGAATGAATTGTGAGTAGGAGTCCTGAATTAACCCTTAATTCTGCATCTCACCTGGATGGCCTCCTTGGAGGCAGGGCAGCAGCATGGGAAGCTGGGAGTCATTCCCCTTGCATTTGTCTTTGTGTTGTCACACAAAGTGTAGGGTTGTGAGAAACTGTTTCCAATCAGGTTACTAGCAATAGTTTCTATCAGAATGAGGATAAGCATCTAGGATTCTGCTCCTTCCTCAGTGAAAGGCATAGTGCATAAAAGAATGAGTCAGCAATCCTCTGTACTGTGGATGTATGAGATGGAGCTAAATGGTACCAAGACTATAATAGAATTTTACAAGTGGCCTTAATAAAAATCTTTCTTCTATGGCTCAACCATGAGTATTCATATCCTGAGCAGAATCACCCTTTTTGAAGTTTTCAACACTGTTGGCCATTCTTCCTTTGTAAAGCAAAAATTCTTCCTCTTTGTTAAAATAAACAAACCTTGCTACTTATTAAAAACACTGGAAAATACAACTGAAAAAAAAAAAGAAAAAGGAAACAGATTTGTAATGTTACCTCTCAGGGAGAGCCACTCTTAACAGTGTAGAGCCCAGCCTTTTCTTTCCAAGCCTATTTATCCATGCATTTTAAAAAATGGGACTATGCTATAAATACTCTTTTAAAACTAGTTTTCTCATTAAACTGTATGCTACATAGCATTTTTCTTGTTATCGACTATTTGTAATAGGCACAAAATAACTTAGACACAAATCAGATCTGTGTAAAAAATGAAAACATTTCCTAACTGCATGAGCTCTCCTTGATTCTAAGTGTCTTTTTTTTTGGCCTTAGCAGCAAGAAATATAATGAGTCTTCAAGTTATTCTTGTCTTTTCCAATTTAAAACTCAGACTCTTTTTGACAGTCAAATTCAAGAACTGTAATCTCAGGTACTGTTCAAAACTTGTCCTCCAAATTTCTTTCCTTTCTGAGGAGATTTGCCCCCACCTTATCCTTTTCTAATTCACCGACTTGTGCTCATCTGAGGTGTCAGAAAAGGAAGGGGACATCTCTGAAAAGTATGGAATGGCTGGTGGGTAGGACGTGTGTTTCATCTACAAGTTCTCCCTCTGCTATATCTCATCACTAATGTCTTTGCCTCGTTTGGTCTCTGGCACTAAGGATGCTTGTGCCTCAGGCTAGTAAGGTAGCGAACGCCTCCACTGATCTCCAAATAGAACGTTTCTTGTCCTTTTCTAGTCTCTGTGCAGCTGCTGCTGATTCTTGGCATTGATGAACTTGCTGGGATTTTAGGACATATGACAGCATCTAAGTATGCCGTTGAGGCTTTAGAAGCATCATGGCTGTTACTTTCCCCTCTCCAACCTCAGATTTGTCCCCACCCTCTTAAGACTTATGCTGTTTGGGGTCTCTTTACTCCTAGGCAGTCCTTTGGGGTGGAAGCTGGCAGATTGGCTGATGCTTCCAACCAACTTCAGTAGCTTGCTCTGGGTCTGCAAAAATCCATACCTTCCCATGTAGTTGTGCCTCTTGATCATCTCTTGGGATCCGTTTTTAAGTTCTCCACCATAGGGCGAATACCAGGAGTGGGGCCAGGATCAAATAAGATGGAAATGTGCTCACCATATAGTTTCCAAAAGCTGATTCTCTACCATTCTTCATTTCCCCCCATTTTATCTACAATCTTGAAAAAGATTAGTAAATCAGTTCTATCTCTTTGTGGTATCAGAAAGTGAAAGTGAAAATGAAAGTCGCTCATTCATGGCTGACTCTTTGCGACTCCATGAACTGTAGCCTGCCAGGCTTCTCTGGCCATGGAATTCTCCAGGCAAGAATCCTTGAGTGGGTTGCCATTTATTTCTCCAGGGATCTTCCTGACCCAGAGATTGAACTCAGGTCTCCTGCATTGCAGGCAGGTTCTTTACCGTCTGAGTCACCAGGGAAGCCCATTTGTGGTATCAGATCAATGGGCAAAGTTGGACACAGAGGTAGGAATTCCTCTGAATTTAGCCCTACCTGCTGGGGTCCAGCCCCAGCTGATCCAGGGTATTCGAAGGAGAGATGGCGTAGGTGAGGATCAGGAAACAACTGCTTAATTAAACATTAATTAAGGATATAAAGAGTAATAGAATGAGGATAGCTCAGTAGGAAAATTCAGTGGAGAAAAGAGGCTGAGTAGCTTGGTTTACGCGGGAGACCAATAAAACTTCAAGACAAGAAGTTTGCACCACTTACGTAGGCCACAGGCGTCCTTCCGTTCTCCCGAAGGAGAGGAGACACTGAGGCCTCCCCGGTCGGATCTTAGAAGCCCAGGCATAATTAGCAAGCATGGCGGGTTCCGTGCTCCAGATGGAGACTCAGCCAGAATTTGAGAGAGAGAGTGACATGGGGAGACCAAGTTTCAGTGAAGAAGACCCGCACTTTATTTTCCAAAGTAGTTTTTATACCTTAAGTTATGCATAGAGGATAATGGGGAAAGGGGTGGAGTCATGCAAGGACAGCAGTTCCTGGTTCTAATCGAAGCCAGGCTTTCAAACTTATCATATGCAAAAGTTCAGGTGATTGACATCATCTTCTGGCCAGGAGGCCTGTTAAAATTTTAAGAAACTTATTTTTCTCTAAAGGTGATTATTCCAAAGTCATTCACCAGCCTCCAAAAAGGCATTGGACAAAGCTGCATTCCTATAGGGCAAAGGTGACGTGGGCTCAATCAAGAAAAGAATTAACTCAAGGGTCCAAGGTTACAAACATTGAGGCTACTACTTACATTTCTATACACCCATTATATCAATCAATACACTGCCAAGGACACAGTAGGTAAGGAGTATGGAGACTTAGCAGCAAACATTGGCCCAATAAGTGAAAAACCCTTCACCAATACAATTTCTAATCAATCTTTTAACTACTCAAAGGAATCTGTGTTTAGACAGTTTAGAACATCTCCTGCCTCTCACAGTTGGGAGGCTCTGAACAATCACATGTGGCCGGAAAAACCTATTCAGGCAGGCTAGAGGATTTCCAAAGGAGTTTGTAGGTTGAAACACTGTCACACCCAGGAATTATTAACTGGAGCTGTAAGCTAACTCTTTTTTCAGAGAGAGGTAGTGGGGGACAGCCCCCCTGTGAAGTCAGAGGTGTTGGTGAGAGCACAAAGCAGAAAGTAGGCAGACTCTGGTTTGGGGGTAGATGCTCGAGAATTTCCAGGGGACTCCTGAGGCTCAATCCTGCCTTTGCGTATGCCGAGCCTCCTTCCTCATGACCTTTGCCATGGGCGGAGCTCCTGCTCCCGGCAGTGATAGAATTCTAGTTGAGCTATTCCAGATCCTGAAAGACGATGCTGTGGAAAGTGCTGCACTCAATATACAATATGCAATATGCAATATGCCGGCTCCCGGCACCTACCTACTCCAGTATTCTTGCCTGGAGAATCCCAGGGACGGCGAAGCCTGGTGGGCTGCCGTCTATGGGGTCGCATAGAGTCAGACATGACTGAAGCAACTTAGCAGCGGCAGCAGCAGCAGCAGTTGTCCAGAAGGGAGATGGAGCTGCAGAAATCAAAGAGAATCCATCTCTGTTTCAGTTTATAGTGACAAAGAAATACTTCCGTGATTTTTTAATTGTTGCAAACTGTTGCATAATGTTCTATTCTATGCCCCATTGTTTATTTTACAAATTCTTTTTTTTTCAGTTACTGTGTCACTCTCCCTAATTTTGATTATAAACAAAGATAAATTATTTAACTGTTTTTAAATTAAAGTGCTAGAAATTATATCTGTCTGTATTTTTTTTAAACTTCTCTTTAAAAGATAATTGTTCAAAAATGCTATACTTATAAATAACAACAACAACAACAACAACAACTTCTTCCTTGCTAATTCCCTGGTGGTCTGGTGATTAGCACTGTGTGCCTTCTCTGGGGGGGCATGGGTTTGATGCCTGATCTGAGATCCTGTAAGCCCCTGCACAGTGCGATGACACACACAAAGATGTTCTTCCTTGTTTCTTTTCTCTTCTGATCACAAAACTGGTTCGTGGTCCACCTTTAATTTTGTTTCTTTATGGCCTCATTTTTGGAAATTCCGTTTAGACTTATGGCTTCAGCTCTCAACTGTAGTCATATGACTCCTGAATTTTCATTTCTAGTCTTGGTCACTCTTACTAAGGACCAGTCCCACATTTAAATTACTTGCTGAAAATCTTTACATAAGGGTCTTTCTGGGACCTTTAATTCAAGATATGAGGACAGAACTCATTGTCTTTGATATTCCTGATTGATAACGGCATTGTGCTAGCAACATAGCCTGGGGAAATGACTGTTATGTCACTAGACCTATCCTTGGAGGACAAAGGATGTGACCCAGGACATTTTGACATTGTTTTGACCTCATTGTTTTGGCACAATACACTTTCCTGTTCTCTATTACATCAATGCCAAATAATTGGTACATAGTAAACTAAACAATTAAAAGGATAAAGGTCAGATCAGCAACTGAATAAGCCAAGATTGGAAAATGAAGCAATCTTGGAGTTATCTGAGAGAATTTCAATAATTAACAAGTCATACCATTGACTTCTTAGCATCTAAAATGATGCTTGATACATAAAAAGTTTTCAATAGATATTCTGACCTAATTAATAAATGCATGTACAGTACTTAAAACTGACCACAGCTGAAAATGAACATGTGTTTTGACAATAAATGATTCTCTTAGCTCATTCAGGCTGCATCAACAAACATACCATAAACTGGGTAGCTTATAAATAACAGAAGCATGGAACTTCCCCTGCTGGTCCAGTGGTTAAGTCTTTGCCTTCCAATGATACGAGTACAGGTTTGATCCTTGGTCAGGGAGCTAAGATACTATATACCTAGTGGCCAAAAAACCAAAACATAAAATAGAAGCAATATTGTAACAAATTCAATATAGACTTTTAAAATGGTCCACATTAAAAAAAAATCTTTGAAAAAATAACAGAAGCTTATTTCTCACAGTTCTGGAGGCCGGGGAGTCTGAGATCAAGGTGGCAGCACGGTCAGGTTCTGGTGAAGGCTCTCTTTCCGATTGCTTCAAAGCCAGGGCCTACTCGCTGTGTCTTCAGATAGTTGAAGGGGCAATGGAGCTCTCTGGGATCTCTTTACAAGCTGTCCCAAGGACCCTACCTCCTAATAACATCATATTGGGGGTTAGGATTTCAACATATGAATTTGGGGAGAGCATAGGCATTCAGACCATAGCATTCTTGCCTCTGGCTTCCCCAAATCCATGTCTTTCTCACATGCAAAATACATTCATTCTATCCCAATAGTCCCTAAGTCTTAACTAGTTCCAGCAACAACTCAAAAGCCTGAAGTCCAAAGTGTCCTCTAAGTTAGATACAAGTGAGACTTGAGGCTGATTCATTCTGAGGCAAAATTTCTCTCTAACTGTGAACCTGTGAAATCAAACAAGTCATGGGTTTTCAAAATACAATGACGGGACTGGCACAAACAGAGAGAAATAGGAAAGAAAAAGGTGACAAGTCCCAAACAAGGCCCAAACCCCACAGTACAAACAGCATTCAGTCGTAAGGCTTGAAAATAAGTTCCTTTGCCTGGGAGCTCTGCCACCAGGCCCAGGGGGTGGGGGCAGGGATCCCACCTCTGGACACACTTGGACAGCCCCACCCCCATGGATTTGCTAAGTGAAGCCTGTGTGGCTGCTTTCACAGATTGAAGTTTCCTGTATGTGGCTCTCTTGGGATGGAGCCACACACCAGTATCTCTGCTGCGCTGGGGTTGGTGGGGTGGTGCCTGCTTCCACAACTTTGCTGGGCATCGCTTTAGCAGGGACTTTCTGCAGTATATCATCCTCACCACCAAGGCGCTCTGCTTGCATCATGTGCCTGCAGTTCTGGGAAGCTCCATCCTTTGAAATCTGGAGCCATACTCAATGGCTCTGCTAGGCAATGATAGGGTCCCTGTGGCTTTGGGTGGCATTCGTCTGGCCTGTTGAAACCCAGGCAATGCCCTCCTTTTGAAACTGAGGAACTAGCCCTGATGATCTCTGAGTCCTTTCTGGGGTCCTTCTGTTTTTGGCTTGAGGAATATTACTCGTTTGCTGCTGAATGACTATGCTATGACTCCATCCTGTAAAATCTAAGAAATCTGACAACCGTGCTTCTTTTCTTCCTATCACTTTCTCCTTCAGTTCAAATGGGCAGTTTGCCTACTGGCATGGTTGATTAAATCTATGGCTCACACCCATACTGCTCTCCTTATAAAACTTTCCACAGATACACCCTTAGTGTTCACTTCTGAACATGTTTCTCATATTTTTGAGATATGAATAGGCAGAGAATTTTCTGAATTTTTAAGTCTGCTTCTTTGGGAGTTAATTGTCTTCAAGTCTTTTCTTTTTTCTTGCATTTTACGGTAAGCATTCAAGGGAAGTCAAGTTGCACCTTTAATACTTTGTTTAGAAATAGCTTCAACCAAATATTCAATTTCATTAATCACAAGTTCTACCTGCCACAAAACATCAGGACACAAACATAATTCAACTAAAATATTTGCAACTCTATAATAAAGAAAGCCTGCTTCAGTGATCAATGCAAAGAAATAGAGGAAAACAACAGAGTGGGAAAGACTAGGGATCTCTTCAAGAAAATCAGAGATACCAAAGGAACATTTCATGCAAAGATGGGCTCGATAAAGGACAGAAATGGTATGGACCTAACAGAAGCAGAAGATATTGAGAAGAGATGGCGAGAATACACAGAAGAACTGTACAAAAAAGATCTTCACGACTCAGATAATCACGATGGTGTGATCACTGACCTAGAGCCAGACATCCTGGAATGTGAAGTCAAGTGGGCCTTAGAAAGCATCACTACGAAGAAAGCTAGTGGAGGTGATGGAATTCCAGTTGAGCTTTTCCAAATCCTGAAAGATGATTCTGTGAAAGTGCTGCACTCAATGTGCCAGCACATTTGGAAAACTCAGCAGTGGCCACAGGACTGGAAAAGGTCAGTTTTCATTCCAATCCCAAAGAAAGGCAATGCCAAAGAATGCTCAAACTACCGCACAATTGCACTCATCTCACACGCTAGTAATAATGCTCAAAATTCTCCAAGCCAGGCTTCAGCAATATGTGAACCGTGAACTTCCTGATGTTCAAGCTGGTTTTAGAAAAGGCAGAGGAACCAGAGATCAAACTGCCAACAACCACTGGATCATTGAAAAAGCAAGAGAGTTCCAGAAAAACATCTATTTCTGCTTTATTGACTATGCCAAAGCCTTTGACTGTGTGGATCACAATCAACTGTGGAAAATTCTGAAAGAGATGGGAATACCAGACCACCTGATCTGCCCCTTGAGAAATGTGTATGCAGGTCAGGAAGCAACAGTTAGAACTGGACATGGAACAACAGACTGGTTCCATATAGGAAAAGGAGTTCGTCAAGGCTGTATATTGTCACCCTGCTTATTTAACTTACATGTAGAGTACATCATGAGAAACGCTGGGCTGGAAGAAGCACAAGCTGGAATCAAGATTGCCGGGAGAAATATCAATAACCTCAGATATGCAGATGACACCACCCTTATGGCAGAAAGTGAAGAGGAACTCAAAAGCCTCTTGATGAAAGTGAAAGTGGAGAGTGAAAAAGTTGGCTTAAAGCTCAACATTCAGAAAACGAAGATCATGGCATCCAGTCCCACCACTTCATGGGAAATAGATGGGGAAACAGTGGAAACAGTGTCAGACTTTATTTTTCTGGGCTCCAAAATCACTACAGATGGTGACTGCAGCCATGAAATTAAAAGACGCTTACTCCTTGGAAGGAAAGTTATGACCAACCTAGATAGCATAATCAAAAGCAGAGACATTACTTTGCCAACAAAGTCCATCTAGTCAAGGCTATGGTTTTTCCAGTGGTCATGTATGGATGTGAGAGTTGGACTGTGAAGAAGGCTGAGCACTGAAGAATTGATGCTTTTGAACTGTGGTGTTGGAGAAGACTCTTGAGAGTCCCTTGGACTGCAAGGAGATCCAACCAGTCCATTCTGAAGGAGATCAGCCCTGGGATTTCTTTGGAAGGAATGATACTAAAACTGAAACTCCAGTACTTTGGCCACCTCATGCGAAGAGTTGACTCCTTGGAAAAGACTCTGATGCTGGGAGGGATTGGGGGCAGGAGGAGAAGGGGACGCCAGAGGATGAGATGGCTGGTTGGCATCACTGACTTGATGGACGTGAGTCTCAGTGAACTCCGGGAGTTGGTGATGGACAGGGAGGCCTGGTGTGCTGTGATTCATGGAGTTGCAAAGAGTAGGACATGAATGAGCGACTGATCTGATTTGATCTGATAATAAAGATCACAAAATCTCAAAATTCTCCAAGCCAAGCTTCAGCAATATGTGAACTGTGAACTTCCTGATGTTCAAGCTGGTTTTAGAAAAGGCAGAGGAACCAGAAATCAAATTGCCAACATTCACTGGATCATCGAAAAAGTAAGAGAGTTCCAGAAAAACATCTATTTCTGCTTTATTGACTATGCCAAAGCCTTTGACTGTGTGGATCACAATCAACTGTGGAAAATTCTGAAAGAGATGGGAATACCAGACCACCTGACCTGCCTCTTGAGAAATGTGTATGCAGGTCAGGAAGCAACAGTTAGAACTGGACATGGAACAACAGACTGGTTCCAAATAGGGAAAGGAGTATGTCAAGGCTGTATATTGTCACCCTGCTTATTTAACTTATATGTAGAGTACATCATGAGAAACGCTGGGCTGGAAGAAGCACAAGCTGGAATCAAGATTGCCGGGAGAAATATCAATAACCTCAGATATGCAGATGACACCACCCTTATGGCAGAAAGTGAAGAGGAACTCAAAAGCCTCTTGATGAAAGTGAAAGTGGAGAGTGAAAAAGTTGGCTTAAAGCTCAACATTCAGAAAACGAAGATCATGGCATCCGGTCCCACCACTTCATGGGAAATAGATGGGGAAACAGTGTCAGACTTTATTTTTCTGGGCTCCAAAATCACTGCAGATGGTGACTGCAGCCATGAAATTAAAAGACGCTTACTCCTTGGAAGGAAAGTTATGACCAACCTAGATAGCATATTCAAAAGCAGAGACATTACTTTGCCAACAAAGGTCCATCTAGTCAAGGCTCTGGTTTTTTCAGTGGTCATGTATGGATGTGAGAGTTGGACTGTGAAGAAGGCTGAGTGCTGAAGAATTGATGCTTTTGAACTGTGGTGTTGGAGAAGACTCTTGAGAGTCCCTTGGACTGCAAGGAGATCCAACCAGTCCATTCTGAAGGAGATCAGCCCTGGGATTTCTTTGGAAGGAATGATGCTGAAGCTGAAACTCCAGTACTTTGGCCACCTCATGCGAAGAGTTGACTCATTGGAAAAGACTCTGATGCTGGGAGGGATTGGGGGCAGGAGGAGAAGGGGACGCCAGAGGATGAGATGGCTGGATGGCATCACTGACTCGATGGACGTGAGTCTGAGTGAACTCCGGGAGTTGGTGATGGATAGGGAGGCCTGGAGTGCTGCAATTCATGGGGTGGCAAAGAGTTGTACACAACTGAGCGACTGAACTGAACTGAACTGAACTGAATGAAGATCACTTTTTCCTCTAGTTTTTCATTTCTGTGTGAGACCTCATCAAGATGAACTTTGCAGTCTATATTTCTACCAACAATCTGTTCATGACCATTTAGGTATTCTTTAAGAAACTGATATTTTCTGTATAGCTCTCTTCTTCTTCTGAACCCTCTCCAAATTCACTTTAATGGTTCATTCATAACAATGTAAGCTTTTTCTAGCATATACTTAAAAACTTTTACAGACTCTATCAATTACCCCTTTCCAAAAAGGCTTTTACATTTTTAGGTATTTTTAAGGGTAGCACACAACTCCTTGGTACCAATTTTCTGTGTTAGTCCAGTTGGGTTGCTATAACAGAATTACCATAAATTAGGTGGATTATAAATAGTAGACATTTATTTCTAACAGTTTTGAAAGCTGGGAAGTTCAAGATCAAGATGCCAGCATATTGGGTTATGGTGAAGGCTTTTCATGATCAAGGAAGAGAGTGTCTGAAATTGAGTGTAGGGCCATATCAAAGAAGTGAGAGGCTAAGGCACTGGGATGCTCATATACATGGATATTAAAATAACAGGAATTTCAGGCATAATACAGTTGAGTATGACAGGAGCAAAATTCTTCTAGAAATGAGAGGAGTGACTGCAACCCATTGAGATTCAGGTATATTCTGATTATGAAATCCAGAGCTGAGCATTTCTAAAGTGAAGGAGGGTGAATGGTTTGAAAGCTGACTGAGAAGCATGAAAGACATCTACTCCATCTCCAGCACTGTGAAGGAGAATAGAATATAGGGGAATGGACAGTGCCTAATTGCGAATTCCAGAAGGCACAATGGAAGTGCTCAGGACTTGAGTGGATGGAGTCCGGAAATGGTCTGTGATGGGTGTGGAGGGATTACACATAAAGTGGGTGAAGGACACCAAAAGATCAGTACTAAAGATCTCAGGACGAGGCAGGGCAGTTTGTGAAGCTGTGCTGAAGAATAGGGAGGCTGGGGGAACTGTCCAGTTCTAAGATTTTTTTCTCAGTCCTTATTAATGGAGCTGTGATGGTAGGTGAAGTACATAACTGTTATGATCTGATGGATCTCAGATGCTTTCTTATGGTTTCCGCCGAAAGAGATGACAGCTGTGGAATCCAGAAAGGAGAACTCTGCTGAATTTTTTTTTATTGAAGTATAGTTGATGTACAGTATTTCAGGTATATAGCACAGTAATTCTGTTGTATATTAATGTGTGTGTATGTGTGTGTGCACACTAAGTTGCTCTGTCATGTCTGACTCTTTGCAACCGCATGGACTGTATCCTGCCAGGCTCTTCTGTCCATGGAATTTCCCAGGCAAGAATATTGGACTGAGTTGCCATTTACTAATTCAGGGGATCTTCCCAACCCAGGAATTGAACCTGCATCTCTTATGTCTCCTGCATTGGCAGGTGGAATCTTTACCACTGGGCCACCTGGGAAGTCCTATATATATGTATGTATATGCATATTTTTTCAAATTCTTTTCCATTAGAGATTATTGAAGATATTGAGTATAATTCCCTGTGCTATCCAGTAGGTCCTTATTCTTTATCTATTTTATATATATTAGAGTGTATCTGTTAATCCCAAATTCCCAATTTTTCCCTCCCATGCCCATTTCCCCTTTGACAATCTTAAGTTTGTTTTCCATGTCTGTTAGTCTATTTCTGTTTTGTAAATAAGTTCATTTGTATCATTTTTTTAGATTCCACCTACAAGTGACATCATATGATATTTGCAAAACCATATCATATGGTTTACTTCACTTAGTACGATAATCTCCAGGTCCATTCATGTTGCTGCAAATGGCATTATTTCATTTTTTATGGCTGAGTACTATTCCATTATATATATAGAGAGAGATGTGAAAACAGACACTATAAAACTCCTAGAGGAAAACATAAGCAGAATACTCTTTGACATAAACCAGAGCAATAATCTTTGGATCTGTCTCCTAGAGTAATGGAAGCAAAAGATGTAACATCTTCTTTATCCATTCATCTGTTGATGCACATTTAGGTTGCTTCTGTGTCTTGGCTATTATAAATGCTGCTGCAGTGAACACTGGAGTACATGTATCTTTTAGAATTACTGTTTTCTCTGGATATATGCCTAGGAGTAGGATTGCTGGATTATATGCCAACTTTTAGTTTTTTAAGGAACCTCCATACTGTTCTGCACAGTAACTATACCACTTTACAGTCCCATCAACAGTATAGGTAGGTTCTTTTATCTCCATACCTTCTCCTGCGTTTATTTGTACACTTTTGATGAATGGCCATTCTGACCTGTGTAAGATGGTGCCTCATTATAGTTTTAATTTGCATATCTCTAATAATTAGCAGTGTTCAGTGTCTCTTCATGTGCCTCTTGGCCATCTGTATGTTTTGTATGTCTATATAGGTCTTCTGTCCATTTTTTGATTGGGCTTTTTTTTTTTAATTGAGCTGTGTAAGCTGTTTGTATATTTTGGAAATCAAGCCCTTATCAGTCACACTGTTTGCAAATATTTTCTTCTATTTCATAGTTCGTCATTTCATTTTATGATTTCTTTAGTTGAGAAAAACTTTTTAAGTTTAATTAGGTCCCATTTGTTTATTTTTGTTTTTGCTTCTATTACTCTGGGAGACAGATCCAAAGATTATTACTCTGGTTTATGTCAAAGAGTATTCTGCTTATGTTTTCCTCTAGGAGTTTTATAGTATCTGTTTTTATATCTAGGTCTTTAATCCATTTTGAATTTACCTTTGTATATAGTGTTAGCGAATGTTACAACTTCATTCTTGTATATGTAGCTGTCCAGTTTTCCCAGCACCACTTATTGAAGAGACTATTCTTGCCTCCTTTGTTATAGATTAATTGACCATAGGTGCATGGGTTTGTTTCTGGGCTCTCTATCCTGTCCTATTGATCTGGGGGCTTCCCAAGTGGCACTAGTGATAAAGAATCTGCCTGCCAATGCAGGAAACACAAGAGACCTGGTTTTAATCCTGGGGTTGGGAAGATCTCTTGGAGGGAAATGGCCACCCACTCCAGTATTCTTGCCTGAAGAATCCCATGGACAGAGGAGCCTGGTGGGCTACAGGACATACGATCGCAAAGTGTTGGACATGACTGAAGCAACTTAGTATACACACATATTGATCTATATGTCTATTGTTGTGCCAGTATCATCCTGTTTTGATCATTGTAGCTTTGTAGTATAGTATGAAGTGAGGAAGTATGATTCTTCCAGCTCCACTCTTCTTTCTTTCAAAAAGATTATCTTGTCTGTTTGGAGACTTTTGTATTTCTATACAACTTTAATTTTTTTTTATCTAGTTCTGTGAAAAATGCCATTGATAATTTTATAGGGATTGTATTGAATCTGTAGATTGCCTTGGGCAGTTTGTCATTTTAACAATATTGATTCTTCAGATTCAAGAACATAGTGTATCTTTCCATCTGCTCATGTCATCTTAAACTTGTTTCATCAGTGTTTCATAGTTTTAAGAATATAGGTCTTGTGCCTCCTCAGATAGGTTTATTCCTAGATATTTTATTCTTTTTAAATGCAATGGTAAATGGGGTTGTTTCCCTAAATTTTTCTTTCTAATATTTTGCTGTTAATGTATATAAATACAACATATTTCTGTGTGTTAATTTAGTTTTCTACAAGTTTACCAGATTTATTGATAAGTGATAGTAATTTTCTGGTAGTGTCTTTAGGATTTTCTATGTATAGTATTATGAAATGACAGTATTACTTCTTTCTTTCCAATTTTGATTCATTTAATTTCTTATTCTTCTCTGATTGTTGTGGCTAGGACTTCCAAAATTACATTGAATAAAAGTGATGAGACTGTATATCTTTGTCTTGTTCCTAATTTTAGACAGAATGCTTTCAACTTTTCCCCACTGAGTATGATGGTAGCTGTGCATTTTTCATATATGGCCTTTATGATTCTGCTGAATTTTATGAACCACATCCCCATGATCAGAAAAAACTCATTATTTTTTAAAGCATTTTTATTATTTTAAAACATCACAGTGATCATAAGAGTGATCATTTATCTCTTCAAGGATTTCTCCAGTGGGGTATAGGAGGCATAATATTGCTGCTTGAATTCAGCTATTTAAGAAGGTAAAATTTCACTGGTTCCAGTAAAGAAATGAAATATAGTGCCTGTAATGAACACTGGTTGAGGATGATGGTAATTCACATTGAGAATTATGTAAGAACAAAGTTTATGGTTCCAGTGTCTTTATAACATTATGGTTATTTTATCACCATGGGTTGGCACACTGTTTAAGGAGATATTATTGTCTTCATTTTATAGATGAAGAGTCTTTGGTTCAGAGAAGTTAAATAAGTTAAAGCCAAAATTTGAACCTAACTTGTTTTAGTCCAGGCTCTTACAGTTGGCCATTTGCTCATGCTTGTATAGTGTTTTCATATAAATTACCTTATTTGCATAAATAAAGGTTTCGTTTAGTTTTATTGATGCTCCTCCAAGCTCCCTAGAATATCAGAGTTCATTTTAGCCAGCAGAACTTGTTCTAGATTTATGTAAGAGTTACATCTTACTGACCCTCATAATCCACATGTCCTTGTTGTTTTCCTGCAAATGAATAGGTTAAAGGAACATAATTGCCTGCCCACTAGAAATCTTGTAGTTTTTCTATGAAAACAAACTGCCATGAAAACCTGATAACAAAAGGACCTTAAAACAAAGAATTCAGTAAATCTCTCTGGAATTTAGCATGATTTTTCTTGTCTCTTCTGATTTTCTAATGGAACATTTTCATATTTGATATATGCAAAAGAATACTTATACTATATATATATAAACTATGTAAGAAATTAATAAAAAGAAAACTAGCCTACTCCCCTAGCCATGAGTGGAAGGAATACTGACAGTTTGAAGCTCTCTGAGGCTTCCTCCCAAGCCCTTCCTTCTGCCTTCCATTAGAGGAAAACGTTCTGTTCTGCTGTTTATGATTCCCTTGTTTTAAAGATCATGCACCCCCGAGAAAATATGTTGGTTATATTTTTTCAAGACTTTGAAAAAGACTTTCAAAGTCTTTCAAGTTTTATGCATCTTATATTACTACATTATCTTTTTTAGACTTGTTTATGTTTCTTTCTTCTGACAGTTTGTTTCAAAGTATATTATTAATATGTGTGTGTATATGCCAGTCACTTCAGTTGTGTCTGACTCTTTGTGATCCTATGAACTGTAGCCTGCCAGGCTCCTCTGTCCATGGATTTCTCCAGGTAGGAATATAGGAGTGGGTTGCCATGCTCTCCTCCAGGGGATTGTCCCAACTCAAGGATTGAACTCGTGTTTCTTACATCTCTTGCATTGCCAGGCAGGTTCTTTACTACTAGAACCACCTGGGAAACCTATAGTATATAAGCATATATATATATATATATATATATATATATATATATATATGCTGATATATATATATATATATATGAACATAACATTGAATAAAGTGGTGATAATGGATACTTTTCCTCATAATTTATTTATTTTTATGTATTTTATTTTTTCTCCAGCTTTGCTGAAGTATAATTGACAAAACTGTATATATTTGAACTGTGCAACATAGTAATTTGACATGCATCAGTTTAGTTCGGTTCAGTCGCTCAGTCATGTCTGACTCTTGACGACCCCATGAATCGCAGCATGCCAGGCCTCCCTGTCCATCACCAACTCCCGGAGTTCACTCAGACTCACGTCCATCGAGTCAGTGATGCCATCCAGCCATCTCATCCTCTGTCGTCCCCTTCTCCTCCTGTCCCCAATCCCTCCCAGCATCAGAGTCTTTTCCAATGAGTCAACTCTTCTCATGAGATGGCCAAAGTACTGGAGTTTCAGCTTTAGCATCATTCCCTCCAAAGAAATCCCAGGGCTAATCTCCTTCAGAATGGACTGGTTGGATTTCCTTGCAGTCCAAGGGACTCTCAGGAGTCTTCTCCAACACCACAGTTCAAAAGCATCGATTCTTCGGCTCTCAGCTCTCTTCACAGTCCAACTCTCATATCCATACATGACCACTGGAAAAACCATAGCCTTGAGTAGACGAACCTTTGTTGGCAAAGTAATGTCTCTGCTTTTGATTATGCTATCTAGGTTGGTCATAACTTTCCTTCCAAGGAGTAAGCGTCTTTTAATTTCATGGCTGCAGTCACCATCTGCAGTGATTTTGGAGCCCAGAAAAATAAAGTCTGACACTGTTTCCACTGTTTCCCCATTTATTTCCCATGAAGTGATGGGACTGGATGCCATGATCTTCGTTTTCTGAATGTTGAGCTTTAAGCCCACTTTTTCACTCTCCACTTTCGCTTTCATCAAGAGGCTTTTGAGTTCCTCTTCACTTTCTGCCATAAGGGTGATGTCATCTGCATATCTGAGGTTATTGATATTTCTCCTGGCAATCTTGATTCCAGCTTGTGCTTCTTCCAGTCCAGCGTTTCTCATGATTTACTTTGATATGCATACACCTTGTGAAATGATTAATCCTTGTGCTTGTGCTGTGCTGGGCTCAGTCACGTCTGACTCTTTGTGACCCAATGGATTGTAGCCTGCCAGGCTCCTCTGTCCATGGGCATTCTCCAGGCAGGAATACTGGAGTTGGTTGCCATGCCCTCCTCCATGGGATCTTCCCAACCCAGGGATCAAACCCAGGTCTCCCACATTGCAGGTGGATTCTTTACTGTCTGAGTCACCATGGAAGCCCAAGAATACTGGAGTGTGTAGCCGATCCTTTCTCCAGAGGATGTTCCCAACCCTGGAATTGAACTAGGGTCTTCTGCATTGCAGGTGGATTCTTTACCAGCTGAGCTACCCGGGAAGCCCTGATTAATCCTTGTATTTATTTTAAAGGAAATATTTTTAATGTTTCTCCCTTTAGATTGATTTTTGCTGAAGTCCCTTTTAGTTGAACCAGATTCATTTTTATTACAAGTTCCTAAGAGTTTAATTTTTAAAAAAAATTATGAACAGGTTTGAATTTTATCAAATCATTTTCTATATCTGTTGAAATGACAATATAACTTATCTAATAATAAGTAAATGTGTTATTTTACATTCATAGTTTTTCTGTTTTTTTTTCAAAGTTTAACCTTTTTATTTTATATTGGGGTATAACTGATAAAAATGTTGTTATAGTTTCAGTTGAAAAGTGAAGAGACTCAGCTATACATATATATGTATCCATTCTCCCCCAAACTCTTCCCATCTAGGCTGGCACATAACATTTGAATAGAGTTCCATATGCTATACAATAGATCCTTGTTGGCTATATATTTTGAATATAACTGTGTACTTCCAAAACTCCCTAACTGTCCCTTCCCTCCAGGAGCCATAAATTTGTATTCTAAGTCTGTGAGTCTCTTTCTGTTCTGTAAATAAGTTTGTATCATTTCTTTTTAGATTCCATGTATAAGGGACGTCATACAGTATTTTTCCTTCTCTGTCTGACTTATTCACTATATGTGAACCGTGAACTTCCTGATGTTCAAGCTGGTTTTAAAAAAGGCTAGGAACCAGAGATAAAATTGCCAACATCTGCTGGATCATGGAAAAAGCAAGAGAGTTCCAGAAAAACATCTATTTCTGCTTTATTGACTATGCCAAAGCCTTTGAATGTGTGGATCACAACAAACTGTAGAAAATTCTGAAAGAGAATGGAATACCAGACCACCTGACCTGCCTCTTGAGAAATGTGTATGCAGGTCAGGAAGCAACAGTTAGAACTGGACATGGAACAACAGACTGGTTCCAAATAGGAAAAGGAGTTCGTCAAGGCTGTATATTGTCACCCTGTTTATTTAACTGATATGCAGAGTACATCATGAGAAACGCTGGACTGGAAGAAACACAAGCTGGAATCAAGATTGCTGGGAGAAATCTCAATAACCTCAGATATGCAGATGACACCACCCTTATGGCAGAAAGTGAAGAGGAACTCAAAAGCCTCTTGATGAAAGTGAAAGTGGAGAGTGAAAAAGTGGGCTTAAAGCTCAACATTCAGAAAACAAAGATCATGGCATCTGGTCCCATCACTTCATGGGAAATAAATGGGGAAACAGTGTCAGACTTTATTTTTCTGGGCTCCAAAATCACTGCAGATGGTGACTGCAGCCATGAAATTAAAAGACGCTTACTCCTTGGAAGGAAAGTTATGACCAACCTAGATAGCATATTCAAAAGCAGAGATATTACTTTGCCAACAAAGGTCCGTCTACTCAAGACTATGGTTTTTCCTGTAGTCATGTATGGATATGAGAGTTGGACTGTGAAGAGAGCTGAGAGCCGAAGAATCGATGCTTTTGAACTGTGGTGTTGGAGAAGACTCCTGAGAGTCCCTTGGACTGCAAGGAGATCCAACCAGTCCATTCTGAAGGAGATCAGCCCTGGGATTTCTTTGGAGGGAATGATGCTAAAGCTGAAACTCCAGTACTTTGGCCACCTCATGCAAAGAGTTGACTCATTGGAAAAGACTCTGATGCTGGGAGGGATTGGGGGCAGGAGGAGAAGGGGACGCCAGAGGATGAGATGGATGGTTGGCATCACTGACTCGATGGATGTGAGTCTGAGTGAACTCCGGGAGTTGGTGATGGACAGGGAGGCCTGGCATGCTGGGATTCATGGGGTCGCGAAGAGTCAGACACGACTGAGCGACTGAACTGAACTGAACTGAACTGATGACACTCTCTATGTCTATCCATGTTGCTGCAAATGGAATTATTTCATTCTTTTTAATGGCTGAGTAATATTCTATTATATATATGTACCACAGTTTTTCTAATGTTAAATTTTCTTCCTGTTTCTGGAAAAAATCTCATTTGGTCTTGATTCATTGTTTTTCTAATTGCTATGGCATTCAGTTTCCTAATATTCTGTTTTGTTATTTTTATAAATCTATATTCACTTGTGAGATTGGACTAAAATTTTTCTGTCCTTGTCTAGTTTTGGTATAAGGGTTATACTTACAAATAAATTGTAGAAAAAGCAAGGGAATTCCAAAAATACTTGCTTCATTGACTTCACTAAAGCCTTTGATTGTGTGGATCACAACAAACTGTGGAATATTTTTTATGAGATGGGAATACCAGACTACCTTATCTGCCTCCTGAGAAACCTGTATGCAGGACAAGAAGAGACAGTTTGAATTGGACTTGGAACAATGGACTGGTTCAAAATTGGGAAAGGAGTAGGTCAAGGCTGTATTTTGTCAGGCTGCTTATTTAACTAATGCTGGGCTGGATGAAGCACAAGTTGGAATCAAGATTGCAGGGAGAAATATCAGTAACCTCAGATATGCAGATGATGCCACTGTAATGGCAAAAAGCGAAGAGGATCTAAAGAGTCTTTTAATGAAGGTGAAAGAGGAGAGTGAAAAAGCTGGCTTAAAACTCACCATTCAAAGATGAAGATCATGGCATCCACTCCTATCACTTCATGGCAAATAGATGAGGAAAATGTGGAAACAGTGTCAGATTTCATTTTCTTGGGCTCCAAAATCACTGTGAATGGTGACTGCAGCTACAAAATTAAAAGACACTTGCTTCTTGAAAGAATAGCTATGATAAACCTAGATAGTGTATTAAAAAAGCAGAGACATCACTTAGACAAATGTCCGTATAGTCAAAGCTATGGTTTTTCCAGTAGTCATGTATGGATGTGAGAGCTGGACTATACGGAAAGCTGAGAGCCTTTGGAGATTTTCCAGAGAAGTTCTCTGGAGAAGGGATAGGCTACCCACCCCAGTATGCTTGGGATTCCTTGGTGACTCAGACAGTAAAGAATCCACCTGCAATGCAGGAAACCTGGGTTCAGCCCCTGGGTTAGGAAGATCTGCTGGAGGAGGGAATGGTAACCCACTCCAGTGTTCTTGCCTGGAGAATACCCATGGACAGAGGGCCTGGTGGGCTAAAGTCCAAGGAGTCGGAGAGTCGGACGTGACTGAGCGACTAAGTACACAGTACCATGTTCCAATCTGTAGAACTTTTAAATTTGACTATTTTACTTTTTGTATAATAATTTCTCTTTTGTTCTTTTATAAAAAAGTTTGATCATTGATTATTATTCATTTTTAAAATCAACTTTATTGAGGTGTGATTTACATATTATAAAATTCACCCAGTGTGAATGTGCAGTTTGATAATTTTTAGGAAGTGTATCCTGTTCTACAATAATCACCACAATCCAGTTTTAGAATATTTTCATCAGCTCAAAAAGTTCCTTCATGCCCACTCGGAGCCAGACCCCACTCTCCCACTTAGCCCCAGGCAACCACTGTCTTACTTTGTCTCTATAGTTTTGCCTTTCCTAGAAATTTCTTAAAAGTGAAATTATACAATGTATAGTTTTTGTATCTGGCTTCTTTAGTGTAGCATGATGTTTTTGAAGTTCATCTATCTTGTATACATCAGTAGTTGCTTTTTATTTCTGAATAATAGTCCATTGTTTTGATATGCCATATTAAAAAAAATCCATTCATCAGTTGATGGACACTTGGGTTGTTCCCAGTTTTTGATTATTATTCATAAGGCTTATGTGAATAGTCATGTATAAGCCTTTGTGTGGGTATATGTTTTCATTTCTCTTTGGTAGATAGCTAGGTGTGGAATTCCTCTGTTATATAGTAAGTTTACATTTAACTTTTTAAGATACTGCCAAACAATATCCCAAAGTGGCTGCATTATTTTACCTTCTCATTGTCAATATATAAGGGCTTCAGTTGTTCTCGGAGAAGGCAATGGCACCCCACTCTGGTACTCTTGCCTGGAATATCCCATGGATGGAGGAGCCTGGTGGGCTGCAGTCCATGGAGTCGCTAGGAGTCGGATACAACTGAGTGACTTCACTTTCACTTTCCACTTTCATGCATTGGAGAAGGAAATGGCAACCCACTCCAGTGTTCTTGCCTGGAGAATCCCAGGGACGGGGGAGCCTGATGGGCTGCTGTCTATGGGGTCGCACAGAGTTGGACACGACTGAAGTGACTTAGCAGTCAGTTGTTCTGCATCCCTGTAACATTTGGTCTTGTCAGTCTTTTCATTTTAGCTATTCTAGTGGATGTGCAGTGCTATCTCATGGTGGTTTAAATTTGCATTTCCTTGATTTCTATACTAAGCATCTTTTCATGTTCTTATTCATCATTCATATATTTTCTTTTGTGAATTGTCTAGTTCTTTTTTCCCATTCTTAAAAATTGGGTTGTTTGCTTTTTATTATTATGTAATAAGAATTCTTTTATCTTTCAGATTTTTAAAATTGCATATGATTTGCATATATTTTCTCACAATTTATAAGTTTTTTCCTTTTTCTTAATAGTTTCTTTTAAAGAGCAAAAATTTATAATTTTGATGAAGCCTAATTTATCAACATTTTCTTATCTAGATAATTATTTTAATATAATATCTAAGAAATCTTGTTCTAACCCAAGGATAAAAATTCTAGAGACTTCCAGACATTTTATAATTTTAACTCTTATGTGTAGGTGTTTAATCTGATTTGAGTTAATATTTGTATGTAGTATAAAGTAAGAATTTAAATTCTTTTTAAAATATGCTTATTAAATTATTTCAGCACCATTTGTTGAATAGTTTGTTCTTTGTATCACCTGGTATCTTTGTTGAAAATCAGTAGACCATAAATGTGAGGTTTATTTTTGGACTGTCTTTTCTATTCATTTTATCTATATTGTTATACTTTTTTTGATTTCTAACTTACTTTTCATTCCATCTTTTATATATTTAAGTAGTTTATATCTGTTATCAGATATTCCAATATCTGAAGTCTTTTTTTGTCCAGGGAATGTTTTTGTTGTTTCTGCTGATTCTAAATCATAGTATTAATACTTGTTACCTTGTGGGTTTAGTGGTATGTGCAAACTCATATTTAGGTGAACTTTGCGTGAATCCAGAGGGCCTTAGTTGGGAATTCCTTTATCCATAGAAAATTTGTATTTGTTTCTATTAGTGGTAAAGAATCTGCCTGCTAATGCAAGAAATGAAAGATTCCTGGGTTGGGAAGATCCCCTGGAGGAGGAAATGACAACCCACTCCAGTATTCTTGCCTGGAAAATTCCATGGACAGAGGAGCCTGGTGGGCTATAGTCCATTGGGGTGCAAGGTGTCTGACGTGAATGAATGACTAAAGCTTCTGGCAGAGCCAGGGCAGTGATATCAACCTGAGATCAGGGCCTCAGGCAAGTGAGGCTGTCTAGTGTGCAGAATTATGGAGGCACTCACTCTCAGAGTCCTGCAGAAGTGCCTTTGCACCCTAGCTGCCTCTCTTCTCACCCTAGTCCCAGCCCTGCCAGAGACCACTATAATCTACTTTGAAGTTCTTCATTTATAGTGGGATCAGGTTATCTTGCTTCTCCTGCCAGTGGCCCCAAGACAGTTTCCTGAGACTTCCTTAATCCCTCTCCAAGTTCTTGACTCAATGCAGGAGTTTCAAGTCTCCCCTTCTTGAGCAAGGGCCCCCAAAGCTCAGCTTCCTGATATCAGTGACACACAAAAATTTATATTCTTGGGTAACTTGGCTTTCAGATTGCTTATTGCTCACCATTTCTGTTCAGCTCAATGTTTTTTTTTTCTCCTGTTTTTAGATTTTATTTTATTGTAAACCATCAGTGCATTGAAAAATATGTTACTTACTCAAGATATAATTTTATTGTAGTGACTGAAACCCTCAAAATATGTAGCCTATAGTATGTTCAAAATAGTGATACATGATTTCTTTAAAAATCAACCTTAACATTTTTAAAAAGCAGATTTTTTTTCAGGATGATTAGTAGATGAAAAATGTAGACAATAGATTGACTAATACATATTTGCCAAAAGATTGGTTTAACCTTAAATAATAAAATAAT
This sequence comes from Bubalus kerabau, assembly GCF_029407905.1. NCBI lineage: Eukaryota > Metazoa > Chordata > Mammalia > Artiodactyla > Bovidae > Bubalus > Bubalus kerabau. The sequence continues at coordinate 32,529,597 of NC_073639.1, read as the reverse complement.
TCTTTATTTTGATTCATTCATCAGTCCTCAAAATAGTACTGTTAGATACTTGGTGATTTTCTCTCTTGACTGTGATTAAGCTCCAGCTAAGCAGGTGAGCCTGATCATGCTCAGAGAATGCTTATTTGCTTTATTAAGGTACTTTGTTCACAAGCATCATTTCTGGATGTGGGATATGATCTGAAGGCCAAGAAAAATGAGATATAAAGCCTTGCAAGGTAGAACAGAATCACAATCTCACACTAAACCTATGGTGAATAAATACTCTAATTATTAAAGGTTCTACTTCAGTGATAATAGTAATGAGAAACAGTTGATGTAATTAAGAAACTGAAGTATTTTTGTTGGAATATCTAAGCTTTTGTTACAGAATAACAGGAGGAAGAAATTTGAAATGATCTTTTATCACTTAAAGAGCACAAGCAGAATCAATTAGCCTGAATTTAGATTTGTCTAATAATAATGTAGGCTCTGTCTCAGCCCCTATGTCCTTCCCTATATAAAGAGGCATAGTACCCAGAAGGTCTCTAATTTAAGCAGCTGGGGATTCTAGGTATGATCTGTTCCATGGGCATCATGAATTAGTATTCATAGCTAGAGACAGATAGGCCTGGCTAAAATTAACGTTCAACCTGGATTAGTTAATTAGTGTGGCTAGCCTTAGCAATGGCACCCCACTCCAGTACTCTTGCCTGGAGAATCCCATGGATGGAGGAGCCTGGTAGGCTGCAGTCATGGGGTCATGAAGAGTCGGACATGACTGAGCGACTTCCCTTTCACTTTTCACTTTTATGCATTGGAGAAGGAAATGGCAACCCACTTCAGTGTTCTTGCCTGGAGAATCCCAGGGACGGCGGAGCCTGGCGGGCTGCCGTCTCTGGGGTCGCACAGAGTCGGACACGACTGAAGTGACTTAGCAGCAGCAGCAGCCTTAGCTTCACCATAAAAAATTGAGATAATGACAATCTTACCTCATTAGGTTATTTTAAGGATTAAGTGAAATATTACATGAATAATGCTTAGCAGAGAGGTTGATACATAGTAAATGCCAAATGCATATAGTCACTATATGGGCTTCCCTAGTGGCTCAGATGATATAGAATCTGCCTGCAATGTGAGAGACCTGAGTTTGATCCCTGGGTTGAGAAGATACCTTGGAGAAGGGCATGGCTACCCACTCTAGTATTCTTGCCTGGAGAATTCCATGGAAAGAGGAGCCTGATGGGCTACAGTCCATGAAGTTGCAAAGAGTCAGACATGACTGAGTGATCAGCACTTTCACACATTTCGCTTTCTATCTGGTTTGGGGAATTTATGCCAAGTCATTTATAGGTATGATCTTCATGCCCCCTGTGATGTAGTGGTATGTATCCTATAATTGAAAGAAATAAGATATTTAATAAAGTTTTTAGAGGAAATTTGAGTATTTCATTAGTGATGTGATGCTGCAACTACCATGTTGAGATATATCCATTTAAATGCAGAGTTCCAAAGAAAAACAAGGAGAGATAAGAAAGCCTTCCTTGGTGATCAATGCAAAGAAATAGAGGGAAACAACAGAATAGGAAAGACTAGAGATCCCTTCAAGAAGATTAGAGATGCCAAGAGAATATTTCATGCAAAGATGGGCACAATAAAGGACAAAAACAGTATGGACCTAACAGAAGCAGAAGATAATAAGAAGTGGTGGCAGGAATACACAGAAGAACTATACAAAAAAGATCTTAATCACCCAAATAATCACAATGGTGTGATCACTCACCAGAACCAGACATCCTGGAGTGCGAAGTCAAGTGGGCCTTAGGAAGTATTATTATGAACAAAGGTAGTGGAGGTGATGGAATTCCAACTGAGCTATTTCAAATCCTGAAAGATGATGCTGTGAAATTGCTGCTCTCAGTATGCCAGCAAATTTGGAAAACTCAGCAGTGGCCAAGGGACTGGAAAAGATCAGTTTTCATTCCAATCCCAAAGAATGGCAATGCCAAAGAACGCTCAAACTACTGCACAGTTTCACTCATTTTACTTCTAGCAAAGTAATGCTCAAAATTCTCCAAGCTAGGCTTCAACAGTATGTGAACGGAGAACTTCCAGATGTTCAAGCTGGATGTAGAAGTAGAGGAACCAGAGATCAGATTGCAAACATCCGTTGGATCATAGAAAAAGCAAGAGAATTCTAAAAGAACATCTACTTCTGCTTCATTGACTATGCTAAAGCCTTTGAATGTGTGGATCACAACAAACTGTGGACATTTCTTAATGAGATGGGAATACCAGACTACCATTCCTGCCTCCTGAGAAATCTGTATGCAGGTCAAGAAGCAACAGTTAGAACTGGACATAGAACAATAGACTGGTTCCAAATCGGGAAAGGCTTTACATTGTACTCTTGCTTATTTAACTTACATGCAGAGTACATCATGTGAAATCCTGGGCTGGATGTAGCAAAAGCTGGAATGACAATTTCAGGGAGAAATATCAATAACCTCAGATACGCAGATGACACCTCCCTTATGGCAGAAAGCAAAGAGGAACTAAAGAGCCTCTTGATGAGAGTGAAAGAGGAGACTGAAAAAGCTAGCTGAAAACTCAACATTCAAAAAAACCTAGATCGTGGCAACTGGTCTCATCACTTCATGGCAAATAGATGGGGAAACAGTGGAGACAGTGAGACTTTATTTTCTTGGGCTCTAAAATCACTGCAGATGTTGACTGCAGCCATGAAATTAGAAGACGCTTGCTCTTTGGAAGAAAAGCTATGACCAACCTAGGCGGTATATTAAAAAGCAGAGACATTACTTTGCTGACAAAGGTCTGTACAGTCAAAGCTACGGTTTTTCCAGTAGTCATGTATGGATGTGAGAGTTGGACCATAAAGAAAGCTGAGTGCAGAAGAATTGATGCTTTTGAACTGTGGTGTTGGAGAAGACTCTTGAGAGTCTCTTGGACTGCAAGGAGGTCAAACCAGTCAATCATAAAGGAAATCAACCCTGAATATTCATTAGAAGGACTGATTCTGAAGCTCCAATACTTTGGCCACCTGATGCAAAGAGCTGACTCATTTGAAAAGACCCTGATGCTGGGAAAGATTGAAGGCAGGAGGAGAAGGGGATGACAGAGGATGAGATGGTTTGATGGCATCACCAACTCAATGGAGATGAGTTTAAGTAAACTCTGGGAGTTGGTGATGGACAGGGAAGCCTGGCCTGCTGCAGTCCATGTTGAGAAGTAATTTCCATAGTTCAATAATCTGCCATTAGTACTAAGTCAATCAAATTACCATAATTCAGAAGGAAGACAAATATTTTGGTCAGCATTGTCTCCTTATGTGACACGGCCAGATGTTAGTTTTAAGTGGTTGAGTTAACCAACTCTATTCTAATCATATTCTTCATCTTATTTAAATGAAAAAATAGACATATATCTTGTGATACTGTGCTCTTGGTTTGTTGAAGGCCTATCACCAGTACAGTGTGAGTACAGGCCTTCTGTTCACTTTCCAACACTGCTCAGTACAGAGTGACATAGAGTCACTGGTTTAGTGTAATCACTTAAGTTTATTCAGATCTCCATGAGACTTGATAGAAATATTTTGGAAAAAATATACTGACAGGAGAAGGGTTAGAAAACTATTTTTGATGTCTCTGGGACTTGAATAGAGAATGGTTTTTCCTAAAAAGATAGGCAAATGCAAAAATGATTTGTATACATATACATAAAAAATTAAATATAAAGAAATATAATTTATCTATCTGGCACATGAAGCTGTTTTTGGAACAATCAGCTTGAAGCTATCAAGAGACTTTTTGTGATTGCCTGGTAATTGACTCCACTTGTGGGCCAGACCAAATTGCATTAATTGAGTTGATCACAAATAATAGTCTCAAGCACCACTACATCTTGTGAATAATTACCTCAGGTACACAATACTATAAATAAGACTCTAGTTCTAAATCATATTTATTCAATTTGTTCTTGCTTGCTGAGTGAGGCATCTCAAGTGGCTTAAACTTACTCAACACACTGTAGGATTGTTACTGTAGGATTGACAAGAGGAAACATCCCACTGGCGTGTAGGATGCTTACAGAGAATAGTCTTAAAAGGTAAGTAGATCGAGCACCTTAGCAAGGTACAGAATGAGACATGAGCACGAGGCAACACTTCACACCGTACCCCAGTCTCTGAAGGGAACTCCTAAAGGTGCCATGAGTTTCCATTTTCACTCAAAATTCTTATGGCTTTTAAAACACCCAGTAGATCTTGGGCGTTTTTGCACATATATATATATATATATATATATATATATATATATATATATATCCCAATGAGTTTTCCAATGATAGAAGAGGTTCTGGCTACAGAGAGGTTTGTTCCCTGAGTGAAGGGTGAGCATTCCCTTTCCTTTCTGCTTCTCTCCCTACTTCACACTGCATTCTGCCACCAGCGTGCGGTAGGCTTGACAGCGCCTGGCATTCCTGTCAGAGGAGCTGGGATTATTACTGGGTTCCTCTATGCCTGGGCTTCCCTCATGGCTGAGATGGTAAAGAATCTGCCTGCAGTGTAGGAGACTCGGGTTCAATTCCTGGATTGGGAAGACCCCCTGAGAAGATTCCCATGGAAATACTGGCTACCCACTCCAGTATTCTATGCATAAAGGAGCCTGGTGGGCTATAGTCCATGGAGTCACAAAGAGTCGGATACAACTGAGTGACTAACACTAATACTATGACTAGCTAAATTATGTAAGTGAGCAATTTAGTCCCTTTGAGCCTTGGTTCCTTATGTGGAAAAGGGAAACATTAAGATTATGTGAAAAAATAACCTAATCAATACTAGCATTACGGACTGCTATAATTTTATGCCTGATTAATCTACTTCCCTATCCACTCCCAGGCCACTCATCCCTACATTTTTGGCCCTCTTATTCTGCTTCTTTGCTGCCATGCCAGGATTCATTCCTTATCCCTGCTGCTGCTGCTGCTAAGTCACTTCAGTTGTGTCCGACTCTGTGTGACCCCATAGACGGTCCGCTGTCCCTGGGATTCTCCAGGCAAGAGCACTGGAGTGGGTTGCTATTTCCTTCTCCAATGCATGAAAGTGAAAAGTGAAACAGAAGTCGCTCAGTCATGTCCGACTCTTAGCGACCCCGTGGACTGCAGCCTACCAGGCTCCTCCATCCATGGGATTTTCCAGGCAAGAGTACTGGAGTGGGCTGCCATTGCCTTCTCCTTATCTCTAGGTATTCTCTTTGACCTGACTGATTCTACTCTGTCCTCATGTTTCCTGGCTGACTCTTGGTTCCTTATTGTGGAAGAGTCATTTTGATGTTTACATGTGGCTTTATGCCCTTACTTAGTTCTGACCTTGTCAGACTTTGTTGTTTAATCTTACTCAGGCTGTAATTGGAACATTCTCCGAATTGGATCCTGTGGCCTAGGTAACACCTCTAGGTGCCCCTTAATGATGGCAAATAATTGCTCAACCTTCCAATAAAAATCACTCTTTCAGAGGGCTTCCCTCTAGAGTCCTGTTTCTTAATGGACCATCTGTACCAGAATTGGGCTTCCTAGGTGTCACAAGTGGTAAAGAGCCTGCCTGCCAATGCAGGAGAGATAAGAGATGTGGTTTCGATCCCTGGGTTGGGAAGATCCCCTGGAGAAGGGCTTGACAACCCACTCCGGTATTCCTGCTTAAAGAATCCCCATAGACAAAGGAGCATGGTGGGCAACAGTCCATGGGGTCACAAAGAATCGGATACGATTGAAGCCACTGAGCGAGTGAATACCAGAATCACCTGTAGACTAGCAAAGATGCAGACCCAGTGTCCTGCCCAGATTCTTGGGGGCTGAAGTCCGTGCATCTGCATTTTAAAAAAGAATTTCTGGTGATGCTTATGCACACTGAAGAGCTTTCCTGATACTTCTTCTCTACCCCAAAACTCCAGACCTTATGCTTGCCTTCCGTAATAGTATTCTATTTAAACATGATGTTAACTTCAGAGTTTTTTTTTTTCGTAAATACTTTTTACTAGGTTGAGAAAGTTCCTTTTATTTCTTAGTTTACTAAGAATTACTATTGTGCATGGGTATTATTTTCTTTGCATTCAATTTGCTAATACTTTGTTAAGGATATTTGCATCCATTATAATGAAGGATATTGGGTTGTAATTTTCTTTTTTTTTTTTTTTAAATTTTATTTTATTTTTAAACTTTACATAACTGTATTAGATTTGCCAAATATCAAAATGAATCCGCCACAGGTATACATGTGTTCCCCATCCTGAACCCTCCTCCCTCCTCCCTCCCCATTCCATCCCTCTGGGTCGTCCCAGTGCACCAGCCCCAAGCATCCAGTATCGTGCATCGAACCTGGACTGGCAACTCATTTCATACATGATATTTTACATGTTTCAATGCCATTCTCCCAAATCTTCCCACCCTCTCCCTCTCCCACAGAGTCCATAAGACTGTTCTATACATCAGTGTCTCTTTTGCTGTCTCGTACACAGGGTTATTGTTACCATCTTTCTAAATTCCATATATATGCGTTAGTATAGTGTATTGGTGTTTTTCTTTCTGGCTTACTTCACTCTGTATAATAGGCTCCAGTTTCATCCACCTCATTAGAACTGATTCAAATGTATTCTTTTTAATGGCTGAATAATACTCCATTGTGTATATGTACCACAGCTTGCTTATCCATTCATCTGCTGATGGACATCTAGGTTGCTTCCATGTCCTGGCTATTATAAACAGTGCTGCGATGAACATTGGGGTACTCGTGTCTCTTTCCCTTCTGGTTTTCTCAGTGTGTATGCCCAGCAGTGGGATTGCTGGATCATAAGGCATGTCTATTTCCAGTTTTTTAAGGAATCTCCACACTGTTCTCCATAGTGGCTGTACTAGTTTGCAAAACCACTATGAGGTACCATTTCACACCAGTAATTTTCTTTTGTTATGATGTCTTTGCAAGATTAAAAATGGCCTAATAAAATGAATTTAATATCTTTCTCCTTGTCTATTTTTTGAATGACTTTTGTTGGATTGGTATTATTTCTTTCTTAAAAGTGTGGTAGAATTCATCAGTGAAGCCACTTGGACTTGATGCTTTTTCAAAAAGAGGATCTTTAAAAGCTACTAATACAGTTTCTTTACTTGATATGGGCTTATTCAGGATTTTTATTAGTAGCATGTCATTTAGTAACAAGTCACATTATTTACTAACAGTAGTATCAGTGGTCTTTCAAGGAATATATTTTATTTACCTTATCAGACTTATACACTCAAAAACACTTATAACATTTTTCATAATTATTTTGATTTCTATAAAGTTGGTAGCAGTATTGTCTTTCTCACTCCAGATATTGCTAATTTGAATCTTTTCTTTTGGTTCTTGTTTAGTCTAGCTAAATATTTATTCATTCTACTGGTATTTTTAAAAACAAAACAAAACAAAAATCTAGTTTTTAGGTTCATTGATTCTTCCCTATTGCTTGTCTTTTTTTAAGTATAGGTGTTTAGTGCTGTAAAGTTTTCTTTAGGCTGTGCCATAGATTTGTCCTACAAATTTTGATGTGTGTTTTCATTTAGTTTGAAATAGTTTCTAATTTCCTTGTGATTTCTTCAATAACCCATAGGTGATTTAGAAGTATGTTACTTAATTTTTATACATTTTTAGTTTTCCCAGATTTCTTTTTGTGATTGATTTCTAGCTAAATTCCATTTTGGTCAGAAAACATACTCTGTATGCTTTCAATGCTTCTAAATCATTGAGCCTTGTTTATTGCCAGCATGTGATTTATCCTGTTGAATATCTTATTTGCACTTGAAAAGAATGTGTTTTCTGCTGTTGTTGGGTGGAATGTTCTATAGATGTCAATTAGGCCAAGCTATTTGGTGGTGTTTTCCAATTCTTTTACATCCTTTATATATCCAAGTTGTGTGTGGGATAAGAAATGCATTCAAAGGTACAACATATTCAGTGATTTCTTAAGGCTTTTAATATTTGCTAGGCACTCTGGAGGGCTCCTGCATTCTTTCTTAGAAGTTATCTAAAGATGTTTGGGGAATTTATTATCTCAGCATTTCTAATATTCTTTGACTTCCAAAATTTCCCAGTTAAGATTTTAGCTGCTCTCTTACCTGCCCTGAACTGGGTCTACCATTTATGATAAATAAAGCTGTAGGTGTTTGCCATCTGAGCTGGGTGGGGTTGGAATGGTAGCTGGCAATACGGTCAGACAACTCACAGTTGAGTGACAGCTTTCCAATGCATAAACAGTTCTGAGGTGGTTCTTTGCCTTTGGTTGTTTTCCAGTGCCCTGAAATTGCTTAAATAACTTTTCCCTTTATAGTATTTGATTTCTGTGGAATGGAAATACCCAGTCTTCTCATGCCAACATCACAGCAGTGGATATCTGCTCCTTTCCTTAGAAACAGTGTTTTTTCCTTGCAGCCATGACCCTGGACATCTTGCTGCCTTTAAGTTTCCTTTAAATATTAGAATGTCTTAGCACTTCGGAAAAGCCACTTTAAAAAAAAAAAAAAGGCAGAAATTCTTTTCTCATCTTGCTTCACATGTTCCCCTTAGGTAATCTCATTGATATCCATAACTTTAATTGTCACTATGTGCTATTTCTTGGAGAAGGCAATGGCAACCCACTCCAGTACTCTTGCCTGGAAAATCCCATGGGCGGAGGAGCCTGGTAGGCTGCAGTCCATGGGGTCGCTAAGAGTCAGACTCGACTGAGCGACTTCACTTTCACTTTTCACTTTCATGCATTGGATAAGGAAATGGCAACCCACTCCAGTGTTCTTGCCTGGAGAATCCCAGGGACGCGGGAGCCTGGTGGGCTGCCGTCTCTGGGGTCGCACAGAGTCGGACACGACTGAAGCGACTTAGCAGCAGCAGCAGTAGCAGCAGCGTGTGCTATTTCTAAAATTCATATCTTCTGCCTAGAGTTTTCCTTTGCACTCCAGACTCTTAAACTTATCAACTTACCCTTTTTCATTTCACTCTTTTGTTGACCCTTAAATACAAGTCCAAAGTAGAATGCCATCTTTTCTCCCTAACTTGTTTTTTTCCAGGAGTCCTTATCTTACTAATACAGCCATCATCCACTATTATTCTTGAAATGTCCTCAGTATATCCATTCCTCTTCTTGTTGCTGCTGCTGCTTAGTCGCTTCAGTTGTGTCTGACTCCATGCAACCCTATGGACTGCAGCCTGCCAGGCTCTTCTGTCCATGGCGATTCTCCAGGGAAGAATACTAGAGTGGGTTGCCACGCCCTCTTCCAGGGGCTCTTCCCAGTCTGGAGATAGAACCCGGTTCTCCTGCATTGCGGGAGAATTCTTTACCGCTGAGCCACCAGGGAAGCCCTGATTCCTCTCCTTATACCTCCATAAATAAAGAATTACCAATTCTGTTATTTAAATACTTCTTGAATATGGACACATTTTTTCATTTCCATTGTTGTCGTGTGAATCTAAACCATCATCTCTTTCTTGAGCTACTTGAGAACATTCTTATTTTTCTATCCAGACATCTTGGATCATTTTAAAGATATGTATCTTATTATGACCCATACCTGAAAATGTATCTGTATGTTTTTTATGATTTTATGATAAAAAGTATTATATTCAACGTGGTCTATGTGACCCTGAGTGATCTGATCCTTCCCAGCCCCTCCAGGCTCAGGTCATAACACCATTTGTTTCACTCTCTGCTATTCAGTCTATGAGGATCTTTTCTCAGTTCCTAAACCACATACTTTCCCTGACTTCCTAAGACCACTGAATTATATGCTTTCAAGTACACTATCTCTTCATGCCCCCTGTTACATTTATCATGTAGTTATTCGTTTAATGTTTTCCCTGCTTTTATGTTGGCTGCCCAAAGACCTATGACTGTTTTGTTTGCTACTATAGCATCAATATTAAAAGGAATACCAAGCACAAATTAGGCTCTCAATAAAATTTGTTTAATGAATGAATGAATTCAAAGGACATTATTGTCCTTAATGCATTTATGTATTGTTTCTGATCCACTATATGGCTACTAAGATTAAAAAAGTCACAAATTACATAATCAGGCTAGTCCAAAGATTACAGATGTAAAATAGGGTAAGGAGTCCTAGGGTCTCCCCTCCTCTAACAGCCTCCTAACTACAGATAGGTCTTCTATTCTGAGGTCATTTCCTCACCACTTTCTGATGTTTTTTGACTCTTAGCTGGGGTTGGGTAGGAAGTTATTGGAATCATGGAACTACCTACCACTATTGGGAAACTTCTGTCAGCCATATCTTGACAACTTTCCTTAAGGTCTTTGTTCTGTTTAGACACAATGCAATTTCATTCTGTTCAATATGCAAGTTCCTCCCTATAAAGTTTAGTGTATGTTATTAATTTTCTACTAAATAGTTAAAACATGCAAGCTTTGACATCAGCAAATCCCACTTACTAGCTGTGTGACCTTTAGTGGGTTTCCAAACCTTTCTTTATTTTTCTCAACCATATGATGGTGTAAATGAGAGCACCTACTATATAAAGTGCTCTTTATATAGAAGAATGTTTGATGTTTATTAAACACTTAATAATGTGTCTAGTATCTGACTCTATTTATTGATAGTTTCTTTACCATGTGTATTTGTCATTTAGTCATGTCTGACTCTTTGCAACCTCATGGGCTGTACCCTACCAGGCTCCTCTGTCCATGGGATTCTTCAGGCAAGAATACTGGAGTGCGTTGCCGTACCCTCCTCTAGAGGATCTTCCCAACCCAGGAATCGAACCCAGTCTCCTGCATCACAGGCAGATTTTTTTTTTTACCATCAGAGCCACCCTTTTCTTCCCAAGTTATAGGACTTAATTATTACTTAATTGTATAGACTCAGAAATCTTGGGGGACAGGAATCTAATTGATTAAATATTCCCTGAAAGTAGGGACTCTACCCTATCACAGTGCCTGGCATAAAAAAAGTACTCAGTAAATATTTTGTAATGGGGTTTCTTTGAAAATAGGATCTAATTCCAAACAATCTCTCCCTCAAGTAGCTTAATTTAGTGTATTTGTTCTGTCCCATCAGAAACCCCCAAATTAGTTTGCATTAGATGACTGTCAGAGGTTATACCTTTTTAATTAACCCTAATTAAGGCAATTAGCATTAAATAACAGGAAAACTTTGCGTAAGCTGATTCTAGACGGTATGGGCTCTTTAAATTCTTTGGGTTGCTGGGCCTTGCTGAAAGTGCACTTAAAATGTTTAAAATATCAAGGATCATGAGACTGCCTTGGTATCAAAGCAAAGCTAAACAAAACAAAAAGAAACACAGAAAAAGAGATATCAGCTTCAAATAGGGTAACCAGTGGCTGTGGATACCTTTCAATCAGTCGGGGTTATGAACCAATTGCACTCCGTAGAGTTGAGTGGAGGTGAACAAAAATTAGGTCAATCGATTGAACTATTTTAACAAGCTAGTCAGAGTGAAAAAAAAAAAAAGAACTTAACTTGGTGTACTGGCATCTGTTGGATAGGAAGCTGAAGTCAAGTGTGCTTTTTTTGTTATTAAGTTGCTCCACATTTGATGAATTTGAAGGAATTTTCTCTCTCTCTAATTGGTTGGTGTCATATGGATAGAACCTACCTTACATTTATTGCCACTTTTTACTCCTGTCCTCAGTTGGAGGCACTCCCAGCTGAGGTTGGAAAGGGGAATAATAAAGAGGCTATGCTTGGTTCTCTGTGGTTTTCGCATCCTCAGTTTTCCACCGTGGGGAGTGGGGCAGATTGAGAAAGAAAGGGTCTTAGGGAATCAAATAGAGGGACCTGGATATCTGCCAGACTCACACCTTCTTAGGCTGCTTTAATCAGGGCCATGAGCTCCTGGGAGATGGAGACAATTACATACCTTCTATTCTCCCTTGTATGGTATTTATCAAGTTTTCTTTCTGAAATGAAGGGGGGAAAAATCCCTTTTTCCTTTGTAATTCAAATCTGAAAAGTTACTTCTATTTTCCATTTTTTTTGAACTCTATTACCATGACTTCCATGAATTGTGTGTGTATGTTTAAATTCTACATTCCCCCTCCCCACAGCCATTTGATTTTCTCTTCCACTCTATTTAAATGTGTGCCCAGAGACTGTGATAAGGCTGGTCAAAAAAGTAGATACTTGTAATCGCTAACTTCAAGTAAATCATGGAAGATTAACTTTATCTTTCCATAAAAGATGGAATAGTGTGTGAAATGGGCAATTTGAATATTTTCAGGAAAGAGGATTCTTGCCGTACTTGATTGCTTTAAGCCAATTGGAGAGATAAAAAACATTGAACGCTTGCTCCCCCCAGCTCTTCTCCTATCAGCCACTCTCTCCTTTATGGAACTCACATTGACAACATAATGAACGCACAGCACAGCTGTCAAAGGAAGTGTTTGAGCACTTGTGAAATTACAGGCTGCTGCAGAAATGACTTAAGCATGCCATTACCTCTTGCTGCATTTAGAACAAATAAGCCACCTGCCCTTTAGGTATTATCTGATCTGTTTGAATAGAGTACTATATAGACCCACATAGAAGACTCCAAACATCCTCTCCTACGGTTCTGCTCAAAGAACTGCAGCTTCAGCATCTCGCACTTCTCCTTCTCCGTGCTTTCCTCTCTGACTCAGCCTTTGCATATGTTATATAAACAGTTACATGCCTGTCTCCTGTGTTAAAGGAAGCATCGTTTTTGTGATTGCAGTTCTCTGGTCCTGAGGTGCTGTTTCTGTGAGCTATGCTAGTCTGGCTTCAAACCTATGTAGCCTCTTACTGCTGAAGGAAAGTGAACGTGAATGCACCTCGCAACTAAAAGCCCTTTCCTATAAGACATGGATTGAGTTTCAGAGATAGTTTATGACTGCACTATCCATCTGAAATGGATAAATGAGCTCAGATCCCTGGGCTGCATTACCATAGCTATTATCTCCTCAGCAAGGAAGAACATTCTAGGTTTGTGCTCTCAGGAGCACTACCCTGGCCTTTTCCGTGCTCTTGGCCCTGGCTCACCCTGGTTCAAGGGCACTAGGTGCTTCCTGCAGCAGTCAGGGTCCTGGGAAGATACCAGAAGCACGTTGGAAGTGGATAAGTGGGGAAAAGTTTGCTAAAGGGATTATTTGCTAAGGAAGGGGCAGGGTGTAGGGAAACCATCAGAGATGATGTGGTACCTCAGGGCTTCTGTTCCCACCCCTAAACCTGAAGGGATAAGGAGAGAGAGCAGTTCCTGAACCCTAGAGAGAGGGGTGGGCATGGAGCAGACCAGCTGACAGGAGCCGTGACCTTCATCTGGACAGGACAGGACATGGCCAGCCTGAGGTAACACAGCAGGGATGAAGCTGAGGGAATGCACCTCAAACTCACTCCAGATCTCCTGTGCGTCCTCACCAGAGCTGAACATAATAGGAATGCAGAGAGGGAGGCTGTGGTGCAGTCAGAGCCGCAGGTAAGTGGGCAGGTGGAGGATAGTGGAGAGTGGCCCTGAGGGCAAATGGAGAATAAATAATAGTTCTAATGGTTTCTAGTGATTGGCTTCTTAGTCACCTTCCCCAATTCCCATTTATCCTTTAAATCAGAGTCCGAGTATCATTCTTAAAGCATAGCTGATTCTATCACACCGTTACTGAAAGACCTTTACTGACTCATTCCATAGGGCATCAAGTCCAAACCCATATGGAATTCAAGGTCACACAAGTCTCCTTTCCAACTAACTTCTGAGCCTTTGTTAACCAAGTCCCTTCTACTCCAATCTTTTTCTTTAACCTGATATTGTCGGAAACTTCCCCACCTCCAGTCCTTTAGTCCCTCTCTTCTCATAAAGATTTAACTCCTGCTAACCTTTCTTTATTTTTTTGGGCTCCAAAATAACTGCAGATGGTGACTGCAGCCATGAAATTAAAAGACATTTACTCCTTGGAAGGAAAGATATGACCAACCTAGATAGCATATTCAAAAGCAGAGACATTACTTTGCCTACAAAGGTCCGTCTAGTCAAGGCTATGGTTTTTCCAGTGGTCATGTATGGATGTGAGAGTTGGACTGTGAAGAAGGCTGAGCACCGAAGAATTGATGCTTTTAAACTGTGGTGTTGGAGAAGACTCTTGAGAGTCCCTTGGACTGCAAGGAGATCCAACCAGGCATTCTGAAGGAGATCAGCCCTGGGAGTTCTTTGGAAGGACTGATGCTAAAGCTGAAACTCCAGTACTTTGGCCACCTCATGCAAAGAGTTGACTCATTGGAAAAGACTCTGATGCTGGGAGGGATTGGGGGCAGGAGGAAAAGGGGACGACAGAGGATGAGATGGCTGTATGGCATCACTGACTTGATGGACATGAGTTTGAGTAAACTCCGGGAGTTGGTGATGGACAGGGAGGCCTGGTGTGCTGTGATTCATGGAGTCACAAAGAGTCAGACACGACTGAGCGACTGGACTGAACTGAACCTTTCCCTTCTTCTTTAAATGGTCACATACATCACATTTCTGTGAAGCTACCTTCTGTCATCCTAATCAAAATTAATCCTTCTTTCCAATATGACGCCATGGCCTTTTTGTTTTTTTTTTCCCTTATAATATCGTAACACATTTTGTCTTATGAGTAATTATGGGTGTGCCTGCACACATCTCTTGGTAGACTATGAACTGTACAGCACCCACTTTGTGGCTTTGGGTCTGATAAGAAAGAATTCATGTTCACATAGATAGAATTGTACTGGTTGGAATATGCCGAAAGTAGCCAGAGAGGTGGAACTCAAGGATAAATCTTGGTCACATCTGAGTAGGTAGACAGAGAGAAGGCCTTCGAGGTGCCATGTTAGTCTGCGGAGTGAATGAAGATCTGAATACAAGAAGAAAAAAAAGTCACAAAGGGAATCAGCTGTTGGAACAATGTGAATGAGTGCAGCCTCTGACTTGCACAGAGCTATGATGTCCAGACCTATACTCATGGGTTCTGGTCACCTGAGCATCATCTCCTTGGCTAACTGTAGGGAAGAGTTGGGTCAGCCCATGCACATGAGTCTTTTTGAGGCCGGGGCTATGTTTTATTCATTTTTGTTATAATCCCTTTCTCCTCCCCTATGCACCTTTGGCACAATATCTGGAGCTTAGCAGGTGCACTAAACATGTTTGTTGAATTGACTGGAAGTCAGCAGATTTTATTTATATAAAAATATTGGATGGAATGTGAAAAGATATGTGTGCAAGTAATGATATTTTAAGAACAGTTAAAAGATAGCCTGCTATAAATATTTTTCAAAAATGCATCTTTTATATTTTCAGTGTAGGCTGTGGTACCCACTGCAGGTAAACTTGCCTTCAATAATGTTTCAGAGTTGAGGTACGTTGGGTACCTGATGTCTGTATCCAGTGCTGGTGTGGAGTCTGAGTCACTGGGGATGGGGAGGAAACAAGGAAGTGAACTTGAGTGTTGTGGTTCCTGAGCATGTTGATGATGTAGGAAACCTTTGATGTCTTCAATCCATGGGATGTAAGAGAATAAGAATTCCATAGTTCAATGTTGCCTGCATCACAATTACCTGGAGTGGGTCCTGATGAAAATGTCAGTTTTTGAGACCCAGGCTGTGCTCTAGAATCAGAATTTAAGATGATTTCTATGAATATTAAAAACTTGTGAAACATTTCCCTGGACCAGTGGGGGCACATTAGAATCACTTGAAGAGATTTTTCTTTTTTAAACAAAACAAAACAAAACTTATGCTCAAGTTTCTCCTCTGTCCCCTCTGTTGAGCCTGTCTGCAGGGTCTGGAGTGGAGTCTCTAGCATGTCCAGTCAGTCCCCCAGCTGTCTGGGGTAACAGCACATTTCCCACAGGCCTTGGAGGCCTGCCACATTGATAGATTAGAAATAGATTATTCTAACCTCACACGGATGTAAAGGACAGACTAGCAAATGTACTGAGGAAAACAAATAGGGTGATAGGAAAATATCCTAGCCTAGTTGCCTAGGGTAACAGTTCTGGGGTCTGAAGCCTGGGTCATCAGAACGTCTCTGGCACGGACGAGCTCTGTGCTGGCAGCATCTCTGTGAACCAAAACAATGAAACCTCAGAGGGTTGTTCTAAGGATTCAGACAAGTCAATGCAAATAAAGGATTTGAACGGAGCTTGTCATAGAGTAAGGTCCCCATACATGTTAGCCACTGTTATCAATAATTACAGGAAAGAATTATTAACATGTTTTCCAAATATGGTAACAAGAAGAGCTGGCATGATAAAAGAGTAGCCAGAGGACTAAAGGTTTACATGTTTTGTGAGACTTAGTGGTCAGAAATAGAAACAAGGAGTGGAGGTTGCTTTTTGATTAGGATCAATACTCAGAAGAATATTTTCATAACCAGTGGGCTTCCCTGGTAGCTCAGCTGGTAAATGATCTGTCTGCAATGCAAGAGACCCTGGTTTGATTACTGGATCAGGAAGATCCCTTGGAGAAGGGATAGGCTACCCACTCCAGTATTCTTGGGCTTCTCTGGTGGCTCAGACAGTAAAGAATCTGCCTGCAATTTGGGACACCTGGGTTTGATCCCTGGGTTGGGAAGATCCCCTGGAGAAGAGAATGGCAACCCACTCCAATATTCTTGCCTGGAGAATCCCATGGACAGAGGGGCCTGGTGGGCTGCAGTCCATGGGGTTGCAAAGAGTTGGACACAACTGAGCAACTCTTAACATTTTAATGATCAGCACCCTCTAAACTAGGGGATAAATGATTGTGTAAGGTAGTGAGTTCTCAGTCCCTGGAAATATTCCAAAACCATTTAGTTGATTGACCATTTATTTGGAACTTTGTAGAGAAAATTAATGTAAAGGGCAGTGATTTGGACTATAAATACAATTGATAAAACTTGACAATGCTTTTTAAACTCTAAAGCCCCCCAAGTCCAGTTATTTATTTTTCCTACCATAATTGCCTCTAAGATCTACTCTCAGAGCCCACAGTCCTGTGGTTTTATCTTAGTTTTTGGAAATCATTTTGGTCATTTTCTCCTTAATCTTGTTGGAGAAAGCAGTTAAGAGTAATCACTGAAGGAGAAGATGTGTAGATGGTCTTATTTAAGGCTTTCATTTATCATGAGATGTAACTGCAGTTAGGTTTAAACAGATATGAGTGCATGCTACGTAAGACACATGCCCAAGGCAGCTCAGAGAATTTGTTCTGATAGGATTACTGTTTTTTTAGTGTAAAGATGTATTTTCAACATGAAAGTCAAAGAACAAAACTCATTTATAAGGCAGTAAATCAACCCCATTATCAGAGCACTGGAGATTTTAGTTAAATAATGTGTCAGGTGCAGACCTCCTTGGGTCCCAGCTCTTAGACATAGCTACAGCTCTCACCAGTTTCTTATCTTGTTGTTGTGTTGTGTGTTATTTGCTCAGTTGTGTCCAATTCTTTGCGACCCCATGGACTATAGCCCACCAGTCTCTGTCCATGGAATTCTCCAGGCAAGAATACTGGAGTGGATTGCCACGCCCTCCTCCAAGGGATCTTCCCAACCAAGGGATAGAATTGGGTCTCCCACATTGCAGGCAGATTCTTTATTGTCTGAGTCACCATCTTCAGTCCTAAATATAAGCAGAACTTCATTAACTCTCTCATTATTTGTTTGAAAAGGATGGATAGAGTAACAGGAAAAATTAAATGAAAAAGGAGTTGAATGTGTGTGTGCGTGTGCATACCTTTATGGATATATTATTGCTGTGGATTGAATTGTGTCCCCTTAAATTAACACACTGAAGCTTTAACTCCCAATGTAATGGTACTCTTGAGAGCTGGGGCCTTTGAGAGGTAATCAGGATCAGATGGTGTCATTAGGGTGGGTCCCTGCTGTGCGTTAGTGCCCTGTTGGTTTGTATAAATTGGCCCCCACACATTGGAGGACAGGAGAGCCCAGAGAGAGAGGAGATCACTCCAGACCATAGGTGGCAGTTATCACGAGTAAAGAGACTTACACAGAGGTGACTGCAGGATAAGCAGATCACTGTAACTACCTGCCAGGATGATAAAAGTTAATATGAAAACCTTGATAGGTTTCAGTCATGTTTTTGATTCATTTGACTCAACAACATTTTCTCTAGAAGCTGCTTCCTTGAAACCTGAAAAACGTATATTCTAAGGACAGGGAAAGGGATCATGAACCTCTGATTGCCCAGGGGCAGCTTTGAGGGTCAGTCAACCGTCATGTCCTTCCAACAGTGCCCTTGTAACAAGAGAAGGAGAGAACATCTCTCTCTCTTTCTACGTGTGCATACAAAGAACAGGCCATATGCATACACAGGGAGACGACAGCTACTTACAGGCTAAGAGGAGAGGCCCCAGAGTGAAACTTACTTTGCTGGCACCTTGATTTTGGGCTCTTCAACCTGTAGGACTGTGAGAAATAATTTTCGATGTTTAAGTCACCTTACAGGGCTTCCTTAGTGGTTTAGACAGTAAAGAATCTGCCTGCAAAGAGATCCAGGTTTGATCCCTGGGTCAGAAAAGATCCCCTGGAGAAGGGAAGGGCTACCCATCCCAGTATTCTTGCCTGGGAAATCCCACAGACAGAGGAATCTGGCAGGCTACAGTCCATGGGGTTGCAAAGAGTAGGACACGACTGAACAACTTTCACTTTTAGCCAATTTATTATGCTACTGCTGCTGCTGCTGCTTAGTTGCTTCAGTCATGTCCAACTCTGTGTGACCCTATGGACTGCAGCCTGCCAGGCTCCTCAGTCCACGGAATTCTCCAAGCAAGAGTAGCCATTCCCTTCTTCAGGGAATCTTCCCAACCCAGGGATCGAACCTGGGTCTCCTGCACTGCAGGCAGATTGTTTAGCATCTGAGCCACCAGGCAAGTGTATTGTTGTATAGTCGCTAAGTCATGTCCAACTCTTGGTGAAACATGGATTATAGTCCACCAGGCTCATCTGTCCATGGGATTCTCTAGGCAAGAGTACTGGAGTGGGTTGTCATGCCTTCCTCCAGGGGATCTTCCCAACCCAGGTATCGAACCCAGGTCTCCTGTATGCAGGCAGATTCTTTACCACTGAGCCACCAGGCAAGCCTAAGCCACCTTATATACATTATTTTATTATGGCAGCCCAGGTTGACTAAAACATATGTCATCTGTTTTACAGACTACAAAGCAATTTGTATTCATTTATTCATTCAACAATCATCAGTTGAGTACCTAATATACAGAAGGCCTGAAGGACTGAAAGACAGGTAAGTCACACCTTCTGCCCTTCAGAAATTTATAATGATCATATGAATAATGTAAAACAGAATAGAGTAAGCAGGAATTTGTAGAAGGTGCCTGTACTTAATTTAACCCTAACTGAAAGATGGTTTTCTTTTGGAAGTTTTGATGGAGACTAGCTTTTGACCCTGGAGAAGGAAATGGCAACCCACTCCAGTGTTCTTGCCTGGAGAATCCCACGGATGGCGGAGCCTGGTGGGCTGCCGTCTATGGGGTTGCACAGAGTTGGACACAACTGAAGCAACTTAGCAGCAGCAGCAGCAGCAGCAGCTTTTGACCCAAGACTTTAAGGAAGAATAAGACTTTTAAATGTTAGAGAAGATGAGCAGAGAGGCTATTCCAAAGTGGGAGTGAAGGTACAGAGAACTGAAAATGTGTAAAACCAGTGGCGGGGAACTTCTGTACAGAGAGATGATTATCGATGATATAAACTGAGAAGTTCCTTTACTTCTGCACCCTGCCTGGTAAGCCCACTGTCTAGAGAAGTTGAGTGCTCAAGAAATAAAATAATATTTTTTGAGTGAACTGGGACTTTTGGGAAACTGATAAAAATATTATTAATGTAGAATTAGATTTTCTTTCAATTTAAAGAACTACCACGTTAAAAGAAAAAACCAATCTTTTAAAGGCAGAGAGACAGATTTGCCTGAATCTCACATTGGTGTATTTACAAGCAAACATTGAATCAAAAGGATGAGCTGCCAATCTCAACAATGAGGTAGCTGTAATATGTTAGATGGCTCTTCAAGGAGGAATATTTGTAGAGTACGAGCGAGCGAAGTTATCCAAGAAGCTTCTGGTGGGAAGATTGGGAGTAGATATTGTAAGCCAGTGGCAGAGTGGAGGTAAGGAGAAGGGAGATTTAGGATAACCTGATAAGAATACCTGCAAGTTCAGTCAAATGTTCCTCATGTTCTCAGGTCAACTTCTGCCAAGTCAGTTGTCTCTTTGTCTGTACTCTGAAAGCAGTTTATCATTTTTCTGATGAAGTACTTTCCATGTTGTTCTCTGTTTGCCTCATCTGTTTCTCCAGCTAGATTGTGAGCACATTTACATCAGGATAAGTGAGTGTTAATCGCTTAATTGTGTCCGACTCTTTGTGACCCTATGAACTGTAGCCCACTGGGCTCCTCTGTCCATGGGATTCTCCAGGCAAGAATACTGGAGTGGGTTGCCATTCCGTTCTCCAGGGGTTCTTCCTGACCCAGGGATCGAACCCCGGTCTCCTGCCTTGCAGGAGCCAGGATAGTAGCAGTTATTTTGTAGCTCCAGATCTAACATGATGCCTGGCAATTATTATTTGCTTATGTAACTATTTGCTAAATGGTGGACAAATTAATGATATAGCATAGCTGAAATTTTGCAGAGCAAAAATTACTCAGTAATACAGGATTACTGAATAGAATTTGGGAGTAGGAATGGTTAATTGTGGGACTTGAGACGTTGCAGAACACAGATTAAAGCTGCAGGGAAGTGTTAAATTGATTAGGCATTTTTCAAGGTATAAAACACTCACTGAGGAAAGAAGAAGAATCGTTAACAAATAACTGTTCTCACAAATCCAAATAGTGGGGTAGGTAGGATGAAGAAGAGAGGAGCACTCAAAACTGGGGTTTGATAGAATAGAGTGGAAAATCATATTTAAAGTGCAACTTTACAGTATCAAGACCAAGTTCCATTCACTACACTGGAAAAATATTATTAAGAAGTCATAGAAACTTGATATCCAATTTTCAAATATTCCATTTTCTTGATGATTCACATCTGAGGATCAGGAGATACTCTGAAAGTAAGGAAGTGCTCACTTGGTCACCACCCACTAGTTTTTATAGGGGTTACTGGGGACCCATATGGAGAGGGCAATGGTACCCCACTACTCTTGCCTGGGAAATCCCATGGACCGAGGAGCCTGGTGGGCTACAGTCCATGGGGCCGCTAAGAGTCGGACACGACTGAGCGACTTCAGTTTCACTTTTCACTTTCATGCATTGGAGGAGGAAATGGCAACCCACTCCAGTGTTCTTGCCTGAAGAATCCCAGGGACAGATGAGCCTGGTGGGCTTCTGTCTATGGGGTCGCACAGAGTCAGACACGATTGATGCGACTTAGCAGTAGCAGCAGTAGGGGACCCATAACCATCTGAATGTATGTTGCAATCCTTCCAGGATTTTGGTTGACTGAAGTTTGATTCTAGTGAAAAGGCCTTATTCCACTAAGTGACTGGCTTTATTCTATTAGCTGTTGCTGCATCATAGCCCATGCTGAAAACAATCTGCTTATGTCAGTTGCCATTTTCCAATTATTTCCTAGCATGTTTTTCCCCTTTCTATACCTACTGAGACAAAAATCAATGTTTAAAAAATGTGCAGAATTCATAGCTCACAGTAAAACAGACTATAAAATGCCAAGAACTCAAAGCTTTCAACTGGCCTGTCAGGAAAAGCCCTCCAATTCTAATTTGAATTAGGCCAGAGATGCACAAAATAATTTGAGTAGCTGCTGGTTAATGAGCTGTGGTTTCCAGGTTGGGCCTCTGCATGCTTCCCCTGGAGTACACTGCTTGCTAAGTAATCCACTCTCATTATATCCTCAGCTCAAGGAGCGGCCCATTTGGAGGCGATGTAATGATGTGATGTTATATATCACAAAAATTAGAGAGAGAGAACAAGAACCGGTAGGTCATCTGGACTCTCCCCTGCCAGGGCAGGCTCATTCCCCACAATGTTTCCCTGAGTACTTCTGTCCAGGCCTGTTTTAAATGACCTGGGCAATGGAGCTCAAACCTCTTCCCCTGAGAGGCCGTGTGGCAGTATAATAGGCTTCGCTGTTAGCAAACTCTTCCTAGATGTTGATGTTCAGCCTAAGTTTTCTTTTGCTCAATTTCATCTCATTACTGCTGTTATTCCGCTTTTGTGCACCCCAAACAATCCCCCCCTCTCTCTCCTTCATGTTCACAGTTTCCTTACATTTGTAAATGTTTTCCTTGTTCCTCTTAGTCATTGCCAGGCCACAGAATGTTTGCCATGGTTTGTAAAAAAACTTTCTGCTCTTCCTCCATCCATGTTTGTGACTCCCCTCTGATTTCTTCCTTCTTTGATCAAAACTTTACTGATTTGTGAGGGTCTAGAACAGCATGCTGTATTTCATACCAGATGATGCTGTGAGATCATCGGGGCATCCTTCCACTGCTCCGTGACGGATGCTGTTGTGTACACAGCATAAAATTGCATTGCTTCTCTAAGCTTCCAAACCACACCAAGAAAGTGGAGGTCTGATGTACTATCAGGGCTTGCACTCTGTTGAGCCAGAGAGAAGACATACTCACCTAGAAGCAATGATTAGGCATGTGAATTTGCCCATTTTTCTTTTCAAAAGTCTGCTTTAGGCTCTTGGCTTGATTAAAGTTTGGTTAAGGACTGAAGAGAAAAACAAATTGCCCCCCAAACAACGTTAAAAATAATAATACCTCGTACTCTGAACCAGAGCATTCTTTTTTTTTTTTTTACCTTGTAATTGCAGTGTGATGAGGGTAAAGTGAATGAGTTGTAACTTTACATTCCTTCATGAAAGGAATGAAGCACAGGGTGTTGGAAAAGATATTCTTAAAAACATTGCAGTTTCCTAGTTTGAAGGAATGGATGGATAAATGAGAGAAAAGCAGAAATGAGAAGTTATTAAACCTCAATTTCCATTGCTCTGAAAGATGAGTTCACACATAGGTACAAGGCCAACTCTAACAGAAAAGATTCTCTGAAATATTTTGCTGAACTTAAGTTATATCCCATGGGATGCAAATGTGTGTTTAATGAATTAATATATGTTATAATATCATTTAACAGATACTGTGTGGATGTGTTATCTGTATTATTTATTCCAGTAATCACAATACAATGAGGTGAAAGCTATGCTATTTATTGCTATTTGTGATTCTACTTCTTTGCCTTGAAATGCAGTTGACCATGTTTGTTCAATATGAATCAACTTATTTTGAGGGTTGCATCCTAGACTGATTTCTCCATAATCTATGAAGATGTGGTGTCACTTGAAACTATGGGAGAAATTTTGTACTTTTTTCTTCTTGCTTTACCTTAGCTTACCATGCAGGTAGGTGAGTGTGAGGTTGGCCCATCGACCCTCTGCAGAGCTGAGTCACAGTAAGAATTGCTACCTCCTGGGAATTTTTTTTTAAAACATCAATTGTACCCAGGATGTGATTCACTATTTTTTAAAAATATGTATCTGGCTATGCTGGTCTTAGTTGTGGCATGTGGGTGCTTAGTTTAGCATGTGGGATCTAGTTCCCTGACTAGGCATCAAACCCAGACCCCCTGCATCAGGAGCTTGGAGTCTTATTAACCACTGGACCACTAGGGAAGTCCTCAGCCTGGGAATCTGGACAAATGGTGAAAGTTTCAGTCTAAATACTGCTGCTGCTGCTAAGTCGCTTCAGTCGTGTCCAACTCTGTGCAACCCCGTGGACGGCAGCCCACCAGGCTCCCCTGTCCCCGGGATTCTCTAGGCAAGAACGCTGGAGTGGGCTGCCACCTCCTTCTCCAATGCATGAAAATGAAAAGTGAAAGCAAAGTCACTCAGTAGTGTCTGACTCTTCGCAACCCCATGGACTGCAGCTCGCCAGGCTCCTCTGTCCATGGGACTTTCCAGGCAAGACTACTGGAGTGGGGTATCATTGCCTTCTCCGTCTAAATACTAGCCTCTATTTTTTGATCTTCAGTTAAAAAAAAAAAAAGTATATGTATGTATGCATAGCATTTTGACCAATAATATGATCTTGAGGAGTACTGGTACTGTGCCAGTCACTCTTGGGTTTGTGGGAAAAGAATAAGCTTTAAGCATGACCCGCATGGAGATTCAAATGCCATGTTAGAGACAAGACTAATACACAGAAGCTAGAAAACTATCAATGGTTATAAACCTAATGTCCTGTAAATTTATCCTTTTAAGTGATGTAGGAAAGCCTGAAAGTATGATTGTTAGTGACACAAGGGAGAGCTATTGGGATGCAGGCCTATATTGCTATAATGAACACTTATTTAATGCTTGCTACCTGCCAGGAATAGTGGCAGATAGCAAGCCAATGTACAATGATGGATTATCTCTTTTAACCTTTGCTAATCCCACATTTTTATTGATAAGCTTCAGGGAGGCTAAGTAACTTGACCAAATTCACACAGGTATTAAGTAGTGGAGTTGAGATTCATACACAGGACTTCTTCAAAATAGAGCTTATGGCATTAATTACTATAAAATAAGGATTCTAACTGGGTCTTGAGGTATAAATATTATTAGCAATTCAGTAAGGATTTTCTGGTATTACTTGGCATCTGACCAAGGACTCCCATAATGCTTGACTTCTTCCTCATACCCACAGCTGCTTCTTTTCTTATGAGAGCCCAAGGGAGAAATGTACATAAGAAATGATGGCAATTGATATATGAAGTACCACTCTGCCAACAGTGTAGAGCTCTGCATGTGGCCTGCATAAATGGGTTTCTTCTTTCATCTGCTTCCAAATCTTAACTCCACCGAGACACAGAGAATGTCAGATTCTCTCACAACACTCCTGGCAAGAGGAGAGACAAAGATGGTTAGGTTTATTCAAGGATACAGGTACTATCTCAGGCTAACACCGTGGGGCTCAGGGCATTGGAGAGTACCCTGTATGTGCCCTATACATGCTCACATATGTGAGTCGCTAATGTCCTGTCGCCCCGAATGCCAGCTGTAGCCCATCTACAATCATGGCAACTGGTTCCACTAAGATTAATATTTGAGAAAGAGAAGAGGCATGGAGACCTTACCTCTCCTCATTACACTCGTGATAATAAAGAGGAGGAGAAGGAACCAGGTGTCCCATGCTAGGGGAGAAGTGTGAATGTTGACTATATTAGAGATACAAGAGACTCTTTGGTTTTCTAAATATACAGAGTTTGAAGGGCCCCTGGGTTATCTGGATGGAGGTGTTCTGCGGGTGACTGGAGCTACCTAGGTGAGGAGCCAGTGCTTGAGGTTCAGGTTTGGAAGTCATCTGTTCAAACATGTCAGGAAGGAGCAGAGGGCAAGTAGATTGAATCTTCAAGAGAATTGACTGAAAATGGGCAGTTTTTCAGTTATAAGACAGTCCAGCAAAAAAGGAATACAGGAGAAATGGCAGTAGAAGGTGGTGGGGTAGGTGCAGACAGAGCAGTAACTCCAAAAAGAAGATAATTTTGAGAAGCAGACCCCAATTATATATACTGGACAGTTTAGAGAGGCCTAGAGGGATATAGTTTCCCAAAGGACTTTTAATCAAAAGGGAGTTAACAATGACCTTTGAGAGAGTAGTTTCAGAATAATGGAGGCAATGTAAATTCAAGTTATGGGAGTTTGGGAGGGAATGTTAATAAGAAATAGAAGTAAAGTAAAAGTTGTATAATACATAATTCTTAATTGTGGCGATGAGATGGTGCAAGAGGGAAGCAAGACTGAAGATTATCATATGGAAGAGAGGTAGGGGAAAGTAAAATGGTGGGCTGATGATAGTTGACGTGACAACACACACCACCACCTGATATTTCCGCATTTGTTTGCTTGCTGATTGAACAAGCTACTGTCTGTCACTTCCAACTAGATGTGAGGTTCAGCAGAATGGGAACTTTGTCCATTATGGTCAAAAGGGAAGACTTCCACTGGAATGTAATATCCATGGGACCTCCTCTTTTTTGTTCTTTGCTAGATCCGCTATACTGCAACAGTGCATCCCACACAGCAGAAGTGAAAGTGTTAGGTGCTCAGTCACGTCCAACTCTTTGTGACCCCATGAACTGTAGCCCTCCAGGCTCCTCTGTCCAGCCAAGAATACTGGAGTAAGTAGCCTCAGCCTTCTCTAGGGGATCTTCCTGACCACAGATTGAACTTGGGTCTCCTGCATTGCTGGCAGATTCTTTACCTTCTGAGCCACCAGGAAGTGCTTGATAAATATTTGTTGAATAAATGTGTGTCTCAATCCTCAGCGTCTACCATAGTGGTTAGCACATAGTGAGTGCTCAAACACTCACATTCATTGTTGATAAATTTTCGGTGAATAACTAAGAATTGAAAGGTGATGTTGCAATCCAGCGGAAGCTAAATGGTGCACCTTTGTAGTGGGTCAGGTAGCATGTTCTGTTATTTTTCTCTCTGAGTTCTTAGTGGCCGAAAGCAATAGAATAATATTATTAATAAAAAGAAAACAGTTAATGTCTTTTGTGACTCCACTATGTTCCACTTGATATTCTAAGTGCTTTCTGCATTGAAACTTGCTTTATCCTCAGAGAAGCTATATGGCATCATATAGCTTCATATAAAATCATATAAAAGAGGCATCATCCTCTTTTACAAGGAGAAAACTGAAGCGCAGGGAGATTTAGCAGAAAAGATGGCCGAGAAGATTCAGAATTGGGGATTACAACTCCTGACAGATTAGGGGTGACAAATGTCAATATGGTAGTGAAGACAATAGTAAAATGTCTTCCTGTGAAGTTCAACAAGATCTGGAGCCCAGTGGAATCAGGAGGAGATGGCCATTTAGAAGCAGGTGAAAGGGAGTGTTGGTGAACAGCCTGGTGAGAAGGAGGGAATCAGAATATCAGAGTCAAAAGGTGTCTTAGAGATCATGTGGAAGAATTCCTTTATTTTAAAAAGCACTATGTTGACTAATCCCTAACTGAAATTATGCATTTCCTTAAATTAAGAATGTAGCCCACAAGTCACAGTATTAGAGCAGTATCTTTGATTTTATCCACTTGGAAATCCCTGGTGGCTCAGATGGTAAAGTATCTGTCTGCAATGCAGGAAAACTGGGTTTGATCCCTGGGTTGGAAAGATGCCCTGGAGGAGGGCATGGTAACCCACTCCAGTATTCTTGCCTGGAGAATCCCCATGGACAGAAGAGCCTGGCAGGCTGCAGTCAATGGGGTCGCAAAAAGTCAGACCTGGTTGAGTGACTAAGCACACACACCTTTGGAAATCTCAGCTATTTTCAAATATTTCTGATTATAACAGATATTTTACAATTTTATTTATTTATTTATTTTAATTGGAGGATAATTATAATATTGTGACAGTTTTTGACATACATCAGTATGGATTGACCATAGGTATACACGTGTCCCCTCCATCCTGAACCCACCTTTTTAACCTTGCTCTCTATCCTATCCCTCCAGATTGTCAGAGCAGTTTTGGGTGCCCTGAGTCATATATCAAACTCATATTGGTTATCTATTTTACCTATGGTAATGTATATGTTTCAATGCTATTCTCTCAAATCATCCTACCTTCTTCTTCTCTCACTGGGTCCAAAAGTCTGTTCTTTACATCTGTGTCTCCTTTGCTGCACTGCATATAGTATTGTCAGTACCATCTTTCTAGATTCCAAATGTATACATTAATATATGGTGTTCTTCAGCTTCGGCTTCCTGGCTCCCCCCCAGACGGAGAGGGTGGCCCGGCCGTGGATGATCAGATAGCTTCTACCTCCCGCCGCCCATCCCTGGCCTCAACCGGCACCGAGCAGACGGCAGCAGCAGCAGCATCAGGCGAGGAGGAAGATGGCGGGACGGCTGCCGGCCTGTGTGGTGGACTGTGGCACGGGGTATACAAAATTAGGATATGCTGGAAATACGAAACCACAGTTTATCATCCCTTCTTGTATTGCTATTAAGGAGTCAGCAAAAGTGGGAGATCAAGGAGGGTGATGAAAGGTGTTGACGACCTAGACTTCTTCATTGGTGATGAAGCAATAGAAAAACCTACATATGCAACAAAGTGGCCAATCCTCCATGGTATAGTTGAATACTGGGACTTGATGGAAAGGTTTATAGAGCAAATGATCTTTAAATATTTAAGGGCGGAACCTGAAGATCGTTATTTTCTTTTGACTGAACCTCCACTGAATACTCCAGAAAACAGGGAATATACTGCTGAAATAATGTTTGAGTCCTTCAATGTTTCTGGCTTGTACATTGCTGTACAGGCCGTTCTTGCCTTAGCTGCATCTTGGACCTCCAGACAAGTAGGAGATCAGACATTGACTGGTATGGTAATAGATGGTGGAGACGGTGTCACTCATGTCATCCCTGTGGCTGAAGGGTATGTGATTGGCAGCTGTATTAAGCACATTCCAATCGCAGGACGAGATATAGCATATTTTATTCAGCAATTGTTGAGAGACCGAGAAGTAGGAATTCCTCCAGAGCAATCCTTGGAAACTGCTAAGGCAGTGAAGGAGCGCTATAGTTATGTCTGCCCAGACTTAGTAATAGAATTTAACAAGTATGATACAGATGGATCAAAGTGGATTAAACAGTATACTGAAATCAATGCTATCTCAAAGAAAGTTTTCCATTGATGTTGGATATGAGAGATTCTTGGGACCTGAAATTTTTTTTCATCCAGAGTTTGCTAACCCAGACTTTACCCAGCCTATCTCAGAAATAGA
This sequence comes from Bubalus kerabau, assembly GCF_029407905.1. Classification (NCBI taxonomy): domain Eukaryota; kingdom Metazoa; phylum Chordata; class Mammalia; order Artiodactyla; family Bovidae; genus Bubalus; species Bubalus kerabau. The sequence continues at coordinate 32,500,835 of NC_073639.1, read as the reverse complement.
TGAAGTAATTCAGAATTGTCCTATCGATGTCAGACGTCCTTTCTACAAGGATATTGTCTTCTCTGGAGGTTCAACCATGTTCAGGGACTTTGGACGTCATTTGCAAAGAGATTTGAAAAGAACTGTAGATGCCAGGCTGAAATTAAGTGAGGAATTGAGTGGTGGTAGATTGAAGCCAAAACCTATTGATGTACAATAGGTTGTACAATTGATGTACAAGTCATTACACTTCACATGCAATGATATGTAGTTTGGTTTGGAGGATCTATGTTGGCTTCCACACCTGAGTTCTACCAAGTATGCCACACCAAAAAGGATTGTAAAGAAATTGGACCTAGCATCTGTCGTCACAATCCAGTGTTTGGAGTCATGTCGTAAAATTGGCTTCATAGTTATTGGGGTTAGGGAGGTGGGGAAGAAATAGTCTTTCTGATTACCTGTTTTGTCTGGATGGCTGGTTTTGAACCTGACTTGAAATAATAAGACCAAACATTAATTATACAGGAATATTTTAATAAGTATATCAACATGCAAATGTAGAGGAGAGCCAAAATGATTAAGTGTTTTTCTTTAGATTGAATATTTGAATCTTACGTGTATCAAAAAAAAGTGGGTTTTAGTTCTTTCTGTGCCCTGGTGTTTTGTATATGATTGAATTATCCAAGATTTGATGGGATTTATCAGTATGTAGATAGCTCTATAATGCTTGAATTGTACACTTTGAAGTGTGTGCAATGCAAGAGCTTCTTTATATTTCATACTTTTTATGCTTTGAGGAAAAAAATGTCAAAGAAAAACTAGTATTTGAGGGTACAAATAAAAAAGTGACCAAGTAAAGGATAAATACAAAAAATAGCCTGTGAGACTTGGGGTACACACACACTCATGGGATTCCAGCTATTATGAAGTGCGTCCACCCTCCTGTGCCCCTAGTGGTTTTCTTTGCAAGCACTTTTGGAACTAAGAAGCTAGTGTCTTGGATTAACTGATGCCTGCTAGTGCTTTCTGATTACTCGCATTCTGTTTTCTCACTTTAAAGGAAAAGTAAAGACAAGACTGTTGGACCAGTAAAAAAAAAAAATAAAAATATGGCATTTGTCTTTCTCATTCTGACTTACTTCACTCTATAACAGATATTTTGAAGTATTATTTATAATTATCCTTACTTCAAAATTAGCCTTTATTAGACCTGCCAATATTAGATCTGCCATTTTATTGATTGAGTTACTAAAGAAGCGTAGATATTATGACAATTTTGTTTTTTAAATATTTGATACCTGATACAGTATAGTTAGTTTTATTTATATATTTTATATAAATAAATTATATAAAATAAATATTTTATATAAAATATAAAAATATTTTATATAAATAAATATGTAAATATTTTATATATTTTATTTATATTTATTTATATATTTTCTTTTATACACTTAAACCCATTCTTCTGAGAAGGGTTTCACAGGCTTCATCAGGTTGTCAAAGGGGTCTATGGCCCCAAATGATTAGCCTTGTGATAAGAAAATGGGGCCTGGAGGGCTTACAGGACCCAAAATCCTGTAATTGGTACCAGCACTGAAGCCAGCATCCAGACCTCCTGTCTTCTACTACCACACTGATGCCTTTTGGTGTCATAGAAAATGAGAAGTTCTGCTTGCAGAAAAGGAATAGTTTGGAGGATATTATAGACTGAATGTTTGTGTGCCTCTAAAATTTACATGTTGAAATCCTAACTTCTAATGTGATAGTATCAAAAGGTGGTGCTTCGGGGAGGTAATGAGGTCATGAGAGTGGAGCCCTCATTTGTGAGATTACCACCCTTATAAGAGATCCCAGAGAGCTCCTTTGTCCCTTTCTACCATGTGAAGAAGCAGCAAAAAGACAGCCATCTATGAACCAGGAATGACCCTCACCAGACTTCAGCTGCATCAGTGCCTTCATATTGGACTTACCAGCCTCCGAAACTATGAGAAACAAATGTTTGTTGTTTAGGCCACTCAATCTACAGTACTTTTATTACAGCAGCTGGGGTGGACTAAGACAGAGGGCAGGTGGAGTGGTTGGAGATGGGCAGTTGGGCTCCCTGCTCATTTCATCTCCAACTCTCTGTCACACACATGTTGAGTAAAGAGAAAGTAAATCCTTCTGTCTAGCATGGGGGAGAACAATTAACGGGCAGCCTCTATCTGGGAAATTTATGTCCAATATTTGATGAATTATCTTGCTTTTTAGCCTACTATCAATTCCCAACTCATCTGCTGATTCTCATCAGAGCTGGGTTCAGGACCCAGCCTGTCTTAGATTCTGACATTATCTTTCTGCTGTGTTATGCTTTCATAAATCTACTAAGCTTTTTAAGAGATGTTTTCAGATTATAACTTTCCTACTTTGAACACTGCCTCTTTGGGAAGCCTCCCAATGTTTTTTGTCTTGGTGGTGAGGAATGGACCTGCATACTCCAAGGGAAAAAGAATTGGATGATAAGAAGCAAGAAGGTGCTAGAAGGAGGGGGAGGTAAAAAAACCATGATTGGTGACATTGGCCTGTGATGTGTGAAAAATTACAGCGAGGTATCATCTCGCACCTGAGTGGCCATCATCAAAAAATCTACAAACAATAAATGCTGGAGAGGGTGTGGAGAAAAGAGAACCCTCCTACACTGTTGGTGGGAATGTAAATTGGTGTAACCACTGTGGAGAACAGTGTGGAGGTTCCTTAAAAAACTAGAAATAGAACATCATATGATCTAACAGTTCCATTCCTGGGCATATATCTAGAAGAAACATAATTTGAAAAGATACATGCACATCAATGTTCACCGAAGCACTATTTAAAACGGCCAGGACATGGAAGCAACCTAAATGTCCAGTGACAGATGAATGGATAAAGAAGATGTGGAACACGTATACAATGGAATATTGTTCAGTTATTAAAATAAAGAATGAAATAATGCCATTGCAGCAACATGGATAGACCTAGAGATAGTCATACTGAGTGAAGTCAGACAGAGAAAGATAAATATCATATGATATCATTTATATGTGAAATCTAAAAAAAATGGCTCAAATGAACTTATTTACAAAACAGAAATAGAGTCACAGATGTGCAAAACAAACATGGTTACCAAGGGGGAAAGGGCATAAATTGGAAGATTTGGATTGACATATACACACTAATATATATAATACATAATAAGGACCTACTGTATTACACAGGGAACTCTACTTACTACTCTTTAATGACCTATATGGGAAAAGGATCCAAAAGAAGAGTGGATGTTATATGTGTAACTGATTCATTTTGCTGTACAGCAAAAGCTAACACAACATTGTAAATCAACTATTCTCCAATAAAAAATTAATTTTTTTAAAAAAGGATAAAGTTAATTCTCAAAAAAAAAAACACACCAAAAAAACCCCCCACAACTCAACAGTGCACAAAAAAGTGGTCTGACTGATGAGACTTAGGTAGGAATTAGGTTTAGAGTGTGGTGGCATGGTTGAGAGTTTGTTCAGGAACATTTTGATGAAGAGTGGTGGAGGAGGAAGCTCCGAGGAGTTCTTCAAAGAGCAGGTGAGCACAAGGGTGGGCCAGGTGCACTGAGAGAAGGCAAGAGGAAGGAACGAACCTTGACCGGTGGGTGCCCATCATGTGGCAGATATTGTAGGTACTCAACATATTACCTTATCTAATCTTCAGCTGTGTGGGATAGTTGTGATCCCCATTTACACAAGAAGAAGAAAAGATGCAAGAAATCAAATGATACAAACACAAGTGTTCCAAAACTGGAAATTGAGATTTCAGTGCACACTTAACTTATTCAAAATCCCTCATATTTTTCTCTGTGCCTTGATGCTTTCCAAAGAATTAAGGAAGCATTTGGAGCACAAGGCGATCAGACAAAGTGATAGGAGATGTGCATGGGCATGCATGCACAGATTGGCAGTACAGTCTGGGAAGTCTGCCCAAGAAGGAGGCAGAGGAAGAGGCGTTCGAGCTTTTGTCAGTTTCCCTTTCAGGTGTCTGTTATTGAGTGGTATCGTGGGTTTCTTTTGGAATGAGAGTGACTACATTCCTGTATTAAAGTAATGCAATGTAACAGCCCTCTAAATAGGATGCTAATAAAATAACAATGCATTGCACAAGCCTTTGCTTCTGGAGATTTTTATTATAGTATCCTGCTAAGAGTGAACTTTGTTTGAACTGCCATAAGCAAAGTATTTGGGAAATGATTGTTTTGGAGGTAGCACATAGAAATAAACTTTCCTCACTCCCAACTTGCAGTATCACATAATCTTGAGGGGAGACTGTTTTGTTGCCAGGGCTGATATGTAGCCATGGGACAGACAGGGAGCAAAAAAAGAGAGTGTTAATCTGTGGAAATGGAATACACTGGCTGGAAATGCTGATATGTAGTCTTGGGACAGATAGGGACAAAAAGAGGAGAGCGTTATTCCATGGAAATGGAAGATACTGGCTGGAAATGCTGGAAACATTTAGTACTTCTAGAGGAGATGTATCCATTTACCCTTTCTGAAAAAGCAAGGATTTGAAAATTTAGCTCTGAGATTTGTCTCTTATCCGATTATTTTTTGCAGAGAAAACAGCATATTTCCCAAGCCAGATTGTAATATTTCTGTGGCATACTCTTACCATGAAAGCAAATTTCCTTTATAAAAATAAAAAGCCAGAAATAGTATATTTTCATATTATACTTTGTCTTTGTTGTGGTGTGTGTGGTCAGTTGCTTCAGTTGTGTCTGACTCTTTGAGACCCTATGGACTCTAACCTGCCAGGCTCCTCTGTCCATGGGATTTTTCAGGCAAGAATACTGGTGGAGTGGGTTGTCATTTTCTCCTCCAGGGGATCTTCCCAACTCACGGGTCAAACTCATGTCTCCTGGTTGGCAGGCAGATTCGTTACCTCTGAGCCACCAGGGAAGCCCTCCTTTGTTGTTGATTACACTTAACAAGTTAAGGAAATAGAAGTAAAAATTTTGAGAATGAGATTTGTATAATGAGTTCCCGTTTATCGAAAGAATTTTGTAATCCTCTTTCATTTGTTCTTTAAGGACAGTAAATAGAATCAGTAAGCAAAACTTTTCATGCAAAGCCCTTTTTTTAATATCTCTATATGAAGTGAGAACCAACAATTTAATTCCGTTTGTAATCTTTTTAACTTTATGTGTGTGCCTGTGTGTGTGAGAGAGAGAGAAAGACAGAGACACCTTTCATTATGAGAAAGAGGGAGCATCTGGGCAAATCTAAATATCACCAGTGCTATCTTAAAACAAATATTCTGTTTTCTGTTTCTTCTTGGATTAACATTTGACTCTCCTGTTCATTCATCTCTTATTTGTTTGTTTGTTTATATGTGTCAAATAGCTACAGGTATAGAAAAACAGTATTTTCTGCTCTTTGCAATTTTTCTAGGTTGCCAGGCTGTGTGAAAGTCCTGGCTTATTAATGTACCTGACTCTCCCAGCATTTATCACAAATGTAAATGAACAGTCTGTGGTGTAGCCTGTTTTCAGGATTGCGCTGATGATCATGTTGCTATGGTGACAACAGAGCCGACAGGTTCGTGAGACGGTATTAGTAACGCAGCAGCTTGAAACTTAATCAGCGCACCTCGACTTTTCCCCCATATTTCAATATCACTTCGGCAAATTGAATTCCAGGCAGTTGTCAGTCCAATGTATTCCCTGTGGTTTCTCCTCTGCAAAATTGCCTCTTTATTCTATACACTGATGATCATGGAGTAATTGAAATCTGCAGCTGTTTGTCATGCTATTTATACAACTCTGCCTTGTCGCCAGCAACCTTTGTGTGGTGTGCACTGCAGGTAACAATTAGATCCAGAAACCTCTCTTTGGTTGAACAAGTGAATGATTGTTTTCCCCTAATACTCCCGATTTTGGATACTTTATGTGATACCTTGTTTTGTGGGGGAAAGTTCAGCCAAGGTTTAATCACAGGCTATTACAGCAGCATGAGTGGGCTCTGCCTTCTCTGCTTCCAGCGATGGGGAGACAACTGGAGTGTTGAGAAAAAGGGCTCCCTCCTCAGGGGAACTGCCCCTCAATCTCCTACCAATCTGCTCTCCAGCTGTTTCAGAAACTGGACTCTCCAGTTACTATTGGCCCTGAAACACTTGCAACAATAGATGTGAGAACACAATTCAGTGTGGAAAAGAAAGCAGCGGTCCAGGACATGTAGCATGGCTCAGGCATGGCATAATGCTTTCTCTTTAGGCTGCTTTGTAACTCGGGGATTTAAGACCCCTTGCTCTTTCCAGTGAACTGGCCCATTATAAGATCTCCCTATACCCCTTCTGGGGTTGTTTTGAGGGTCACTACATGATTTTTTTTCTGAATGTGAACTCCAAGGGAACATAAACTGTGCTTTATTTAGAGTCCAGCAGGTAAAAAGCATCCCTTCTCTTTTGCTCTCTGTAATATATGCTGACATAAGTGGGAAGCTACTGCTTTTCCCCTCTCAGCTGAAAGGTATGTTGTGTGTTAAGTTGCTTCAGTTGTGTGCGACTCTTGGCAACCCTATGGGCCATAGCCTGCCAGGCTCCTCTGTCCATGGGATTCTCCAGGCAGGAATACTGGAGTAGGTTGCCATGCCCTTCTCCAGGGCTGATGATTTCATTTTATGTGTTCCACCCACCCCAAAATGGACATGATAGCATGAGACAGGAATGGAGGATTTCCTGATTTTATAAAATAAAATAATGAAATGACCAGGGAAGAGCTGGGTCTTTGGAGATCCAGGAAGGATGTGGTCTTTCCTGCCTCCCCGTGACCCATCAATAGTCTTCTCCACACATTCTGTCCCCTTCCCAGCACTGACCGAGGACCACAATTGCCTGCTTTCTAGTGAAGCCCCTTCCTGCTGTGTGCATTCTTCTCTTCTGGTCCCTCTAGCCCAACGGTCTCGCCTCCTTACTATTGTGCTATTCAGACACTGACATTGTCTAGGGTTCTTTGTACAGTTTAAAAGTTAATGAAGTTCAATCTGTGAATAATCTTTTTGCTGTTGTCATGGAATACCAACTGGGTATAGAGAAAAAAAATTGCTAGAGAGCTCTTAATAGAATCATCAGCAACAAACACGCATTGCAGCTATACATTGCAAAAGCAATGCAAATATGAGAGCTAAGTCTTGTATTGTTTTGAAGTATTAATGAGAAAATTGCCCAGCAATTTGATCGTGTGTTTTCTTTGCTAGTTCTTGCCTTCTGGCCCATATGTGTGTCATGTGATAGTGACCTTTCCACAGCAGATGGCTTTGTATGTTCGTAGAAGTTCAGTTCATTTCAGTTCAGTCGCTCAGTCGTGTCCGACTCTTTGCGACCCCGTGAATCGCAGCACGCCAGGCCTCCCTGTCCATCACCAACTCCTAGAGTTCACTCAAACTCACGTCCATCGAGTCGGTGATGCCATCCAACCATCTCATCCTCTGTCGTCCCCTTCTCCTCCTGCCCCCAATCCCTGCCAGCATCAGAGTCTTTTCCAATAAGTGAGCTCTTCGCATCAGGTGGCCAAAGTATTGGAGTTTCAGCTTCAGCATCATTCCTTCCAATGAACACCCAGGACCGTTCTCCTTCAGAATGGACTGGTTGGATCTCCTTGCAGTCCAAGGGACTCTCAAGAGTCTTCTCCAACACCACAGTTCAAAACCATCAATTCTTCAGCGCTCAGCCTTCTTCGCAGTCCAGCTCTCCCATCCATACATGACCACTGGAAAAACCATAGCCTTGACTAGATGGACCTTTGTTGGCAAAGTAATGTCTCTGCTTTTGAATATGCTATCTAGGTTGGTCATAACTTTCCTTCCAAGAGCCAATGACAAATTAGAAATTTAGTGAATATTAGAAGACTGATGGTAGCTGGTGATCCTGGGAGTATCTCTCTCTCTTTTTTTTTGTTTTTGAACTTTATTTTCTTTATTATGGGCTTCCTCAAGGCTCAGTGGTAAAGAATCCACCTGCCAATGCAGGAGACTGAGAAGATGCAGATTTGATCCTTGAGTTGAGAAGTTCCCCTGGAGAAGGAAATGGCAACCCATTCCAGTATTCTTGCCTGGAAAATTCCATGGAAAAAGAATCCTGGTGGGCTACATATAGTACATGGGGTCGCAAAGAGTCAGACACGACTGAGCTACTAAACAACAACAACAACAGATTTTTTTATTTTATTGGCCCTTCCTACCAATATTAGAGTCTCAGACCTAATATTGAACTTGAAAATATAAAAAAGTCCTATATAATTTGAAAGCTAGGAAAATAGTTTGCTTGTTCCATTAATTAAGGGTTAAACAGAAAGAGTCTCTCCTTAATATCACTTAGATATGTCTTTTCTTTATGTCCCTCAAGGCTTCATAAGCATCCCCCCTCCTTAGTTCCTTTCAGTGATTTGCGTGTGTGTGTTCAGTCACTCAGTCATGCCTGACTCTTTGGGACTCCGTGGACTGTAGCAGTCTCCTTTATCCATGGAATTTTCCAAGCAAGAATACTGGAGTGGGTTGACATTTCCTTCTTCAGGGGATCTTCCCAACCCAGGGATAGAATCCGTGTCTTCTGCATCTATTGCATTGGCAGGCAGATTCTTTATGGCTAGCACTGCCTGGGAAGCCCCCTTTCAATGATACTTTAATTCAAGTGCCAATGAAACAGATTTCAAGGGCAGAGCTGCAATTAGGGCAGAGGGCATGAAAATTTAGAGGACACTCAAATTTAAAATAATGTTTTAAAAGATTGGTACATTTACAAGTTTACAGCATATGCACTCCTTCAGCATTACAAGAACAAATGATCTTAATACCTACTTAGCAAGAGTGATTGGCTCAAACAGGAGGCTACCAGATGGCTCAGCATTGTTAATAACGCCCATTTGAGAGCGCATCGTGAATCACAAAGTCGAGGGCAAATTTTAAGGCTCCAGGTGGCAAATTTAAAACAAGGAATTATTTAAAATCTTTATTTAAAAAAGAAAAGAAATGAATACCAAGTTGCAAAGTGGAAAAATGCTTCACTTTTTAAAAATTATATATGTAATGCTACTTAGTTATGCAGAACTTACTGTAAATTGATTTGCCACAAACAGACAACAAAAAAAACCAAGTTTATTAAAACTGTTGTGCCGTGGGGTTTTTTTCTTTTCATTTGAACCTTTCCTTCCCTCCTCCTTCCTTCCTCCCTCCCCCCTTCTTTCTTTCATTCTTTGTTTATTTTTCCTTGTGTGATAGATTATCTGTTACAATCAAAACTACATACAGGTCAAACTTAGAGCATCTGTAGGGGGTCTCACCTTGGGTGTGTGGGGTTTTGTTTTGATGGCCCCAGGTAACTCTTCACACCACAGAAAGAGTCATTTTATAATATAAGTCATGGTTATAAAGAATCACTTAAAAGTGGTTCTCCAAGTTTGAGACTTCCCCAGCTTCCATTCTGAAGAGGTCCCAAGGTTTCTTAATTAGGATATCTTGGAAGCCTGAATGAACTGGGCCTGTATCGACCCCTTCTTGGAATCCTTAGAGGAAATCCCACTGTCTTTTCCCTTTAGGAATTGACTAGACCAAGATTTGATTTCCTAGTCCACCTTTGATTCTGGATTTATTAAGTTGATTTAAACCTATGCATGCTTCTTAAAATTATTCTCATTTGCCTCATGAATATGTACCAACACATTCTGGCCAAAGCAGCCTTCGGGTTTTCCTTTACATCTGGGCTGAAATCACATTTCTCCGAGCCCCTCCCCGTTCCATCCATATGGAACTTGCCCCCTCCAAGTTTCCCAGGCTCTTTCTGGGAGTCCCTGAATGGGTGTCTCACATATGTGTCCAAACATATCCAGTATGCCCTTCTATTTCCAGGTCCTGTGGCCTCTGAAAGTCTTACCTCAGTGACTGCTCATGGTGCCGACCTCTTGGGTCAAGAGTCGTGTCTTTGCAGGATCTCAAAGCCTCAGGCCTTGAAGGGGCAGAGGTGAGGAGAGCTATTTCCTTTGCAACTCTTAAGTTATATTTGGTCATCCAGGCCCTAAATCAGCTTAGTGTGTGCCAAAATTTAGATCTAATTATGGTTTTTGAGTGCTTATTATGTGATTATAGTGATATTGCTACTTTTTTTTTTTTTTAGTCTTAAAGATTTTATGAACTGTTTCATCAGTGCCAGTTCCTCGGTCCCTCTCGAGCCTCTTGTTAAATTCACTTGTCAGTCACAGCCTTCACCCCACAGGTATTCAAATCTGCTCCAAGTAGCCAAATGAGGGGATTTTTTAGCACTCCATCCCTATCTCCAAAAGCAACCTAAACTTCCTGATGTGATTGATCTGATTCCCAAAACAACCTATTTTCTTTCCTTTCTTGAACTCTTCTGTGTTAACCGGGCATCTAGAATAGGTGCTTTTCCAGTTAACAGGCTCTGTAGAGTGAGTAGTTTCTCCTAAGGGTTGCCTGTTCAAAAGGTAAATTCAGACTTCTTGAGAACTACTTGAACCTCTGATTTACAGTTTTTCTAGATTCTGCCTTCCTTAGCAGACTCAAAGGCCTTTGGACAAAGTTTGAGTCCCAGCTTGAGCTCTCAGAAATTTGCACTTCCCTATGCTTCAGCAGTATCTTCAAAAAAGTTGTGCAAATACCCTAGGAATGGGAAACCAAAAGTCCAGGAAGATCCAGGTGTCTCTATCTTCCTTATCCCTTTGTGTGTTTCCCAGGTCAGTCAGGGACAGAGTCATCACCAGGACAAGTGCTACTGATTCTGTGTCCACGGCAGCACAAAGGAGAGCAGGCCTTACATGCAGGTCGCGAGGTTATAGAAAATGGACTGACATCGCATTTATTCTCCGGGAACATTTGGTTTTACCTTTGAAACTCAGGTGCAGAGTGTGTACTTGTACAGCACTGGCATCATTCATTCATTCATCACACACATTTATTATTAAGATCTGAGGAAGGTGAGCCATGAAACTACAAGAGAAGAGAAAAATCCTCTTGGCAGGGTCGGGGTTGGGGGTAGGCAGCCAGTATCAAGGCTCTGATGTTGGAGTGTGCCTGGTGCTGGCTGAGTGTCAAAGATTAGGGAAAAGGAGGTCAGAAAAGGGGCTGTAGCATGAGGTTTGCAGAGGGCTTCTTGGGGAGCTCCAGCATTGGCTGTGAGTCAGGTGGAAAGCAACTGAGAGAAGGCAGCTGCATTTCTGAGATAGAGAGACTGCAGGAGAGGCAGACTGAGGTGGGGAGTGGTGACCAGCTCTGCTTTTCTCATAACTCTGAAGTGTCTGTTAGACCTCCATGTAGAGCTGCTAAACAGGCAGCTGTATCACACATCCATAGTTCCGGGGACAGAGCAGGGCTGTAGACGTAAAGCAGGAGTCATCAGTGGGTATTCAGAGCCAGGAGGTTGGATGAGATTTACAAGGGCACACCAGGCCCACCTGGAGTCAGTGCCAGCCCATGAAAGTGGGACCAGCGTCAAGTAGGATGCTTCCCTTTGGCTCTGCTTACCTGCTGGCACATGGGCCCAGGGTTCCCAGAATTAGATTTAACCAAGGTCAGAGTTTCACCAGGACAGTGTGACAAAGCAAGAGGAGGCAAAGGAAGAGACAGCGTGCACAGAAGTGATTACAATAAGGGGTCATGGAATGTATCTGATGTGAAGGGTAAAGAGATGGAAAGGGATGGATTCAAGGGCAAGTGGTGGGATCAGTGAATTACTAATATATGTCCTGATTGGGTAGAAGAATGATAGGAGTTGGGATTCTCAAGGAATAAACTGGAAAGATAAAAGGGGAAATTGGGGCTCAGGGTGCTTCAGCAGGGACTGTGGAAGCATTGAAGTCATTTGTAATGATAGAGTTTACGGTCATTATTTTAGGGTGGGCTGTGACCCACTTCAACCATTGTGGAATAGGTTTAGTGGATCAAGACCAATGTATTTATCAAAACTAAATACAATATAATGGAAGATATTTGAGTGATTACAAGTAACAAGAACACTTATTGCTTTGTGAAATGTTTGTTTCAATCATACATAGATATATGTATTCATATAAGTTATGTACATAGAGAGGTCTGTTTGTAGTGGGTCATCTTCATACATTTCTTAAATTAAGGCAAGTTGAAAAAGTTTGGAAAACACTGTAGGGTTTGTTTGTGGGAACAAGTACCTGAGGATAAGGTCCTTAGAAGTATTTGAATGTCCTAAAAAGACTTTAGAAAGCCAGCCATTCCTGAGTGTCTTGTGTGTGATGAAAGTTAATAATTCAACACACCCAAACCAAACAATAACACACTTATGAGGGACTCTGTTGCTAAATTTGCAAGTCTTCTTCAAATCTAAATAAAAGATATTCTTTTCTTTTTCTGACATTTGTAAGTATAGGCTTTGTTAAAAAGTAGAACATGTGCAGGGAAAAAATGAAAACCATAAAAAAACATATACTGAAAAGTTGATTTTTCTCTTACCTCAAAAATAGTAAATACTCTTGCATTACCTTCATTAGAAATAAGGAAAGGTGATCTGTCCAGTGAGGTCTTTATTTGTGATAAGGCCACTCCTGGTTCCTAATTGGTGGAACTGGTGTAATGAGTTGCTTTTCCAGAACAAGAAAATGTTTTGCGGATGCTCAGACTCTTTTTCCCTTTGGTGGCCAATATCAAGAGTGTAAAGAGCAATGGTCAGAATGAGGAACAGAATTTGTGATCCAATCACCTCAGGTATCTGCATGCTGTACTTAAAAAGTCTGCAGGAACCATATGCAGAAACGCACACACAAATTGAATCGGAAAGGGAGAATCCCCCTGGGTACAAGATTTATTTTTCTCGTTAGAAAAAAAGGAATGGGCCTGAGAGTTTATCCTTATTTGGATGAGAACTTTAAAAAGCCAATGATGCAGAGAGTCCTCATTAAAATACCACCTGTGTGCTTCCGTCCTCTTGGGAAAACTATCAGCACCAAGGAAGGGTCAAGCCTGCTCAGGAAATTCTAAATCATATCAATTATTCTTATGCAGCCCCAGAATCCAGTTTCTGGTTTAAAAGGTTGAAAACTCGTTAAGGGTTTTTTGCTCTTGCTGTGTGGACCCCAACGAGAAGGTATTATAAAAGGTTATTGCAACTGGGTCTATGAAAGTTTTGTCGATTGAGAGGGAAGAAAATGCAAGTAGACATTATAAAAGATTACTTTCTGTGCTGCTAATGATCACTTTTGGTTTTGGTTTTCCTGAACGTTCAGGAAAGAAAGAGAACTCACTGGAAAGGAATTTGTTGCAAAAGAATAATTGCCCAGTACATTACACAGCACAGTGGGGTTATAATGAGTATGAGAAAGTGCAATATCTAACCAACCCTGAGTTACAGTAATAGTTTGATTCAACTTCTTATGCAGAATGCTGAGCAACCAGATAGTTTTGCCCAAAAGATTGGACTGCAATTGTTTTGAAAGTTTCTTGGGGGAAATGCAATTAGTGACAGGATTTAAGAAAGTCAAAAAACAACTGAACGTGATGATGAGCCCCTGTTCTTTTGTTCTTTCTATATAATGTAAGAAATAGCAAGAAAATGATTACATTATACCTAAATGAATTAAACAAAGCTCCAAAACATAAATTAGAATTTAACTATGCCATTAAAAACTAATTTAATTTGCAAGCCATCATTACTAGATAATAAAGGCCCATTGCAAAAAGTACAAGAATATCTTGTGAACATGTGGGAAAAAAAACAAGTAATAAATCTCATTGAGCAGATGAGTTTGTGTTACATTAGCAGATAAAAATGCTGAATGGATATTTCAGGATATAATGAAAACCAGCAAGTAATGGAACAACTGGTTTGCTTAATTTTTTTGGTCATAAATGGTTTTATAGTTAAAGGAAGGCCTCAGGGAAAGTTAGGGAAGTGCACACAATGTTTGGATTTGGTGCAATAAAATCTGTTCTCAAACCAGGACAAAGAAAACACATTTAAATATTTTGTTGGTCAACAAATGGAATGTATTATAGTCTACTTCATTCAAGCGTCAACAATATCTTGTTTTAGTTAATTGAAATCTGATGAAAAATGCTGCCTTGTCCCTATAGTTTATCTTATTAAATTGTGCTGGAAATAACAAGGTGTATATTAAAAAATTCAAGAGTAGGAATACAAAAATACATTTAATTCTGGGGTTACTATTTAAAAACTAAGAAGATACCATTAACATTTCCTTATCTAATTAGAATACAGTGCAGATGAGTTTCATAAAACTCAGTTTATTGGAGATGAGTTGTAAATATGTGTTGTCTATTAAAATAATTAGTGGTAAGTATCAATACTTCCCTCGACCCGTACTTATTATTGCTGGCGGAACCTGCAAATGGAATATTCTTACAGACAGTCATCCTGGAGTCCTGCCAGCAGATGGCAGTATAACCCTGCTTTTCTAGTCTCGCCTGCTCCAGTTTTTAAAATTACAGCTTTTATGGCGTCATAGCCTTAATATGCAGTGGAGATGAAAACTTTTCCCCTGGTTGTGTCATTCCATTTGAGGATGTGCAGTGACTCCGTGTAGTGATGTGCTTCTGAAGACAGAACCTGTTCCTTCCACATGGTGATGCTCCCATACAGATTTTCACATGCTAAATTATTGTGGTAATGCTTTTATTAAATTACTTGGTGATCTGATACAATGGTACATGCTCATTGCTAGAGACTGAATGTTTGTGTCTCTCCCCCTTTTCCCTTCCATTAGAATGTTTAAACCCTAATCCTGATTGTCTTGTTATTAGAAGATCAGGAATTCAGGGAGGTAATTAAATGATTAGGCTTATATGAGGTCAAGAGGGTAGAGGCTCCATGATGAGATTAATGCCCTTACATTAATACACCAGAGGTTTTTCTCTCTTTACCATGTGAAGATACAGCAAGAAGACTATCTGTACCTTGTTCTTGGACTTCTCACCTCAGTAACTGTGAGAAATAAATGTCTCTTGTTTAAGTCACCCGAATATGATAGTTTGTTACAGCAGCTAGAGCTGACTGAGACATTCATTTATGTTTTAACTATTGTAAAATCTTAACATTGAACAGAGTTAATGTGCAGCTTAAACGTCATCTTACCACTGCTGCAGTTCCTAAATTTCCCCAGTGGGCTGACACTCCTGTTTCAGGCTGCATTTTCCTGTTTACAGGCCTGGAGACTTATTACTTTCTCTTGAGATTTTCTGTGTATACATTTGCTTTCTCACTAGACTGTGAGCTTCTCAAGGACAGTGTTACATTTTCATTCTTGAAACCCTGTATTGGGGATTTTGTAGTCACTCAAAAGGATTCGCTGAATGGATTCAAGTCTTGTCTGAAGGCTCACAGAATGGAAATTTTTAGGTATGGCTCCATTTTACAGAGGGGCTTCCTTGGTGGCTCAGGGGTAAAGAATCCACCTGCCGGTGCAGGAGATGCAAGAGATGTGGGTTTGATCCCTGAGACGGGAAGATCCTCTGGAGAAGGGCATGGCTATCCACTCCAGATTCTTGCCTGGGAAATCCCATGGACAGAGGAGCCTTGCAGACTCTAGTCCTTGGGGTCAGAAGAGTAGGACACGACTTGGCACCTAAGCCACAGCCACCACCATTTTACAGAGCACCTCAATGATGTATTTAAGGAAAGCCAGGAGTTCTTGCCTTTCAAGGTAAAGCCAGACTCCTAACTCTAATTTTGCTGAGCACACAAACAAGAAACTTTACCAATTACAATAATTAATAGAAAATGATATATTGAGTTGCATTGCCCAACTTGAAATGGGGCTACTTTCTATCATAGCAACTTTCTTACAGTTCATTACCAAGAATGAAAAATTTTAAATCTAATGAAATGGCAGAGGAGACAGAATGTCAATACTAAGGTGAAATGAACCTTTAAATGCAGAATTATCAATAAATGTATTATTGATTTTGGGAGAGTAGTCATAGATACAGTCATTTATTTGTGAAGCCACTTACTTTTTAGAAATGACTTATTGCAGAAGAAGTGAGGAAAGACAATATTTCATTTCAAAATTCTGGATGCAAGAGATGAAATAATTATCCAAATGACCCTTACATGGATTACATTTCCTTTATTTATATTACTTTTAATGTCCTAGCATTCTTTATTAGATTATGTACTCGATGACATCTTAAAATTTCTAAGTTGAAAGACTCCATCTGTGAACTATTATTAATATGAAAACGTTTGCTGAGCCCCTGGGACTTTTAGCTGGAGAACATTTTCCCCACAATTCAAGTTTACTTGTCTTCACAGCCAGATTTACTGCTTTCATATGGCCAAGAGAAATGTCAATGCGGTGCTTCTCCCATCCCTCACCGCAACAGCGTCTTGCTAGTACCAATTCCGGGACCGTCTTGTCTTTAGAGGAGACGGATTCTTCCTGGCAGAGGATTTTCCTGTCAACACTTGGG
Source organism: Bubalus kerabau (assembly GCF_029407905.1). Lineage (NCBI taxonomy): Eukaryota > Metazoa > Chordata > Mammalia > Artiodactyla > Bovidae > Bubalus > Bubalus kerabau. Next base: position 32,484,393 of record NC_073639.1, on the reverse strand, counting down.
CAGACTGTGAAGATTAGAGAGCCCAGAGTACGTGTGCTCTGCTCACATCCTGATCACTTAGAACTCAGGCAGTGCACATGTCCACACACTCCTAGGCCTTTTTCCTGGCAGATCTCCTTTTGACATCACTTGTTCGGGCTACAGTCAATGGGGTTGCAAAAGAGCTGGACACTACTTAGCAACTAAACAACAAGAATTTAATTGGAAAAGGAAAGGAAGAAGCTGCTGAATCTGAAACACAAACCTTACCTTCTTCATCCTTCTGCATTTGAAAAGTGGCTTGCAATTTATTTTTAGTGATTTGGATTAACTCAAGCCCAGGGATTAGTTAATACTTTGTAATAAATGCCTATTTTGTAGAAAAGAATACTGAAGTGATCACTGAGTGACCCACTTGTGATAGAAATAAGAAGGGTCATCACCTCCTTACCTCTGTTTGTTTCTGAGGATCAAATGAAAAATGGAAATAAAAAATGCTTTGAATTGGAGCATGACTACCTACATTTTAGTTGTTATTATTACTAACTTTGAGTACAGGCCTTGGGCGCAGATAAATCAAATGTCCTAAATCCATGTCATGGACCTTAGGATTTGAGGAACAGTGACTCTGTCTAGTTGCAACTCATCATTATGACATGAATATTCCCTGATTTCTCTTCCTTTTACAGAGAAACAAACTAAATCACACTTGGTTTAAAAAAACAAACGAATAGGACCTTCTTCAGAGATCCTCTCCCACTACTCCTGCTCTTCTGTGCTCAGGAGGGTTAGGAGGGTATGTATACTGTGTTTGGAAATAATTTTCTCCTGTTCTGGTTCTCTTAGTGGCCAAGGTCATCATCAGCAGGGAGTGACTGTTATCTAGAGGCTCCCACTTATTTTTTTCACCACATTAATTTACACTAAAGAAGCCAACTTGGCATTCACTTGTTCCTAATAGAGGAGCTCTGCATTCAGGTGGGAGTATTTAATAGCAGCGGGTCCTGCTATTTCTTCTCCATCCTGGTGGCACATTGGTATTGCTCCTCACGGAGTTAAATTGTAGTAGGGAAATACGAAAAGAGAGCTCAAAGACGCTGTCTTGTATGGAACATAATGCGCAGTTATAACAAACAGAGCTTGATAAAATACCAGCAACAGGGAGCACAGTTATTTATTGCTTCAAGGGAAAATCAAGCAAAATAGCTACAAATTGTTTAAAGTACATTCCCTCCATCTTTCTTGAGTTTCAGTCTCTTTAGCTGTGAAACAGAAAAGACCTTTGTTATTTCCCAAGCCAAGATTCAGCTTCCTTGGTGTGCAGTGCCTGCCTTGGCTTCATGTGAAGGAACGAGCTTAAAGCAAACTGAGAGCAATTAACCTCGACACCATGACAAACAAGTGTACACCTCCACAGAGCCGAGGCGGTGCCGCGGGCTGGATGTATCTCCAGGAGGCTTGGTGTGGGAGCCCTCCTGGGGGGCTGTCTCATTGTGCTGCTATACCATGCCTCTGCTTTCCACTCTTCCTCTGGGCATCAGCCAGGAGCCTGGGGGTGCCCTCTCTTACTTCACACACACATGTGTGTGCTAAACCACTTCAATGATATCGAACCCTGCACAAACCCAGGGGCTATAACCTGCCAGGCTCCTCTGTCCATGGGATTCTGTAGGCAAGAATACAGGAGAGGGTTGCCATTCCTCCTCCAGGGGATCTTCCGAACCCAGGGATCAAGCCTGTGTCTCCTCTGGCTCCTGCACCGCAGGTGGGTTGTTTGCACTGAGCCACCGGGAAAGCCCCTTTATTTCATGGACAATATTAAAAAGAAGAGTTGATTGCTGTGTCAAGGGAAAAAAAAAACCTCAGGAAATGTCAGAAGAACCTCTGACATTGTGTGAAGAACCTCTGGTTTCTCTCTTCCCCAGAACCTTGTTGTGGATTGCCAGCTTCTCTGGTCCATATTGCATCATTATGCAGGACAGTGACAGACTTGCTCATGCACAGGCACGGCCACCTGGCAGAGAGCTCTGCACTCCATGGGTCATCTAAAAATACTTAGTGCTTCACTGACATGGCCAACTTCAAAGATTTCTAAGAGGAAAATTTCTTTACTAGGCTGAAGGTGTACCCTGATTTCACGAGAGTACATGGGAATGCCTGTGTGTGGTGGCTACAGCAGATGACCTCATTATCATGGAAACACTGTGTATTGCATTGGTCATGTGTTCTACAATCTTCACTTTATTCTCCTTTTCATAAGAGTATAAGGTCAATTTCAGTAAATTTATCAGAAGTGGAACATAAGGGGATGTCTAGTAAATGATAGGGGCTGTCAGTGTATGAAGACTAGTAAAATAATCCAATATGAAATTTATATGTTTGAGGGCTGCTGGAGATTAGATCAGTCAGCATAGCATGCTGCTAGTATCAGACATTTGCAATTAATCCTCAAATAAATGTTAAGAAGTAGAAAAGCAAAGATCCAGAATTATCACTCCAAGTCCAATTTAGAGACCATCTGCTATAAAATATACTGAGTTAGACCCCTCAGACCTGGCCGAGAAGTGTGGATAAACCTTTGCAGTGCAGATGCTGTTATTTAACAAAGTCAGTAATGCGAAACATCAGTTTGTTTAGCTTTCTTAAGTGGAAACAGGATAAAACATTTTGCAGAAATGAATGAGTAAGAATGTGGTGATAACCCTTATCAAAACATTTCGAATGACTGCCTAAAATAACACAGCTAGTAAATGCCAGAGAAGTTAAGGCAAATGCAGAAATTGAGTATTACTCAGCTAAAGCCAGTTATGATTTTTCTGAACAACATTTTTCTTTTTTCACATGAATTAACTATTTGGATATCTCATCCATCTGGACAGGGACATCCCAGGTGGCTCTGCGGTAAAGAATCTGCCTAGCAATGCAGGAGATGCAGGAGATGTGGGTTTGATCCCTGGGTCAGGAAGATCCCCTGGAATAGGAAATGGCAACACACTCAACTATTCTTGCCTGGGAAATCCCATGGGCAGAGAGCCTGCCGGGCCACAGTCCATGGGGTCCCCAAAAGTCAGACACGACTGAGTGACCGAGCATATACACACAGAAGCAGTTAGCAATACAGTGCCTATTTTGTCAGAGAAAGCAATGGCACCCCACTTCAACACTCTTGCCTGGAAAATCCCATGGACAGAGGAGCCTGGTAGGCTGCAGTTCATGGGGTCACTAATAATCGGACACGACTGAGCAACTTCACTTTCACTTTTCACTTTCATGCATTGGAGAAGAAAATGGCAACCCACTCCAGTGTTCTTGCCTGGAGAATCCCAGGGATGGGGCAGCCTGGTGGGCTGCCATCTATGGGGTCACACAGAGTTGGACACGACTGAAGTGACTTAGCAGCAGCGGCAGCAGCCTATTTTGTGGTGCTTAAATTTTTCAAATCTAGATTGTTTATGTGTGTTTGGTTACTAAGATCCATTTTATTATTATATAAATTTACCATGGATTATTATTTTGTTAATTCCACAAGAATTGATTGAATATATGCTTAGGATTGGGCTCAGACAGTAAAGAATCTGCCTGCAATGCAGGAGACACGGGTTCAATCCCTGGATGGGGAAGATCCCTTGAAGAAGAGAACGGCACCCCACTCCAGTGTTCTTGCCTGGAGAATTCCATGGACAGAGGAGCCTGGCAGACTACAGTCCATGGGGTCTCAAAGAGTCAGACACCTTTGAGCGACTAACACTTTCACTTTCATGCTTAGGATTGCTGAGATTACAAAGCTGTTTGGGACTTGGTCCCTGTCCTCAAGGAGTCTGTAGCTTGGTAGAGATATTAAAAGTCTTATGAATAATGAATAGTTCAAGAAAGTACGTGGTTAGTGCCCAGAGTTAGATTTAATGGGTTTGGGTAGCTTCATATAAACCTGGAAGCTGTTGGTTGGATCCTAAACTGCATGCCAGTGGTTTGACCTTAGCTGGCTACATGACTTTTCTCAGATAAATTTTATTTATTTAAAATGGGTAATACAATGTTTTGTGAATATCAAATGATATGATATGTGAAAAAGTGCTCTGTAACGCACTTTGCTGCATTCCAGATTACTGTTCGGATTCTGAGAGGGTGAGTTTGCATCTGGTGGAGAGACTTGACTAAGAAACGTTTAATCAGCAGCCTTGAATGAAGGGTTGAAGTTCAAAAGCTGATGGTAGGGTGGGGACTTCAGCCTAAAAGGAAGAAAGCCACACAAAGCAGGAAAGAATGATTTTTCTCTCTTTTTTCTAAAATAAATTTTATTTGTTTATTTGTTTGTTTTTGATTGTGCTGGACCTTCATTGTTGCACGCAGGCTTTCTCTAGTTTGGGCTCACGGACTCTGGAGAGTGTCTCAGTCACTGTGGTCCTTGGGCTTAGTTGCTCCATGGTATTCTTTTTTTAATTGAAGTATAGTTCCCGTGCAATATTATATAAGTTACAGGCATACAATATAGTGATTGACAATATTAAAGGTTACACTCCATTTACATTTATTCCAAAATATTGGCTATATTCCCCGTGTTATATGGTATATCTTACAAACACAGTAGTTTTTACTTCCTACTCCCACACCCCTAAATTGTCCCTTCCCCTGCCTCTCTCCATTACTAACCACTAGTTTGTATATGTGAGTCTGCTTCTTTTTTTGGTTAAAATCATTATTTTGTTGTATTTTAAAAATTCTACATACAAGTGATATCATACAGTATTTGTCTTTTATGGTCTGAGTTATTTCACTTAGCATAATACCCTCCAAGTCCATGCATGTGGCTGCAAATGGCAAAATTTAGTTCTTTTTCTCTTTTTTTATGGCTGAGTTGTATTTCATCATGTTTGTGTATATTACATCTTCTTTATCCATTCATCTGTTGATGGACATTTAGGTTGCTTCCATATTTTGGCAACTGTAAATAATGCTTCTATGAACATTGGGGTATGTGTAACTTTTTGAATAAGGGTTGTTGTTTTTTTTTTTTTCGGCTGTATATACTGAGGAGTGGAATTGCTGGGTCATATAGCAGAGATTTTTTTTTTTAATTGTGAAATATATATACCATAGGGCTTCCCTGATGGCTCAATGGGTAAAGAATCTGCTTGCCAATGCAGGAGCCACAGGTTCCATCCCTGGGTTGGGAAGATCCCCTGGAGGAGGGGATGGCAACCCACTCTAGTAGTCTTGTCTGGAGAATTCCATGGACAGAGGAGCCTGGTGGGCTACAGTCCATGAGGTTGCAAACAAGTGGACATGACTGAACAACTAACACTTTCACCTTTTTTCATATATATCATAAATTTACCATTTTAATATTTAATAATTTTAAAGTGTACATTTCAGTGGCATTAAATATATTCTCACTGTTGTATATTAATATAAACATATGCATTTTATGTAACTAAGAATGATATTGAATGTGATGTTTTCCATCCTTGTTTTCCTTTTTAAATTTCATTTGGCATTGTTCTATGAGCACATTTCCTTGCTGTCTTAATGAGTTGTAAAGTGTGTTTAAGTAATAGCTATTGCAAAAAGAGGCAGGAGAATTGGCTCTAATCTCCGCAATAGCATAGACTTGCTCTATAACCTTTACCCAGATGTTCAGCCAATCACAACCTCACTTTTACTGCCTGCAAAATTGGATAATACTTGCTAGCTATTCCCTGGGGGTGCGATGAAGAGCAATGAGGTAATGCCTGGGAATTGCTTTCTCTTCTCGGTAAGAAAGGTGCTATGCATGTAAAGATTGTTATATCACATTGAGCCCTTGCTGAGCCAAAGATGGAGACAGCGAGGGCGGAACCACTTTCTTCTATTCTTTACCATCAGCCCCCGCATCCTATCTCTGTGAGCTTATGGGCCTCCTTTCTATATGAAGGGCTTATCACATAAACACACAGCTGCATTGTGTTTCTACAGCGACTGAAAATATTTATGGCTTAGAAAGCAGTCATTCTCGATGACTTGATTAGTGTGCTATGAAGACACAGACAATATCAGGAGCATCCAGTAGCATTTCAGTATTCCAGCTTCATCTGTTCCTCTAGTTTATATTTATCATTGTTCTTTAAATCTTAGGTGACGGCTGCTGCCTTTGCTAACAGTGTTTCTATCTGTGTGGATAAGTGTGACTGTGTGACCTGCTGTCCTTGCTACACTCCCGAACTGTGTCATTTGTCTGCTCATTGCAGGGCTGGCATCTGTTAGTGTATCCACATAATGGAATGGATAAGATGATGGTTTCATGCCCTTCCTCCTATTACAGAATTCCAGGATTATCTATCACATTTGCCCCCAAATCTATACCTATAATGATAGGACTCTCAAGTATTCTAAGAGTGAATTTCTTTGGGGAAGCTGATTCATCATTCATTTTATGAGACCAGGGTATTTCTGTCTTCTGCAAACCTCTTTCCACTTTGAATCTGCATATTGCTTAGGTTCCCATGGATGGTAATTGACATTTCTCTGAAGTCTTCATGAAATTAGAAGGCAGTAGATACAGGACCCTTCTTCTAACATCTTCTTACATAGAGTGCTTGCAGTTGACAGCATCTTTAGAATCATTTTGTCATCCTTTAAACAGCCTGTGGTACGGGAATCACATATGTGTATTTTAAAGATGAGGGGGCATAGGCTTGAGGCACCTGAAGACAGGCTGTATGTAAATGGATGAATCTGGATGCTAATCCAGGACTGCCATCCTCTACCCCATGCTGAGAGACAAGAGGCAAATTCTTTTCCAAGCAGGACCATAAGAAAGAATAAATCAAAATAAGAATTTAGGATGGCTCTATTTTATTCCAGCACTTTTGTCTTTCCTCTCATCTGTGTGATGTTAGTCAGCAGAGACTCTCCCCTTTGCAGTCTGTATATTGTACAGCATCCGAAACAGCACTCTGGACAGTCAGCAAAGGCCTGAGGTCTTATTCTGTTCTCCAGATCAAACAATGAACTGTTTGTTTTTTCCACAGAGGCATTTAAAAATCCTACACATCTGGACAATGCCTCAAGCATCTAGAGAGCTCTGCCCGAGTATCAAGAATATTTCAAAGAGCATTTCTGAATAGCAGTCTTTACGTTTTATTTCTATTACACTTCATCTGTGCATTTTGAAATGCATTCCCAGCCCGGTTGTATTCATCCTACCGCCTCTGATATGAGGAAGGGAGCACAACTTTTATCTCCATTTCACAGATGTGCAGACTGAGTGGTGGGCTGTGTGGAGAGAGGCTCTTAGGCATTCTGACTTATGGAGTCTAATAATGAGACCCCGGGTCCTCCTGTGCCCTCTTGCTCCATGTTATTTCCAATTTGCTTTCTCATCTCGAGAGAGCATTTTCATCTTTTATTTTTGGATGATAGTTTCAAGTTTCATTTGCACCACCAGACCTGTAAATTCTTTTGTTCTGTAGAAGACCGGGTCAGGATGACATCTCTTTCTTTTGTTTGTGGGGGAGGGGGCATCTGATAGACGGGAAGATCTGCACCAAAAATGAATCATTTTCCTTGCTTTTAACTCTGCTTAGTTTATCATATGCCAAAGGCTTAGATTTAGATTTAAAAGAACTGCAATAATATCTACAGTACTGCCATTTTTAAAATATAATACAATACCTTACATTTTTTATCTTCTAGTAGTACTGCTTATAAACACATAAATATAGATAAATCAATCTTAGGAAATTTATTGCAAATCAAAAAATATATTCACCAAGATTTTTTTATTTTAAACACTATAGGTGAAACTAAGAATGACTTTCCATTTTCCATGTGCAGAGCTATTGGTAATTTATATTACAAAGTAGTTCTTGCTGGCCATAATGTTATAGAATGTGGTTTTTGTCTGTTTTGATTTTTGAAAAGTAAAGAATAGCTTAACAGGAACTATGTGGCATGCTTGATGACTCAATCAGCAGAGACAGATCCTATCTGCTAGATCTGTGCCATGCTCAGTAAGTGTGCACTTGAAGGGGCCAATGAATGAATGAGTGTATAAACTGAGTCGGACAAAGAAAGTTAGTAGAAATCAACTGGATATTGGAGGGCAATTCATGCAATACTTGTTTGGAGATCAACAGAGATAGCCACTAAGACTATGTTAACTGACCTCAGGAAAGTCAGGTGGGAAAAGCTATAAACTAGGAAACGATGTTTAAGAATAAATTTCCAGTGAGAGAAAAAAAAACCCGAGAGAAACTTCAAAAGCATTGAACCCAGCAGGCCAGGCACAGCTCCCTTATATTCTTTTATTTAAGGATCCAAAAATGTGTTGACTGTCTGTTCTGTGCCGGGGACAGTGCTAGTGGCCGAGTCCACAGACATCAGTCCGGTTGTGGTTCCTGTCTAGTGTTGAAAGCGAAAATGTCAGTTGCTCAGTCATGTCTGACTCTTTGTGACTCCACAGACTGTAGCCCGCTGGGCTCCTCAGTCCCTGAGATTCTCCAGGCAAGAATACTGCAGTGGGCTGCCATTCCCTTCTCCGGGGGATCTTCCCGACCCAGGGATCGAATCCAGGTGTCCCGCATGGCAGGCAGATTCTTTAGTGTCTGAGCCACCAGGGACGGAGAAGGCAATGGCACCCCACTCCAGCACTCTTGCCTGGAAAATCCCATGGGCAGAGGAGCCTGGTAGGCTGCAGTCCATGGGGTCGCTAAGAGTAAGACACGACTGAGCGAGTTCACTTTCAGTTTTCACTTTCATGCACTGGAGAAGGAAATGGCAACCCACTCCAGTGTTCTTGCCTGGAGAATCCCAGGGACGGGGGAGCCTGGTAGGCTGCCGTCTATGGGGTCTCATAGAGTCGGACACGACTGAAGTGACTTAGCAGCTTAGCAGCAGCCACCAGGGAAGCCCTATGGTTCCTGTCTAAGCTCAATCCAAATAGGGGACACAGACTGGAAATCTATTGATATCAATGTCATATTATTATTAATAAGGTAGAAATGTGATTGTGATTCTTCAAAATTCATAGAAAGGGAGTGATCAATTTTGTTTAGCAGGAGGTTTTTTTTTAACAGAGAAAGGATAAGTAAAGATTTTTGTGGTGCTTCAGTTTCATTTTAAAAATTTACACTTGTAGGCAGTTGACCATGAGGAATGTTGATAGAATCCTTATATCCATCAGCTTTTACCTTCACTGCCATGCTGCTGCTGCTAAGTCGCTTCAGTCGTGTCCGGCTCTGTGCAACCCCACAGATGGCAGCCCACCAGGCTCCGCTGTCCCTGGGATTCTCCAGGCAAGAACACTGGAGTGGGTTGCCATTTTCTTCTCCAATGCATGAAAGTGAAAAGTGAAAATGAAGTCGCTCAGTCGTGTCTGACTCCTAGCGACCCCATGCACTGCAGCGCACCAGGCTCCTCTGTCCATGGGGTTTTCCAGGCAAGAGTACTGGAGTGGGGTGCCATTGCCTTCTCCCCACTGCCATGCTAGTCCTTTATAAACAAGACAACTGAGGCCCTGAGAAGCCAAGTAAGGTGTCCACGATTGCCCAGCTAATGAGTGTATCAAACCTGGTTCTGTGGGGCTTCAAAGCTCATGCTGCTCCTGCCACTTTGCTACCTGGAGTCTCCAGGTATCAGGAGAAATTCCATTGGGCAGGTATGGAGCAGGAAGAGAGAGTTCTCTGCAGCAGAAACAGCACCTCAGAGTGAGGGAGGCATCTAAGAGCATGGGATCCTAGGGGAATATGAGCACCTGCTTGGATGAGAAGAAGGAGGCTGTACTGTGTGCCCAGATGTCTGAAAATCACCCTAATCTATAAAAGGATAAATGTCCCTTCCAGCCTTGAGGCTTTAAAATAGTTAAGAAATTATCACTGGCCTTAAGGGGCATATTAAATCCTTCATTAATTTCCAAAATCTTATTGCTACTGCTGCTAAGTCACTTCAGTTGTGTCAGACTCTGTGAGATCCCATAGACGGCAGCCCACAAGGCTCCTCCGTCCCTGAGATTCTCCAGGCAAGAACACTGGAGTGGGTTGCCATTTCCTTCTCCAATGCATGAAAGTGAAAAGTAAAGTGGAGTCGCTCAGTCGTGTCCGACTCCCAGCGACCCCATGGACTGCAGCCTACCAGGCTCCTCCGTCCATGGGATTTTCCAGGCAAGAGTACTGGAGTGGGGTGCCATTGCCTTCTCCGATTAAGCACTTACTACTTCCTAGGCTGTATTCTAGGTGTTACAGCAGGTGATACAGCTGTAAGAACACAGAGAAAGTTCATGCCCTTGTGGAGCTTACATATAGAGGGAAAGAGATGCCAAACAAAGGAAGAAACAAAGGAAGAAACTAAGAAAGAAACAATGTGAGCTAGTGACAATTGGTGCTCAGTCACTAAGTTGTGTTTAGTCACTAAGTCATGTCTGACTCTTTGCAATGTTATGGACTATAGCCCACCAGGTTCTTCTGTCCATGGGATTCTCTAGGCAAGAATACTGGAGTGGGTTGCTATTCCTCCTCCAGGAGATCTGCCCAGTGTAATGATCGAACCTGTGTCTCCTGCTTTACAGGGAGATTCTTTACCACTGGAGTCACCTGGTAGCCAAAGCATAGAGATGATTACTATGAAGCAAAAAAGTAGAGAAAGAGGACACAAATGGATGGTGTGGGTTACATTTGAAAGTCATAGAAGGCCTCTACAGTAAGTTGATATTTAGCAATATTATGTAATAGAGGAGATCAGACATATATATATATATATAAGCAACCACATAATAAGAAGTATTTGATAAATACTAATAAATACTGAAAAGGACATGATAGTATTTAGCTAAAGAAATTAATATTTACTGAGTATGTTTATATTTTGGACAACATTCACAATGTGCTTAACAGGCATTACCTGCACCAATTTTACAGATGAGAAAAACTGTAGATTCAGAGAAGTGAGATAACTTTTCTAATAGCACACAGCCTGGATACAAACTCAGATTTGTCTGAATCCAAAACCTGTGCTCTATCCCACTGTAAGAGCCTTCTTCTTCTGGGTTGAAAGCAGGAAGCTTAAAGGACGATTTCTTGGGAGAGATGGTGGCTCAAAGGAAAGGTGGGATTTTGATATTGGAACGTTTGAAATGTGAATAGCAACAGAACACCCAAAGCAAAAGACAGCAGAAGAGAAAGATGCAGGCTTTATGTCAAGGCAAGTCGGTTGAAGCCCAGACTAAGAGGGACCCAGAGGGAGAGAGAAAGCTAGAGCCAGGAACGGATTTCAGAACAGAACAGAAATAGAGTCTCTCCTTTATTTGACAGGCATTGGGAGCAACTGAAGCTGTTCCCCAGGAGATACTGCTTATCCGTAGGGTGGGTAAACCCTTTTTGGGGGGCTCCTGTAGTCCTCTATTTCTCTAAATCAAACTCACCAGACAGGGCAGCTTATTGTCGGTGAGTATTATCCACACTCACCTCATGATTACTTCTAGTGTTAACCTGATGCAATATTACATTGAGGCGAGGTACTTGGATAGATAGCTTTGCGTGAAAAAGCTTCAGGTGGGCCAGTGCTCCATTGATGCCTTGAGAAACAGCGTTGTCCCAGACATCACATTGCCAGGTGGCTGTACGCATTGGATGAACTTCATCTGGCTGACCCAGCCAGATGACGAGATGCTGACAGGATGAGAAGGCAGAGGCTAGAGGTGCTGGCATTACAGGGAGCAGTCAGGAAGATGTTATTCAAGAGACAAGAAACAGCACACCTGAATTCACCTTTGCTCCCAGTTGGAGAGCAGATTGCATTCTTTACAGCAGTGTGATGACTCAAGCCCCCTGCAGTGGAAGGAAAATAGGCTGGGGTGAGCTCTTTAAGGAAGAGCTCAGTGGTATCATGAGAAACCGGTATGTGCTACTGCCATGCTATTCAGGGTCAGACTTCTAGAGTGTCCTTCAGGCATTTTGGTGGCCTATTATATAACCTGCCCTTTTAAATGCTTTCTGTCTATATTATCCCCCTGTGCATTGTATATCCCAGTCTCTGTATCAAGCTGCTTTGTGCCAAAGGCGACAGCCAAAATGTCCTTCAAAATCATCTTTCAGTTTTATTTTTCATTCAGAGACATAGTTCTACAATCAATACCAATGCAAGGGTTCAATGGGCTTTGGAGATCAATCCATTAACTCGAAATTGTTTGCACATTTTTGTATTTATATGCATTTTTCAGGGGAGTAGTCATGAAATGTTAAAAAATTCCATTACCCTGTTAAGATCAAAACCCCTTTATTTTTCTCGAAATTGCCTTTTTTTCCCTCCCTCCTTCCATTCCTTCCTTCCCTTCTTCACTATCCCCTTTCTACTCTCTCTTCAACTTGTTAACCAGCTTACCAATTACTTTCTAGCAAACCTCTCAATTTTCTTTATTTCTTTTCTCACTTAATTTTGCAACCTTTCTTTTTCTCCATGTAGTATAAAATTTAAAGATTGGGAAACAATGAAGGCAGGAGAATGGAAAGAATTAGATTAAGTAAGTAAAAGTCATAGGAAGTCAGACAGTGTAGGTTGGATTTGGGCACCAAAGTATTGGTTATCACTTTTTTCTTCCTGTATTTTCCATCCTTACCTCTTGGTAAAAGTGCTATAGCATCTACAAAAAAAAAAAAAAGAGAGAGAGAGAAAAGAAACAAAAAATCAATAGCAACAACAACAAAAGACCAGGAAAAAAGAATAAAGGAAGAGGTGATCAGAAGAGGTAATGAAGACCTAGGCTCTGCTCCATACAAAATTAACAAAGGATAAAAGGACACCTATGCTAAATGTATGAATTAGGGTTAGAAATGGAAAGTTTTCTTATTTATAAGGGTTAAGATTTAAGAGTTCAAGTGGGTCAGAACAAAAATGTTTAGAATAGATCTGAAGCAACCAATGAATAGAAGCAGAAATGAAGTGTAATGAAGACAGACTAGGAAATCGACTTTAGTTATTTGAGTTAAATGTATCACAGTATATTATTCTAATAAAATATCCATAAAATCAAATTTCTTTAGAACTGTTCTCTAATTTCATGGAATATCAGGAATTGCAGTGTGTTTCTCTGTTTGCAAGATCTGGGCACATTTTAGTATTATTGTAAACTTGAAAATTGGAATTTGTGTACTAAGTTAGCACTATAATAATGGAGAAAGGAAAAGAAACCTAGTTAGGATTAAGCAGACCTGGTTTTGAATCCTGGCTCCGACAGCTACTATTGATTTTTACTTAAGAACAATTTACTTAAACTTTATGGGCCTTAACTCCTTTGTACATGAAATAGGACTAATAATATTTAATCCATAAAGTTAGGGTGAAATTGAAATCAAATGATTTGTACTTGTCATAAAATAGACTTTTAATAAATGTTTGCTCACACCACAAAGGCAGATTTGAAGCAAAACATTTTAAAATTTGTAAGCTGTCTTTCATATAATTTAGTGTTTTTCTCAATAAGTCAAGAATTTTGACCTCATCCATGTGTTTTAATACAAATCATGTGTTGTAGTTGGTTATATTTTTCTTTCTCATTCAGAAAGTAAGTGGTTTCAGGCTATCTCTCTGATGCTTTACTGTAATATTTAATTTTTTCCCCTCTTTCAATTAACAAAGAAAAAATAGTCAAAGAATCACAAACTGTCCACTCTGGTACTATTTCTAGTTTTACTTATCCTCCTGCTTGCCACATGGTGAGGGTTCAAAATATATTTACTGTTGTTATTGTTGTTATTACTCCATTTTTCCATGCAGCTAAAGGCAGGAAGATAAGAAATAGCTAAGAAATGAGGAGGGGCTCTTAAAGGGTTTAAGATTCTGTGTCTACTTTTCCTCTAATTAGAATAAAGTATTTCTCCTGGTGCTCAAATGGAGGAGTAAAAGTACCCCTCCCTTTTCTCTCTCTGATATGGGTTACTTTTTTAGGCAGTAGACTCCACTCATTCAACATTTCACACTTGGTTACCCTTAGCTGGGCCCCTACACACACTTTAAAAGAAGCATTAGATAATAGCTTTTATTAAAGATGCTTCAATCATACTTTTCTTAAAGGCCCATTATCCATTACACAGAACAAAATATTGTGAACAAAAATTTACATAAAAAGTTCTGATTAGAGGTTTTAACTTTCTTATTATAAATAGCTATAGAATGTGTGTGGATTTAAATGCCCAAGTGCCTCAGGAATTACTGTAAGACAATTTAAATGATGGGACAGTTCTGAAGGAACAGCACTTCTGTCAAGAGTGACTTCAAGAGACATATACTGGGCTGATAGGCCTATCAACCACAGCCAATCCGAAGATATCAGTATCAGAGGCTGTGTGACACAGATTCATCCGTCCTTTCTCCCTGCCCTCTGTCTATTTCATATTTCTTTCGACACTGTGGACTCTCTTTTGTCTGAACCCTACTCAGATAATGAGAACCTGAAATAAGAACATTCAAGAATGCTGTCTACGTCTCAGTTGACATCTTTTCTTGGTTTTAGCCTTTGTTTACAATTGTAGATTTGAAAAAGGTTAACATTTTCTCTTCTGTTGTAACTTGTGTCAGTGGAAATACTTTCCAAAGTGTTGCATACTAATCAGATCTGTAGTAGGAATTTTATCATTTTAAGGAGTTAATCTAGCTTGCCTGACTGAATATTCAAACTTCATTATAGTTTCTCTTGTTTTTCTCAAGAACGGAAACATAATATCTCCCAAATACTACTAATGTTTTTTCTCATTTGACCCTCTGTGCGGAATTATATCCAGCATTACAATTTTCTCTTCCTAAATATTTGGAAAAGTAAAAAATAGTTCCTCATTGCGCTTTTGGGGAAAACAATTTGAGAACGATGGCCCATCAAAGGTTCAGTGTATTTCTCTTACATATGTCACCTTAACTTTTTTTAGACTTTCTAAAACTTGAATCGCTCGAGGCACTTTTCAGGCCATAATTCCAGCCTACTCAAGTCATTGTTAGTTTTATTGTTTTCCTACGTTGTATTGACTAAATTTCTCCACTTTGTATCATCAGCACATTTCATCACCTTACTGTATTTTCCCTTTTTGAGGTCAGCAAAGTAACTAAAATCAATACTAACACTGATCCTTATCACACGTCACAAGTCACTTCCCTCCATTTGGTATTGCTGCCGCCCACAGACACCTTTGGCTTCAATATCCTATTCGGGTCATTATCCACCTCAGCAGCTTGTTTCTTCAGGTTCACAGTATGTATTCTCTCAGTACACATCTCTCAGAGGAGAGCAGGCTTCCTTTTAAAGAGACTCTCATGTCTAGAATCAGAGATCCATTTAAATAGGATACATGTACTTTTGAGAAAGCAGTGGCATGTTACTTCTGAAGGGAGTAAAAATTCAATTACACTTCAGAGGGACGGTGACTGACTACTGGACAAAATTCAGGCATGGGAGACAGATTACATAGATACCAGTCTAGTCCCTTATTCGCCTTGGCCAGTGGTGATTCCAGGTAAGCCACTTAAATGTTTAATTTTGACTTTATATTGGAATCTCCGTTACTACTAGTGAATGCATTACATTGCTGTGAAATATCAGTGCAATAATAATGCATTGAGAACATCGTCTCTAAAGAGGTATTTAATACCTTTCATCAGAAAGTGAGAAAGGAGCACTGCATTCCTCCTGTAGAAAAGGGATTTCACAAATTCTATCATAAAATATTACTAGCGTCTAACATCCTGGAAAAGCCTGACCATCGAATTTAGACCCAGAAATTTTATAGTAACAATTCTGATGCTGATTCAAGAGCCCAGGTAATTCTCTCATAGGTTATAATTAATCAACAAAAACTTAAAAGAAGTTGCTCATATCACTTTTTTCATATCTCTGTAAATGTTTCTAAAGAGTTAAAGAATAGTAAGTCCAAGACTTTCCAAGGGACCTCCCCTTCCACCATGTCACTGATTATATTGTGAATTTTCAATATTAGGCATGTACTCTGTGTTCTGGATTTCATGATTTTAAATCCAGCCTATTTTCTTGTGATGTTCTGAGCTTGGTTTATGATCTGCACAACCTGGCTCACTTTATTTGCTATAAAGAACAATGTCCTTTGTGCAAAATTATATCGTGTCTGTAAATTGCCACTTTGCTCTGATTTCATTAAAATCAAAATATTGGGTAACTAATTACTTCTGTATTAAAAAAAAAACACAGTGGTTGTCATAATTTCAGCTTGAAATCATTTAGTTAATAGATAATTTTGTAGCATGTGTACAGTATTGGCTACATCAGCTTCCTTGGATTAATTCTGATGAAAAAAAGGCCATCACATGAATCTTGAAGGCAATGAATTAGAAACACAAAAACAGAACAAGTAACTGAAGATTCAGAGGAGAGAGAAGAAGGAAAAAAGGTAAAAATTATGCAACTTGTGGACACAGCATACTGCACTTCCTGTCTTTGGGGATTCGGGTCTGTCTACCTCTCATCATTTTAGCTGTTGTTTTAATGAATGTCAAATTACCACAGTCTCCTAAGATTTCAGTTACGAAGACCTTCTGATGAGTCTTTTACCTTGTTTCCTTTCAATGCAGCAGGAATTATAATGAAGAAATTAAATCATTCTTTATAGACAATAGGAATACAGTCCCAAAAGCTTTTATGATTTGATGTCCTCTTGGCAACAGCATTAACTGAGTTTCAGGCTTATATTTAATATTTTGGAAGATTGCCTTTTCAAGATAAAAATAAGTTTCTGAAATAACAATGTCCTTAAAGTGAATACAAATCCCCATATCTTTGTGTTAGTAATTTATTACTCAATCCCATAGAAATACCAAGGCACAATGATTCCTTTGTTTACAATTAAGAAAAAGCTAAAAGATACTGTATTTTTATATAAAAATATTCAACGAGTGTCTATGATGTTGCAGGGATTGTGGTGAGTGCCAATATACAATTGAACAGGACAAATATGCCTGCTTTTATAAAGCCTGTGTTATAGTGGAGGATTCAGGAGTTTAAACAGGCAATTGTGCAACAGTGTGACAAAAGCTGTGATGGGGAATTATACCTAATGACGGAGAAGGCAGTGGCATCCCACTCCAGTACTCTTGCCTGGAAAATCCTATGGACGGAGAAGCCTGGTAGGCTGCAGTCCATGGGGTTGCTAAGAGTCGGATACAACTGAACGACTTCACTTTCACTTTTCACTTTCATGCATTGGAGAAGGAAATGGCAACCCACTCCAGTGTTCTTGCCTGGAGAATCCCAGGGACGGTGGAGCCTGGTGGGCTGCCATCTATGTATGGGGTTGCACAGAGTTGGACACGACTGAAGTGACTTAGCATGCCTAATGAAGTATAATTCCCTATTCCCTATCACATGGGAGTACCAAGGAAGGGTACAACTCACCCTGGATTTGGGATTCAAGGAGGACTTCCTGTATGAGGTGACAGATAATCTGAAATTTGAGGAAGACTAAGAGGAAAGCAGTGCTCTAGCAATAAACCTGTGGAAAGGTTTGAGAGTGTGCATGGATCAGAAATAGTTTGATTCACTGACTGAATGATGGTGTTAGTGGTAATGGTGTTAATCATAGAGAAATTGGAGGCTAGAGAGATTGGCAAGATCTACACATGCTCTAAGATGTTTTAAACTGAAACTGAAACTTAGTCACTCAGTCACGTCCATCTCTTTGCAACCCCATTAACTGTAGCCTGCCAGGCTCCTCTGTCCTTGGGATTTCCCAGGGAATAATACTGGAGTGGGTTGCCATTTCCTTCTCCATAGGGTCTTCCTGACCCAGGGATTGAACACAGGTCTCTTGCATTGTAGGCAGATTCTTTACTGTCTGAGCCACCAGGGAAGCTTAAGATGTGTTCAGTTCAGTTCAGTCGCTCAGTGGTGTCTGACTCTTTGTGACCCCATGAATCGCAGCACCCCAGGCCTCCCTGTCCATCACCAACTCCCAGAGTTTACTCAAACTCATGTCCATAGAGTCAGTGATGCCATCCAGCCATCTCATCCTCTGTCGTCCCCTTCTCCTCCTGCCCCCAATCCCTCCCAGCATCAGAGTCTTTTCCAATGAATCAACTCTTCGCATGAGGTGGCCAAAGTATTGGAGTTTCAGCTTTAGCATCAGTCCTTCCAATGAATATTCAGGACTGATTTCCTTTAGAATGGACTGATTGGATCTCCTTACAGTCCAAAGGACTCTCAAGAGTCTTCTCCAACACCACAGTTAAAAGCATCAATTCTTCAGCACTCAGCTTTCTTCACAGTCCAACTCTCACATCCATACATGACCACTGGAAAAACCATAGCCTTGACTAGACAGACCTTTGTTGGCAAAGTAATGTCTCTGCTTTTAGGGAAACTGAATTTTATCCTGATGCAAGGGACTGTTAAGTTTAAAGGGGAAAATGGCATAATTAGATTTATTTTTGGAAGATCAGTCAAATCACTGAGCAATATGTAGCAAGAAACTGAGTTTTCAGTATCTCTAAATATATGGGACATAATACATGTATAGATTTATGTTTAGATCCAATATAAATGTGCTTCTATTTTTAGCAGTAGCATTCTAGATTCTTTGACAGAATTCCTGACTAAAAACAATGGAAAATCTTCCACATTATTTTATCAATGATATTCTGGAAAGGAATTAAATTCTCAGAGGCAAAAACCTAAGCATAAGTGAGAACTCAGGCAGATAACTGGAACCCTGAGGTCAACTTCCCACCTGAAAATATTTGCCAAATCCAAGTGACCGGATCTTTAATTTTTATGTCTCCACAGTGTATGGAAAATGGGAGAAATAGCCTAGGGACTGCTAAGTATGTGTGTGTGTTAGTCGCTCAGTTGTGTCTGACTCTTTGTGACCCCACAAACTGTAGCCTGCCAGGCTTCTCTGTCCATGGAATTCTCCAGGCAAGAAGACTGGAGTGGATTACCATTCCCTTCTCCAGAGGATCTTCCCCACCCAGGGATCAAACCCTGGTCTCCTGCATAGCAGGCAAATTCTTTACCATTTGAGCTAAGTATGGGGTTTAAAAAAGATA
Organism: Bubalus kerabau; assembly: GCF_029407905.1. NCBI lineage: Eukaryota > Metazoa > Chordata > Mammalia > Artiodactyla > Bovidae > Bubalus > Bubalus kerabau. Next base: position 32,465,388 of record NC_073639.1, on the reverse strand, counting down.
GTCCATATAAAAATTGGACCCCCGACCCCGAACCCCTGTACCCTCAGGACAAGGATGAAATAAAAATTCAGAATAATACTCCTTGCCTTGACACTCTTAACCATAGCAAAGGAAGTCACTCAAAGTATGACAATGATTTGAAGGAAAAAAGATCTCTTTGGATTTTCTAGCCACAGGACAGTCCTCAGGTAGTTTTGAAATGCTTTGAGGGTTTTATGTTTTAGGGTTATGGAAGAAACAAATACAAATCCTCTCTGGAGGAATTTACCTTCAATTCAGTTCTCAAATAATTCCCATGAATATCCTAAGGAATATGGATTTATAGCCCAAATTCCAAAACAAAAAAGAAGCAAAACAGGAAAGTGAGAACTATCAGAAATAGAAGATGGTAGTATCAAGTTAGAAAAGCCTTCAGATACTGACAATATTAGAGACAGAATAGAAAATAAGCATGGTTGCTCAGTTTTATTAATAGAAAAAATATAACATTTAAAAATAATGAGTAAGCTAATAAAATTATTAAGCAGATATGAGAAAATTAAAATTTCTAGAAATGTAAAAAGCAATTTTTAAAATTAAAAGTACAGTGAACAGATTTAATAGAAGACTAGAAATAGCGTAAGAGAAAATTAGTGAATTGGAAGACATAGTTGAAGATATTATGCAGAATGAGATACCAAGAGACAAAGAGAGGTTAAGAGCATAGAATATACAGTGAGAAAGTATAGCTTATTTCTACTCAAAGTTCTAGAAATAGAGAACACGCAGAAAGGGGGAAATAAAATATTTCAAGAAATAATGGATGTAAATTTCCCAGAATTGGTAAGAGATACCAACCTTAAATCATGAAAGCCTAGTGAATCTATCCTAGAAGGGTATATAAAAATATATAAACTAAATTATAAACTATATAAATATATAGTATCTAAATTCATGATCCTAAAATTACAGAATCCAAAGAATATTTTAATTTGATATAAAATGTTCTGATAAAGTAGCCATAAATAAAATGATAAAATATTGAAACCTTTTATTTATAGAGATTTTCCTGTATTAACATAGTAATTGATAACTAATTTTCTAGTTAAAATTGAGTCAAACTTTGGCTCTACTCATTTGTTTATTTACCATTTTATTTTATATTGTATCTAATTTTTAAGCACATGACCATCTGGTAATATACCCAGGATCTTGGACACCTAGGCTAAAAAGAGGTCACCCTTTACAGGGTCATTTATTAAAGGGTAAATAAATAAATGTCATTTATTCTAGTACTTACTTTAAAAAAATAAGAAAAAAGAAGTACTGCTTTCCTGTATTATAGAGCTACTTAACAGTTTCAGGCTCGTCTCAAATAAGAAATCATTCTAAATGACTAATTACTCCTCCCACTCCCCTTCTCGCCTCTGTTGAAGGGAAAGACCATAGTTTAAATAATAATACTGACAATACTCGCATGACAGGTAAAATGCTCTTTGCTGAAACAGTGTTGGTGAAACTGAAGTAAAATTGGAGTCTTTTAAAATAGAAATTTCAAGGGCACAGTGGAAAGAAATATTGCTTTTTGGCTTAAAGTCACAAATTACATTTTAATCAACCACTAAATAATATTACATATCGGAATTGCTATTAAGATTCACAAAAACTCCTTTCCCCAAGATTGCCTAGAGCAGAAAAAAGATACATTCTCTCTCAAGGGGGAGAATACTTTTAAGAGATGCACCTTTGTTCCATGTGGAACATTCTATTTCTAAATTAAACCTACATTTTAAATTAAACAATAGTATGTCCAAAGTAATAGCATACCATAATAATTCCTGTCTTCTCATTGTATCTGGCCTGAATATTAATGGAAATACCAGCAACTTTATTTTCTTAGCCTCCCATCCCCATAAGTGCTATGTAAGCTTAATAATGTTTCCAAATTTGGCTTCTTTTTATAGCTGAAGTTATTCTTGTTTTCATAATTTTCTAGGCCATCTTAATTTAATATATATATTAAATATCGTCACAACTTCATTTAATGGAATGGCAACAATTTTTTAAAAACAAAAACATTTTATTACTCAGACAAATTATGTTGTAAGGGAGAAATGTTATATGGGTATAGAAAGAAATAGGTATGCTGATTTGGGGCCCAGAAGTCTAAGGAAAACCCACAGATGATCCCCTGAGTGTCAAAGCCAGTAATTTCACACAATCACACGGGTACTCACATCATCTTTGTGCACCTGTTAGCAACTCAGGGAAGCATCTGGCCAGGAGAGAACTGCTTTTTATGAATTCCCACATCTATTTGTCCCCACCAAGCCCATACGTTTCTTAGAACAAAGAGTGAATAAGTGTGACTTCTGTACGCCAGATGAATAGGATAATTAACACTGGTAATGTAGGATAATAATTAAAATCTTTTTCCTGCTTGACTTGATGGCTGGCTACTCTCGCCTCTCCCTCTAGATGGCAGTGGCCCTCTTTCATTTTGAGACTGTTAAGTGGTCTTTTTTTTTCCAAATCTGTTCTCTCTCGCTCTCCTGGATAGGTGTTCTCAGCTCTGCTGGGTAATGATTTAAACAATGCTTTGATGCTGTAGGATGTTGGTGTTCACAAATCAGGTCTATCCTTTTCTTTTTTTTTCTAAAAAGATAATATACTGCTTTTTCAAAGTCAATTAACACATAGGACGAATGAAATGGGGAAAGCAAAAGGTCACTTTCTACAGGGTTGCCTTGAAACCTTTTGGTATTATTCGACTTTCATCAAGGAATTGCAAATCACTGGGGGGAAAAAGGAAATAATAATTAGTTCATTTTGTCTCTTGATAACACACAATAAGATGGCTTCATATGACTTTTCTGCTTAATTTCCTATGAAGCCCGTGGTGTGCTCAGAATGCTGGCTGGTAAATTCTGTCTTGCAGTCTTGAAGGAAATTGGGATGCTCTGGGGGCAATTTATGCATTGGGAGAGGGCTGTTATAGAGAAGCCTTAAAAATTCTGGATTGTGATGTAGTTGAATACATTTTATAAAAGAAAATTGCCCAGTTTGTGGCAGAGCAGAAGATGATAAGGTGATAAAACAGCAAAAATTACAGGCCTTTCTTTCACCATATAATCAGCATTAACTCCTATCCCAAATCAATGTTAAGTGAACTGAAGCTCAAGAGTCAGTACAAATCGGCCGCATAAACAGGTAGGAAGTCTTGTGTTCTGACCTCAAAGACATTTGGAAATCATTACCTGAGTATCAAGATGGTTCCCGAATGAGCATCTCTGAATATAGCAGCTCAAGGTTCTAATAACTTATTCTGAATTTCATTTAGGAAACAAGCCTGGACACCCCCAAACAATAAGCAGATATTAAAAAAAAAATAACTGAACGCATTGCGAATGAGATTATTAGCAAATTGACTTTGAAACTGACTGCTGACCACGTGCCGGTTTGGACAGGCCTGCTCGGAGCTGTGCATTGCCCGCACCTCTCACATCGCGCCTCGCAGTTAAGATTGCAGTCACAGTTCCTTTTTTATTTTAATATTGAAAGACCTTCGCTCAGTTTAATAACCTTTTCCTTCTTGAATAAGGAGTTTCTGTTTGCAATCACATGAATAAAAAAGACCTGCTCCTGAAGCTCTGGGAGATTATTTCATGCCTAGCTACAAAAATAAGGTTTTGAAAGAGCAGAAGGAATAGAATAACTACATAATGAGTGAATTCTTGTGAGGTAAATTATTATTCAGGATTTCTGAACTGATCTTTTTTAAAAAAGCAAATAATAATAATTACAATCCTACCAATACTGCTGCCTGGTGGGAGACAACAGTAGCTTTGCTGGAAATACTGCTGGGCGCCTGCACTTGGTTCCGCACCCCTATTTCAGCCTGAAACATTAGAAACCCAGGAGAAGACCTGCATTCACCCGATGGGCAATGTTTCCTAGCTTAGATTCTGTATCCGTTTCCAACTGCACAGGGATGGACATGGTCGTGCGTGCCCTTTCACCATCTGTGGGTCAGAGTAGAGTTGGAGACTTCAGGTAAATTATATGGCAGAAGGGTTGATTCAAACTATGATGTCTCATCATTAGAAATGTTTCTGTCTGTATCATTCAAACTTCCACGGTGAAAACCAACAATCTGGTAATTGAACTTAATTGAAGGAGCAAAGGAGAGGGTGAGTGCAAGCCTGTATTCTCTGGTCAGGGTCTCCTCTTCTAGTGCTGATATCCCCATTAGAATCTGCTGCTTCACTGACCCTGAGCTTTTGACCTTCTCCACCACTTCTTTTCACACCCAGTGGGACCAACCTGTATTCCCATTTGAGAAAACTTTATAATGACACATATCTCCCTTTGCATTCCACGGAAGGTTTTAGCCGCATTTTGGAGCAAGGTTCAAATTCAGAGCTGGCTAGAGCATTTGGGAAGATCTGGTAGGAGGGAAGAGGATGTGCAGGACTGATTTCTCTACTGCCATCAGGAACTCCGGTGGAGGGAGTGGTGGTTGATCTCAGGGCAGAGGCTCACTGTGCTCTTGACCTATTTCTGGTCCAAGCATGCTCTCTGTCTCTGCTGTCATGAAGAAGTTCCATGTCTGTCTTCCCCTCAACTCCCACATCAGCACATTCAGGGCATGTGACACAAGATTGTCACCAGAATCAGCCCAGGCCTCTCCTTGTCAAAAGGACCATCAGCACCTGACCCCCCATCTTCCCAAGAGACTCAGTGTTCTGGCAGGTGTTACAAGCTAAAATTGAGTTTCGTGGCAGCTGCTCCTAGAACCTCTGAGACAGTGCTGCACGCCTGGAGCTCCGGGAACAACGAGGAAGCTGCCCATCAGCGTCTTTGCCAGAGCCCGCTCCTGCCTCCAGAGATGTGACTGCTTGCAGAGAAAAGTTGTTTTATCTCACATGAAAAAAAATTTTTTTTTCCTCTTGCTTGTTTACCTGGTGCTCACCATTTAAACATAACGCAGCCTCTTCATTAAGGGGTAAACTTAGGAAACATTACTCCTACTTGCATTTTCTTCAAGGTGCCAACACACCTCAGCAAGCTTTCAGATAGCAGTCACCTAGCAACAATTTTTCCATACATTAAATGATTTCAGACTCTCACGTTTCCTGCATGAGAACTGTGTATTTCGCCTTCTCTATCCCTTTTACAGCTCCAGGAAGGAGCAACCAAGAAAGAGAAAATACATTCAGTTTCATCATAAAATATCCTTATAAAATGATGGCTTTTAAATGGGGAAGTGTCTTTTGTCATAGTCTGATAATCCATCTGTGACTTTTAAGTGGCTGGGTATTAGGAAGGATAAGGTGCTGTAGCAAGTGACAGAAATACCAAAAATAGAGCGAGCTTTACCAGACAGAAAAGGTAACAGAGGCATTCCTGGGCTGGTATGACAATGCCTGACTCATGGGCAATGCAGTTCATGGTTTCTGATTTGTCTGCCATCCTCTACATTGCAATGTCTGTTTCTTTGTCTGACACGGCTGTTGGAGGTCCAGTCATCCTATCCTCATTTTGGAGACCAGGAAGAAGAAAAGAGAAATAAAAAGGCATCTTCACCTTATGGTTACTTCCCAGGAATTTCACAAATTCTGCCTACATTCCATTGGCCTGGACTTAGTTATAATCACACAGCACTTCAGTGCGATCTTTATTTTGTGCCTTCGCATGACCAATTAATATTCAGGGGTTCTATCACTGAGGAAAGAGAGGGCTGATATTGAAGAACACCTAATAGTCTCTGCTGCTGCTGCTGCTAATTCCCTTCAGTCATGTCCGACTCTGTGCGACCCCATAGACAGCAGCCCACCAGGCTCCCCCGTCCCTGGGATTCTCCAGGCAAGAACACTGGAGTGGGTTGCCATATCCTTCTCCAATGCATGAAAGTGAAAAGTGAAAGTCGCTCAGTCATGTCTGACTCTTAGTGACCCCATGGACCGCAGCCTACCAGGCTCCTCCATCCATGGGATTTTCCAGGCAAGAGTACTGGAGTGGGTTGCCATTGCCTTCTCCCTAATAGTCTCTGCTACAGATCAAATATTAAAATTCAGATAAACTGCAGAATTTATATTTCATCACTAGCTCTTTTGTTCTTCCAGAAGGGAAAAAAAAACATGTTTTCTTCTCTTCTTATGAGAGGAATAGATGACAGAGATGAAAATGTAGGTATGATCTGAGTTGCAATTTTTAGCAGATTTTGAAAACATCCTAGTGTATTATACAGAGGTGTAAATAACATTAGAATGATATTGCACTGAAGAAATATTAGAAATTAATTGTGCTGTTTATCACCCTGAGGAATTCAGAGTAAGGTCCATCTTCATGTCCATCGGGGCATTTTCAGACATGCACACACTGCTATATTTAAAAGATGATAGTGTATACTCCAAATTCTATGCCAGCGGAGATGGAAATTGAACTGGCAACCACTGTTTGATTATACCCAGAGATTCTGTGGGTCAGGAATTCAGACAGGGCAAATTGGGGGTGTTTGCATCTGCTCCATGAAGTTTGGAGCCTCTATGTAGAATGTTTGAAAGACTGGGCATGCCATATTTGAAGGCTTCTTCATTCACATATCCAGTATCTGGGCATGTTAGTCGCCCAGTTGTGTCCAACTCTGCAGTCCCGTGGACTATAGCCCACCAGGCTTCTCTGTCCTTGGGATTCTCCAGACAAGAATACTAGAGTGGGTAGCCATTCCCTTCTCCAGGGGATCTTCCTGACCTAGAGATCAAACCCTGGACTACTGCATCGCAGGCAGATTCGTTACCATCTGAGCCACCAGAGAAGCCCCCTGGATGTGATTCAAAGACTGAATAGCTGGCCAGATGCCCTGTACAGGGCCTTTCCACATGGCCTGGGCACCCTTATAGCATGGTGGCCTCTGAACTGATAGACTTCTTACAGGGGAGCTCAGGGCGCCAAGACCATGTGTTCTCATGAGCAAGGGCAAAGCAGCATGGCCTTTCATGATCAAACTTCAGAAGTGCACTCCATCATTTTGCCATATTCTATTGACCTAAGCAACAATAGCTGACCCAGATTCAAGAGAGGGAGACACACACCCTGCCTCTTAAGAGGAAGAGAGTCAAATAACTTTCATCCATGATTTAAAACTGCAAAGAGTCGGAGACGACTGAGTGACTAACAATGTTTTAAAATCACCAGTCACAGGAACCAACAATGAGAAAAGCCCCATTCCAGAGTAACAGGGAATTTGTGGAATTTTCAAAACTACAGATAATATGTTAAGTCAAAACCAGCTCTGCTAAACATCCAAAATGAAAGAACAGGTCTGGAAGTTAATTGGTTTGGTTGTACTCATTAAATAACTGATTCTCCAAAAGAGAAAAAAAATAAAATAAAATGGATAACCAACAAGAACCTACTGTATAGCACATGGAACTCTGCTCAGTGTTATGTGGCAGCCTGGATGGGAGGGGAGTTTGGGGAAGAATGGATACATATAGATGTATGGCTGATTCCCTTCTCTGTCCACCCCAAGTATCACAACACTGTTAATTGGCTATACTCCAATGTAAAACAAAAAGTTTTAAAATGTGGGGAAAAATGTATTACTAAAAGAATTTCCTATGAGTTGTGTGTCACAGCGTGGAGACAAGTTTATAGAGTACCAGTCATTAACAGAAAACTTAACTAATGGTGGAATGTGTGCTGAAAAGTATCTGGGTTTATGGAAATGTTGAAGACATTTAATAACATATCTGAGTTTAATGATAGTAAGAATTTAAAGTTTACCTGTAGAAGGTGGCTGGGCATCTAGGCCTATACCAGCTACCTACTTCCTGAGTCAGCAGTTGTTGTCATGCTAAGTCATGTCTGACTCTTTGTGACCCCATCGACTGAAGCATGCCAGGCTTCCCTGTCCTCCAGTCTCCCAGAGTTCGCTCAAATTCATGTCCGTTGAGTCAGTGATGCTATCTTAACCATCTCATCCTCTGCTGTCTTCTTCTCCTTTTGCTTTCTATCTTTCCCAGCATCAGGGTCTCTTCCAATGAGTTGGCTCTTTGTATCAGGTGGCCAAAGTAATGGAGTTTTATCTTCAGCATCAGTCCTTCCAATGAATATTCAGTGTTGATTTCCTTTAGGATTGACTGGTTTGATCTCCTTGCTGTCCAGGGGACTCTCAAGAGTCTTCTCCAGCACCACAATTTGAAAACATCAATGTCTCAGTGTTCAGCCTTCTTTATAGTCCAACTCTCACATCCAGACATGACTACTGGAAAAACCATAGCATTTACTATATGTATCTTTGTTGACAAAGTAATGTGTCTGCTTTTTAATGTGCTGCCTAGATTTATCATGGAGAAGGAAATGGCAACCCACTCCAGTATTCTTGCCTGGAGAATCCCAGGGACAGAGGAACCTGGTGGGCTGCCATCTATGGGGTCACACAGAGTCCGACACGACTGAAGCAACTTAGCAGCAGCAGGTTTATCATAGCTTTCCTTCCAAGGAGCAAATGTCTTTTAATTTCATAGCTGCAGTTACTGTCCGCAGTGACTGTGGAGCCAAGGAAAAGAAAATCTATCACTGCTTCCAATTTTTCCCCTTCTATTTGCCATGAAGTGATGGGACTGGATGCATGATCATAGATTTTTGAATGTGAGTTTTAAGCCAGCTTTTTCACTCTCCTCTTTCACCCTCATCAAGAAGCTCTTTAGTTCCTCTTCACTTTCTGGCATTAGAGTGGTATCATCTGCATATCTGAAGTGAAAGAAAGTGAAAGTGAAGTTGCTTAGTCATGTCCGACTCTTTGTGACCCCATAGACTGTAGCCTACCAGGTTCCTCCATCCATGGGGTTTTCCAGACAAGAATACTGGAGTGGGTCACCATTTCCTTCTTCATATCTGAAGTTATTGGTATTTCTCCTGGCAATCTTGATTCCAGCTTGTGATTCATCCAGCTGTACATTTTGCATGATGTACTCTGCATACAAGTTAAATAAACAGGGTGGCAATATACAAAGCCTTGTCATGCTCCTTTTCCGATTTTGAACCAGTCAGTTGTTTCATGTAAGGTTCTAACCATTGCTTCTTGACCTGCATACAGTTTTCTCAGGAGCCAGGTAAGGTATTCCCATATCTTTAAGAAATGTAAGAATTTTCCACCGTTTGTTGTGATCCACACAGTCAAAGGCTTTAGCATAGTCAATGAAGCAGAAGTAGATGTTTTTCTGGAATTCCCTTGCTTTCTCTATAATCCCATGAATGTTGATTTGATCTCTGGTTCTTCTGCTTTTTCTAACCCAATTTGTACATCTGGAAGTTCTCCGTTATTATACTGCTGAAGCCTAGCTTGAAGGATTTTGAGCGTCACCTTACTAGCATGCAAAATGAGCACAATTGTAGTTTGAACATTCTTTCACACTGTTCTTCCTTGGGATTGAAATGAAAACTGACCTTTTCCAGTCGTGGCCACTGCTGAGTTTTCCAAATTTGCTGACATATTGAGTGCAGTATTTTAACAGCATCATCTTTTAGGATTTGAAATAGCTCAGCTGGAATTCCATCACCTCCATTAGATTTGTTTTTAGTAATGATTCCTAAGGCCCACTTGACTTTACACTCCAGGATGCCTGTCTCTAGGTGCATGACCACATCATCATGGTTATCTGGGTCATTAAGACCTTGTTGTGTGTAGTTTTCTATTTATTCTTGCATCTCTTATTCTCTTTTGCTTCTGTTTAGTCTTTGCTGTTTCTGTCCTTTATTTTGCCCATCCTTGCAGGAAATATTCTCTTGATAGCTCCAATTTTCTTGAAGTGATTTCTGGTCTTTCCCACTCTATTGTTTTCCTCTACTTCTTTGCACTGTTCATTTAGTAAGGCTTTCTTATCTCTCCTTGCTATTCTCTGGAACTCTGCATTCAGTTGGATATATCTTTCCTTTTCTCTCTTGCCTTTCACTTCTCTTCTTTTCTCAGTTGTATGTAAGGCCTCCTCAGAGAATGATTTTGCCTTCTTGCATTTCTTTTTCATTGGGATGGTTTTGGTCATCACCTCTGAACCTCTGTCCTTAGTTATTTAGGCACTCTGCCTACCAGATCTAATCCTTGAATCTAATATTTCAGGTTCCTGTGCGATATTGTTCTTACAGCATCCGGCTTCACTTTCACCACCAGACGTATCCAAAACTGAGCATCATTTTGCTTTGGCCCAGCCTCTTCATTCTTTCTGAAGATATTAGTAACTGACCTCTGTTCTTCTGCAGTAGCATATTGGACACCATCTGAACTGGGGGGGCTCATCTTCCAGTGTCATGTCTTTCTGCCTTTCCATACTGTTCATGGGATTCTTGGGGCAAGAATACTGGACTGGTTTGCCATTCCCTCCTCTAGTGGCCTATGTTCTGTCAGAGCTCTTCACTATGATCCGTTTGGGTAGCCCTGCATGGAATGGCTTATTGAGTTTTTCAAGCCACTTCACCATGACAAGGCCGAGAACCATGAAGGGGTGAGTCAGCAGAATTACCCCTTAATTAGTTGAATACCTTCTGTTGGTTAGGTCTATGCTGTTAAAACATGTATTAGTATACGGATGCCTGTTCCTCACCTCAGAGATACTGATTTATTGGTCTGGTGTGGGTCCAGATAGTGGCCTTTTCAGGGGAAGTTTTCCATATAATATTGGCACATGCCCAGGTGTGAGAACTAGCAGGTTAGATGTACCCAAATCAGACTCCTTTCATTCTATGCAATAACCTCTTAGGAAATATCATCGAACTAAATATTAATGCCATGAACAACTTTCTAATCTTTGGAAGGTGGTTCAATTCATACATTAAATAATTTATCATTTCATGTTTATATTTTTGAAGAGTCAGTAGTAGATAAAAGTGTAGACTTTAAGTCACACCTATATGTATCCAAAACTCAGTTCTACACAATTAATAGCTGTGTGATTGGGATCAGTTGCTTGTTCTTTATATGGTTTCTTTTCTCACCTGAAAAAGGTTTCCTTCCTTGCAATAGAGTTTGGGTGATGATTAAATGAACAATTTAAGTAAAATGCTTAGTGAACTGCCTGACATAATACAAGAGCTATTAACATTTTTATAGTATGTCTTCAAGATTGATGGGACAGATATCATTAGCATGCTTTAGTAATTAAATAATTATAGGTAAGTTAAATATCTTACTCTGGGTAATTTGACCGATCAATTTATTTGAGTCTCTCCAGTGTGGAAATCCTGACTGTTCTGGACCCTATGAGAACATAAAATGTTATGCAATATCCAGCACTGTTAGCAAGTCAGGCACAAAGGGGAACCATAGGAAGTATTTTAGTAGCAGAGACTGCAAATTAACCACCAGATCTATTTTTCCGATGTTCCGTTTTTGAGTATATGGAATACCTTCTAAATCTCCACTGTGATTATTGTAGTCAGGTACTTATTGCTTGCAATTGGAATGTGAGTATAAATGACATGGGTCACTTCTGGGTCTGGACCTAGAAGTGTTTGGTATAACTAGTGTGTTGGGTATACCTTCCCATGCCCTCCTGATGGAACCTAAATGTAGCAGAGTCTCAGCTTTGACTATGATGAAAATAAATGTCATAAGGAAAGGCAGGCAGAGCAACATAATTCTGGGGGTATGCTGTATCCTGAAGGACAATCCTGATTGAGCTGCCCTAGGTGGTTGTATAAAGAGATAAATTAACTTTGCTTTTTAGGTGGCCTAATTGACTGAATCGTTGCACTTCTGTGATAAAATGTACAGCCTTTGCCCTGATGGATACTATTTACTATAGATGGGTGGATGTTTCAGTTCAGCCACTCAGTTGTGTTCGACTCTTTGCAACCCCATGGACTGCAGCACACCAGGCCTCCCTGTCCATCACCAACTTTCAGAGTTCACTCAAACTCATATCCATTGAGTTGATGATGCCATCCAGCCATCTCATCCTCTGTTGTCCCCTTCTCCTCCCACCTTCAATCTTTCCCAGCATCAGAGTCTTTTCAAATGAGTCAGTTTTTCGCATCAGGTGGCCCAAGTATTGGAGTTTCAGCTTCAACATCAGTCCTTCCAATGAATATTCAGGACTGATTTCCTTTAGGATGGACTGGTTGGATCTCCTTGCAGACCACGAGACTCTCAAGAGTCTTCTCCAACACCACAGTTCAAAAGCATCAATTCTTTGGCACTCAGCTTTCTTTATAGTCCAACTCTCACATCCATACATGACTACTGGAAAAACCATAGCCTTGACTAGACAGACCTTTGTTGGCAAAGTAATGTTACTGCTTTTTAGCATGCTGTCTAGGTTGGTCATAAATTTCCTTCCAAGGAGTAAGCGTCTTTTAATTTCATGGCTGCAGTCACCATCTACAGTGATTTTGGAGCCCAAGAAAATAAATCTTGTCACTGTTTCTATTGTTTCCCCATTTATTTGCCATGAAGTGATGGGACTGGATGCCATGACCCTAGTTTTCTGAATGTTGAGCTTTAAGCCAACTTTTTCACTCCTCTCTTTCACTTTCATCAAGAGGCTTTTTAGTTCTTCTTTGCTTTCTGCCATAAGGGTGGTGTCATCTGCATATCTGAGGTTGTTTATGTGTCTCCTGGCAATCTTGATTCCAGCTCATGCTTCTTCCAGCCCAGCGTTTCTCATGATGTACTCTGCATATAAGTTAAATAAGCAGAATGACAATATACAGCCTTGATGTACTCCTTTCCGTATTTGGAACCAGTCTGTTGTTCCATG